>NC_060119.1:1200279675-1200585800 GCF_021461395.2 Schistocerca americana | reverse complement strand
ACTTCGTAGATTCTTACTTCAATTGCGTGTGAGTTTCGTATAGGAGGTGTAATTTCGAGTTTTAGTTACTGTAATCGTGAATTCAGGCAGGTTGTAGCGCAGTCGTTAGGCATTTGTACAGGTTAGTTCATGCATTCTTTGCGTGTTTCCCTTGCGTTATCTAGGCACAGATTCGTGTTACAGTAACTGTAGTTCATCATAGATTAGAATGGACAGGGACTGTGATCGCTGTGTTCAGATGAGGGCTGAGTTGGCATCCCTTCGCTCACAGCTGCAGGCGGCGCTGACTTCGGTCGTGCAGCTTGAGGCTGTTGCCAATGGGCACCACTGTGGGGAGCCAGACTTTTGTATTACAGGGATGTGAACCTCGTCCCGTCTGTCCCCAAATCGGTCTGCCGCTGCGGTTGCCCCGGTTGCTGCCCGCAGTGGGGCTGAGACCTCACCCGTGGTTGATTGGGAGGTCGTTCCAAGGCGTGGCAGGCAGCGAAAGACGTCCCCAGAGGCTGATCAGAAAGCCTACCCGGTGCGTCTGACAAACAGGTTTCAGGTACTGTCTCTGGCTGAGCCAGATGCAGCTGCCTGCCCTGTTTCAGAGGATGGTTCCCAGCCTTCAAGGTCCGGGCAATCGCAGAGGGTGGGCTTATTGGTAGTTGGGAGCTCCAATGTTAGGCGCGTAATGTGACCCCTTAGGGATATGGCGGCTAAGGAGCGGAAGAAATCCAGTGTGCACTCCATGTGCATTCCGGGTGGAGTCATTCCTGATGTGGGAAGGGTCCTTCCGGATGCCATGAAGAACACAGGTTGCAGCCAGCTGCAAGTGGTGGCACATGTCACTTTGGATCTGAGGAAATTCTCTCTGGATTCCAGCGGCTATCTGATTTGGTAAAGGCTGCCGGTCTTGATTACGAGATGAAGGTAGAGCTCACCATCTGCAGCATCATTGACAGAACCGACTGCGGACCTTTGGTGCAGAGCCGGGTGGAGGGTCTGAATCAGAGGCATAGACGGTTTTGCGACCGTGTTGGATGCAGATTCCTCTACTTGCGCCATAGGGTGATGGGGTTTCGGGTTCCGCTCAATAGGTCAGGAGTTCACTACACTCAGCTGGCGGCTACACGGGTAGCGGAGGCTATGTGGCGTGGACTGGGCGGTTTTTTTAGGTTAGAAGGCCTCGGGAAAGTACGGCGTGGGCTGCAATCTCAAAGGTTGCATGGCAAGTACAGGACGTGGTTGGATCAATTAACAGTCGGAATTGTAGTTGTAAATTGTTGCAGTTATACTGGGAAAGTCCCTGAGCTTCAAGCGCTAATAGAAACCACAGAAGCTGAAATCGTTATAGGTACAGAAAGCTGGCTAAAGCCTGAAATAAGTTCTGCAGAAATTTTTACGAAGTCTCAGACGGTGTTCAGGAAAGATAAATTAGGCAGAATTGGTGGTGGAGTGTTTGTGTCTGTCAGTAGCGGTTTATCTTGTAGTGAAGTCTAAGTAGATACTCCGTGCGAATTGGTATGGGTGGAGGTTATACTTAACAGCCCACCTAAGTTAATAATTGGCTCCTTCTACCGACCCCCAGACTCCGATGATATAGTTTCTGAACAGTTTAGACAAAAATTTGAGTCTCGTAACACATAAATACCCCACTCATACGGTTATAGTTGGTGGGGACTTCAACCTTCCCTCGATATGTTGGCAAAAATACTTGTTCCAAACCGGTGGTAGGCAGAAAACATCTTCCGAGATTGTCCTAAATGCTTTCTCCGAAAATTATTTCGCGCAGTTAGTCAACGAACCCACGCGAATTGTAAATGGTTGCGAAAATACACTTGACCTCTTAGCCACAAACAATCGAGATCTAATAGAGAGAATCATGACTGATACAGGGATTAGTGATCACAAGGTCGTTGTAGCTAGGCTCAAGACCGTTTCTTCCAAATCCACCAGAAACAAACGCAAAATAATTTTATTTAAAAAAGCGGATAAAGTGTCCCTAGAAGCCTTCCTAAGAGACAATCTCCATTCCTTCCGAACTGATCATTCAAATGTAGACGAGATGTGGCTCAAATTCAAAGATATAGTAGCATCAGCAATTGAGAGATTCATACCTCATAAATTGGTAAGAGATGGAACTGATACCCCCTGGGTACACAAAACAAGTCCGAACGCTGTTGCAGAGGCAACGGAAAAACATGGGAAGTTCAGAAGAACGCGAAATCCCAAAGATTGGCTAAAATTTACAGACTCGCGAAATTTGGCACGGACTTCAATGCGAGATGCCTTTAATAGGTTCCACAACGAAACATTGTCTCGAAATTTGGTAGAAAATCCGAAGAAATTCTGGTCGTATGTAAAGTACACAAGCGGCAAGACGCAGTCCATACCTTCGCTGCGCAGTGCTGATGGTACTGTTACCGACGACTGTGCCGCTAATGCGGAGTTATTGAACGCAGTTTTCCGAAATGCCTTCAGCAGGGAAGACGGATGGAATATTCCAGAATTTGAAACACGAACATCTGCTAGCATGAGTTTCTTAGAAGTAGATACCTTAGGGGTTGCGAAGCAACTCAAATCGCTTGATACGGGCAAGTCTTCAGGTCCAGATTGTATACCGATTAGGTTCCTTTCAGATTACGCCGAAACAATAGCTCCCTACTTAGCAATCATATACAACCGCTCGCTCACCGATAGATCTGTACCTACAGATTGGAAGATTGCGCAGGTCGCACCAGTGTTTACGAAGGGTAGTAGGAGTAATCCATCTAACTACAGACCTATATCATTGACGTCGGTTTGCGGTAAGGTTTTGGAGCATATACTGTATTCAAACATTATGAATCACCTCGAAGGGAACGATCTATTGATACGTAATCAGCATGGTTTCAGAAAACATCGTTCTTGTGCAACGCAGCTAGCTCTTTATTCGCACGAAGTAATGGCCGCTATCGACAGGGGATCTCAGGTTGATTCCGTATTTCTAGATTTCCGGAAAGCTTTTGACACCGTTCCTCACAAGCGACTTCTAATCAAGCTGTGGGCCTATGGGGTATCATCTCAGTTGTGCGACTGGATTCGTGATTTCCTGTCAGGAAGGTCGCAGTTCGTAGTAATAGACAGCAAATAATAGAGTAAAATTGAGGTGATATCAGGTCTTCCCCAGGGAACCGTCCTGGAACCTCTGCTGTTCCTGATCTATATAAATGACCTGGGTGACAATCTGAGCAGTTCTCTCAGGTTGTTCGCAGATGATGCTGTAATTTACCATCTAGTAAGGTCATCCGAAGACCACTATCAGTTGCAAAGCGATTTAGAAAAGATTGCTGTATGGTGTGGCAGGTGGCTGTTGACGCTAAATAACGAAAAGTGTGAGGTGATCCACAAGAGTTCCAAAAGAAATACGTTGGAATTCGATTACTCGATAAATAGTACAATTTTCAAGGCCGTCAATTCAACTAAGTACCTGGGTGTTAAAATTACGAACAACTTCAGAGTGAAAGACCGCATAGATAATATTGTGAGAGAGGCGAGCCAAAAGTTGCGTTTCATTGGCAGGACACTAAAGAGACAGGTTACACTACACTCGTTCGTCCTCTGTTATAATATTGCTGCGCGGCGTGGGATCCTTACCAGGTGGGATTGACGGAGGACATCGAAAGGGTGCAAAAAAGAGCAGCTCGTTTTGTATTATCACGTAATAGGGGAGAGAGTGTGGCAGATATGATACGCGGGTTGGCATGGAAGTCATTAAAGCAAAGACGTTTTTCGTCGCTGCGAGATCTATTTACGATATTTCAGTCACCAACTTTCTCTTTAGAATGCGAAAATATTTTGTTGAGCCCAACCTACATAGGTAGGAATGATCATCAAAATAAAATAAGAGAAGTCAGAGATCGAACAGAAAGGTTTAGGTGTTCGTTTTTCCCGCGCGCTATTCGGTAGTGGAATGGTAGAGAGAAAGTATGATTGTGGTTCGATGAACCCTCTGCCAAGCACTTAAATGTGAACTGCAGAGTAATCATGTAGATGTAGATGTAGAGGTAGGCGGTGAATTCAGCTTTCGAATATGACACTGTCTGGTCCCATAGCCATGTGAATGTTGATTATATCCTATGAATTCGCGCCCTGATATGTATGCGATCACTTGTGGAGTATGCAGAATGAATCCCACATAGGGGAACGGAAACTGAATGTAAACATTGAGCTAAGATCATTTATAATCAGTTTACTTAACTATATTAATATATTTACTTTACTGATGCCGGGAGTTTTAGGGAAACAGGATTTTTACGTCACAGAATGATTCCATAAGGCTGAAGAACATAATCTTGTGTTGCCTAATGATGATCAATCGATCGAAAAGTAGTGAATAAAGTTTATTTCGTCACAAGCTCTGGCCAATACACAAATTTGACTTTCTTCAATGCCCATGTTTCTTATGCTGTTTCGTTGTCACACATATTCAGGGCTTTCAGTTTGGCATTGAATTCTTTGCAGAGCTTGTAGACTGAGAAGTCGGTGTTGTTGATTGTCAAATGTATTGGTCGATATCTGTTGAATCATAACATTGGCGTGTAGAGCTGTGATACGTTGATCCCGATTGCCTGTTTTCGTTTGTCGTCTCGTTGAAAGAAAGGAACTTCTATTGATATTTTCTCTACTCAAGTTCGAAATATTCTAGCTGGAGCATTTGAAACTTCTTTAATTTCATTTTCTGTGACAAAGGCTTCCGTTTAAGTAATACATAATGCATCACAATTAACAACTACTTTTATTACCCTATTCATCTCTTGTAATTACTCCCTAATGAGTTTCAAATTTATTATTTATTCCTCTAACGAACGTTTTACCCATTACATTTCCTATTATTTTCTTGATGAGTGTTACCGCAGTTAGTTTCACGTTAACGATAATTAAATTTTGTTCTAATGCGTTTTATTTTGCGATGTTACTTACAATTTTTATTTGTGTTATGCTTTCATTAATGGTTTAGGAAAACAGAAATTTAGCTCATATTTCGGAATTTTGTTAATAAGACTTACAAGTTGTCCCTTTCTTGAGACGGTAACGTCAGTCAAATTACGTTTTTGTAAACGGCTTTTTATTTTCATCCTTATGTTAAGAAGTTTCTTTTAATGTCTCGTTCAAATTCTATTTTGTGAATATCGAACCCAGTTTCTGCTTCTTCCAAAATATAAGGTCACTCCATTGCCGGTAATGAGTTTCTAAAGCTTGATATAATTTGAAGGAAACAAAGTTTAATCTCTTCCTCAAACCTTTTCAGTCTCTTCTCAACCAATAATGATACCGTCACGTAAGGGTTGACGGACAATTAAAATCAAAGTTTTTATCAGTCTGGCGTATGATAATTGCCGATTTGTTAGCTGCAGTCTTTTAACCATTCTTAAATTATATTATTTGTTATTTAAGGTGAAAGCTTTCTCCATTTTACCAGATCTTCTGTGGGCTGTGGCTTCGGAGCGTATATAACTGAGTGGATACCTATCATCCCCTTATTTTCATAATCTCTTTTCGATAGTTCTTAGTTGCCAAATTGTGATCTATTACGAGGAGTTCTGATCTGTTCATACTCTTTCCACCTTAAGCCATAGATGGTTGGTCGTCTGTTGAAACATAGGTTTTCTAAGGGACCCACGATGGTCTGTTGCTGCTTTTCTCTTTACTACTAGTTCTAAATTCTGTACCCAAGTTACTATCATTCCCACTTGTAGTCTGTACGAACTGACTTTCAGTATTGTTGTACAGACCTGCAACTGACAGGTTCCAATTCCCTACATTATTTGAAACATGAAGTTATTAGTAATATTGTTATTGATGCTTAACTCTAATTATGGCATAATAAAACGATCGGTTAATGAGCACCATCAAGATTAATACCTGAATAAGGGATACGTCAGTTCGATGTGGACAGATGAATCGACGCAATGGAACATTAAGAATCACCAACACAGAAAAAGAAACCATTGCTATACATCTTGTTAAATCTTGAATCACGGAAACAATGGTATCATTGTGTTAATGGAGAGAACAGACCCTAACAGTTTACACAAATTTGAATTTTTAGTTTTGGTATCCACGTAGCGTGATTTAGTACAAAGATAAACCTTCTTAAATGTGACGTAATACTGGAGTATTACACAGAATAGGGGGAAAAATGTTACACATTGACTTGAGAACTATCACGTAAAATATGTCGCCTATACATAAACTTATGGCTGTTAATGTCGTAGGAGATATGGACGTTCGCCGTTTACTAAATACGGTGACTTCTCCATCGTCTTCTTCGTTTTAATTCTCAATAAATTCTAAATTCAAACGCCGGTAACAATCGAACGAAACTTCTCTTTAGCGCTTTCATTGATTTATTGTTTTGGAGTAGGGTAAACCAAATCCCGTATATCCCATTTTAGCAGCGTAATCATGAAAATATGTTTAAATTTTGTTTCCAGTTTCGGCCAGTGTGAACCTTTGTTAATTGTAGCATACTATGTTATTCGTCAGTATATTAATAAGCAATATGATTATTGTATGATGCTGCAAGAAAAATTATTTGCAAATTAGCTGCAAATTCATTAACTCCTTTCCATGCTAATGATGTTGTGTGATGCGAAAACCGCATAATCAAGCACTGGAGTTGCTATGAGTTTCCTGCTGAAAAGTAAATAAATAAATAAACTGCAAAATAATAACAATAAAGAAAATGGAATATAAATATATGGAAATAAATTGTGTGAAGTGTAATCAAAATTTCTTTTTTATGGTAGTGATAGCACACATACAAACATCGGTGGCAGACGCTAAGATTCCAATAAAATGGCACCTTCCATCTTGTATGTTGCAAATATATGGTCTTCGAAAACAGCTAAATATTGCTGTTATACCCTTATCATCTCTCAACGTAGACACTGCAGGTAACGTTATACCATGCGAGTATTGTGAAAGCGTTATGTGGCATAATAAAACTGCAGTTTTTTACTGAAAGCCCCCTCTGCAGAGAAGTTTGCGTACTTAACATACCGCCGTCGTGAACGGCAGAATAACAACGTTCTGCAGGTCCGTAACCTGCCTGCCCCCACCGCACCGCGTGCCCTACACTTTGTCTCCTCCGTCACAAGCAGCCCCCCCCCCCCCCCCCCGAATTTGGATTTCGCATGGTTCCCTACGAAAACCGTTCACAAATGAAGAAAAAAACGAGGTACTTAATTTTCCCATTGCTCTGCTATAGTCAGTCAGCTCCATGTAACAAGTCAGATGCCTCGGTTTTGACCTACGATGTTTTGTTCCGACTTAACACTTCCTGAGTTAATTAATTGAAGTTATTATTCACCTCATTTGTTTCATTCTGGATAAATTATTAATTGCAGTCGAATATTGGTGTCAAAAGCCCTTCTGGTGACTTTACAACCACAACCACCTGTTCCCACAGAAAAAGGACATCAGTTACAGTTCCACCTTTTCGAATAATTCTCATTCTAAGACTTCACAAAACCACACTTGGAGATGAAAGACATGAGTACTGCTCCTTGCATTACCAACTGATCAAAGTCCGGCTAAACAGATGGCGTACCACCTATCGTACTCATGTTGTTATTGTTGTGGTCTTCAGTCCTGAGACTGGTTTGATGCAGCTCTCCATGCTACTCTATCCTGTGCAAGTTTCTTCATCTCCCAGTACTTACTTCAGCCTACATCCTTCTAAATCTGCTTAATGTATTCATCACTGGGTCTCCCTCTACCTCCACGCTGCCCTCCAATACTAAATTGGTGATCCCTTGATGCCTCAGAACATGTCCTACCAACCGATCCCTTCTTCTAGTCAAGTTGTGCCACAAACTCGTCTTCTCCCCAGTTCTATTCAATACCTCCTCATTAGTTATGTGATCTACCCATCTAATCTTTAGCATTCTTCTGTAGCACCACATTTCGAACGCTTCTATTCCCTTCTTGTCTAAACTATTTATCGTCCATGTTTCACTTCCACACTCAGTCGTAATTATCTTTTCCTCTTTTCCTAAGACAACAGAGACTGACTGAAAAGTTTATGAATTTCAACAAATACACCCGTGTGCAAACTGTAAGAACAAAAGTAAGTTCAGCATGATGTTTCACTGTCAAGCAACATGAATCGGTGAAACCAGGAGCATACATATAAAGAATTGCATGAGTACAGTACAGAAGGAATCTGTCAGGGCCAACTACGACAGTTTTATTTAAGAAGAATAATTACACTGAATTCGTCGCGATTTATGATAGCTCCCCAACAATACAAATGGTCGGTCGCGGTTATTGATATGGTACGTGATCACCAGGGACAGGAATGAGTGCTGTGCGACGCATTCCCATGCTGGCCACAGGGTTGGTAAAAACTGCTTGCGATAAGGCGCTTCGGCCGGCCGCGGTGGCCGTGCGGTTCTGGCGCTGCAGTCCGGAACCGCGGGACTGCTACGGTCGCAGGTTCGAATCCTGCCTCGGGCATGGGTGTGTGTGATGTCCTTAGGTTAGTTAGGTTTAAGTAGTTCTAAGTTCTAGGGGACTTATGACCTAAGATGTTGAGTCCCATAGTGCTCAGAGCCATTTGAACCATTAAGGCGCTTCAATCCTCCACCCGCGCGGTTGACAATTACTCCTTGGTCAGTGTCGTATGTCGATAGCCGAGGTACCTCTTCCCAGTGCATCCCACACGTGCTGACAGGATTTATGTCGGAGGAACGGAAAGGCCAGCCCATTCGCCAAATGTCCTTTCGTTCCGAGAGCTCCTCTACCTGCACAGTTCGATACGGTCGCTCAATGTCAAGCATAAAAATGGAGTCAGGGCGAAATGTACCTCTCAACAGACGCACACAGGGAAGGAGAAAAAACATAAGAACTGAGGGCTGAATAACACATTCGCTGTTTTTTGTACTACTGATTTTTATTTGTATGAACTAGTTTTTGGCTTATTAGGCATCGATGATTTCAGCCGTAAATAGAACTACTGACGGCCTTGGGAGAGCCAGTCCTGACATAACACTACCATCTGGTGAGCAAGATGTATGAGACAGGCGAAATACCCTCAGACTTAAAGAAGAATATAATAATTCCGATCCCAAAGAAAGCAGGTGATGACAGATGTGAAAATTACCGAACAATCAGTTTAATAAGTCACGGATGCAAAATACTAACGCGTATTCTCTACAGACGAATGGAAAAACTGGTAGAAGACAACCTCGGGAAAGATCAGTTTGGATTCCGTAGAAATATTGGAACACATGAGGCAATACTGACCCTACGACGTATCTTAGAAGCTAGATTAAGGAAAGGTAAACCTACGTTCCTAGCATTTGTAGACTTACAGAAAGCTTTTGACAATGTTGACTGGAATACTCTCTTTCAATCTCTGAAGGTGGCAGGGGTAAAATACAGAGAGCGAAAGGCTATTTACAATTTGTACAGAAACCAGATGGCAGTTATAAGAGTCGAGGGGCACGAAAGGGAAGCAATGGTTGGGAAGGGAGTGAGACAGGGTTGTAGCCTATCCCCGATGTTATTCAATCTGTGTATTGAGCAAGCAGTGAAGGAAACAAAAGAAAAATTCGGAGTATGTATTAAAATCCATAGAGAAGAAATATAAACTTTGAGGTTCGCCGATGACATTGTCAGAGACAGCAAAGGACTTGGAAGAGCAGTTGAACAGAATGGACAGTGTCATGAAAGGAGGGTATAAGATGAACATCAACAAAAGCAAAACAAGGATAATGGAATGTAGTCGAATTAAGTCGGGTGACGCCGAGGGAATTAGATTAGGAAGTGAGACAAAGTAGTAAAGGAGTTTTTCTATTTGGGGAGCAAGTTAACTGATGATGGTCGAAGTAGAGAGGATATAAAATGTAGACTGGCAATGGCACGGAAAGCGTTTCTGAAGAAGAGAAACTGGATAACATCTAGTATTGATTTAAGTGTCAGGAAGTCGTTTCTGAAAGTATTTGTATGGAGCGTAGCCATGTATGGAAGTGAAACATGCACGGTAACTAGTTTGGACAAGAAGAGAATAGAAGCTTTCGAAATGTGGTGTTACAGAAAAATACTGAAGATTAGATGGGTAGATCATATAACTAATGAGGAGGTATTGAATAGGATTGGGGAGAAGTTTGTGGCACAACTTACCTAGAAGAAGGGATAGGTTGGTAGGAGGCATCAAGGGATCACCAATTTAGTATTGGAGGGCAGCGTGGAGGGTAATAATCATAGAGGTAGACCAAGAGATGAATACGCTAAACATATTCAGAAGGATGTTGGTGGCAGTAGGTACTGGGAGATGAAGTAGCTTGCACAGGATAGATTAGCATGGAGAGCTGCATCAAACCAGTCTCAGGACTGAAGACCACAACAGCAACAACAACAACAACATAGAAATATTAAAGAGGTAGGAAGATTTTTCTTTTAAGCAAAAGTGACAAAAAGCAGAGTTCTGAATACCTGAGAGCTCAACACAAAAGTTTTGTCTCAAGTAGAGATAGTGTTGAGGATCAGTGGACAAAGTTCAAAACCGTCGTACAATATGCGTTAGATGAGTATGTGCTAAGAATGATCGAAAGTGATGGAAAAGAGCCACCGTGGTAGAACAACCGAGTTAGAAAACTGCTGCGGAAGCAAAGGGAACTTCACAGCGGACAAACAGAAATTACGCGAAGCGAAATGTGGAATGAAGAGGGCTATGCGAGAGGCGTTCAATGAATTCGAAAGTAAAGTTCTATGTACTGACTTGGCAAAAAATCCTAAGATATTTTGGTCTTATCTCAAACCGGTAGGTGGATCAAAACAAAATGTCCAGGCACTCTGTGACCAAAATGGTACTGAAACAGAGGATGACAGACTAAATGCCGAAATACTAAATGTCTTTTTTCAAAGCTGTTTCACAGAGGATGACTGCACTGTAGTTCCTTCTCTAGATTGTCGTACAGATGACAAAATGGTAGATATCGAAATAGACGACAGAGGGATAGAGAAACAGTTAAAATCTCTCAAAAGAGGAAAGGCCGCTGGACCTGATGGGATACCAGTTCGATTTTACACAGTGTACGCGAAGGAACTTGCCCCACTTCTTGCAGCGGTGCACCGTAGGTCTTTAGATGAGCGTAGCGTTCCAAAAGATTGTAAAAGGGCACAGGTCATCCCCGTACTCAAGAAGGGAAGTAGAACAGATGAGCAGAACTATAGACCTACATCTCTAACGTCGATCAGTTGTAGATTTTGGAAACACGTATTATGTTCGAGTATAATGACTTTCCAGGAGACTAGAAATCTACTCTGTAGCAATCAGCATGGGTTTCGAAAAAGACGATCGTGTGAAACCCAGCTCACGCTATTCGTCCACGAGACTCAGAGGGCCATAGACACGGGTTCCCAGGTAGATGCCGTGTTTCTTGACTTCTGCAAGGCGCTCGATACATTTCCCCAGTGTCGTTTAATGAACAAAGTAAGAGCGTATGGACTATCAGACCAATTGAAGAGTTCTTAGATAATAGAACGCAGCATGTCATTCTCAATGGAGAGAAGTCTTCCGAAGTAAGAGTGATTTCAGGTGTACCGCAGAGGAGTGTCGTCGGACCGTTGCTATTCACAACATACATAAATGACCTTGTGGATGCCATCGGAAGTTCACTGAGGCTTTTTGCAGATGATGCTGGGGTGTATCGAGAGGTTGTAACAATGGAAAATTGTACTGAAATGCAGGAGGATCTGCAGCGAACTGACGCATGGTGCAGGGAATGGCAATTGAATCTCAATGTAGACAAGTGTAATGTGCTGCGAATACATAGAAAGAAAGATCCCTTATCATTTAGCTACAATATAGCAGGTCAGCAACTGGAAGCAGTTAATTCCATAAATTATCTGGGAGAACGCATTAGGAGTGATTTAAAATGGAATGATCATATAAAGTTGATCGTCGCTAAACAGATGCCAGACTAAAATTCATTGGAAGAATCCTAAGGAAATGCAATCCGAAAACAAAGGAAGTAGGTTACAATACGCTTGTTCGCCCACTGCTTGAATACTGCTCAGCATTGTGGGATCCGTACCAGATAGGGTTGATAGAAGAGATAGTGAAGATCCAACGGAGAGCAGTGCGCTTCGTTACAGGATCATTTAGTAATCTCGAAAGCGTCACAGAGATGATAGATAAACTCCAGTGGAAGACTCTGCAGGAGAGACGCTCACTAGCTGGGTACAGGCTTTTGTTGAAGTTTCGAGAACATACCTTCACCCAGGAGTCAAGCAGTATATTGCTTCCTCCTACGTATATCTCGCGAAGAGACCATGAGGATAAAATCAGAGATTAGAGCCCACACAGAGGCATACCGACAATCCTTCATTCCACGAACTATACGAGACCGGAATAGAAGAGAGAACCGATAGAGGTACTCAAGGTACCCTTCGCCACACACCGTTAGGTGGCTTGCGGAGTATGGATATAGATGTAGATGTAGGTCATCTTCAGATAGCTACTGGCTATTGTATGTAGCACTTCTGTGTGTGTTAGATATTTGTGTCCTTCTTTGAGCACATGTTCAGCAAAGGTGGAGTCCGATTTATTTAATCTCCAGCTGCGTTCATGTTCAGTCAGCCATGTTGACATGGCCCGGCCCGTCTGACCAATGTACAGTTTATTGCAGTCAGTGCAGGTTATTTTGTAGACCCCACTGTTGCTTTGTTTATCTATTTTGTCCTTGCTGTTGAATAGGAGGTTAGTTGTAGTACCTCTTACATAAAATGATGTTTTCTAGTTTTGGGATTTCGGTGTTTTGGCTGGTTTGTCTGATAGCTTACCTAGATATGGTATAGTTAGCAGTTGGTTTTTGGTGTAGTTGTTATTGCAAAGGGAGCATAAATGTAGAGCAAGATTTTCCTTCTTTGTTTCTTGTGCAGGATTTTGTCAACTAATTCAGGGTTATAGCCATTTTTATACGCAGTATATTTAATGTTGTCTACTTCTATTTGGAAATTCTGTTTTGACATTGGTATGGATGTGAGGCGATGTGTCATGGAATGTAAGGCTGCATGTTTGTGTGTTATTGGGTGTTGTGAACATGAGGGTATTACGGTATTACTGTGTGTGTTGTGGGTTTTCTGTAAATTTTGAAAGTATGTGTATTTGCAAATCGACGTCAGTGATTTGGTTCTGTAGTTTTGCGGATTACTCGTATTTGTCTTTTTGAGTATTGGAGTGACCTGTGAAATCATCCATCCTTCACGTACTGATCTTCCTTCGAACGAGCTGTTGTATACGCTTGCTAAGGACGGAGCTACATGACATTAACGTACTCTGAAACAAACCTAATTTGAATACAATGTAAACCGGAAGAGTTAGTGAACCGTGAATTTACTTTCAAAATCTCTTTCTTATTGAATTTACTTTATTTTCTAGCGATTCATCAAGAACATTAACACATTTAATCACACTATGTGACGCGTGGAAGTAGTTGCCAATGGGTAACTGATGAGACAATTTTTTTTTCAATAAATGGATATTTTATTCCTAAGAGCCCTTTTCTTAAACAGATTTAAAATTATAATCAGAAAGCACCTTGTAATTATCAAGTTACAGTTTATTCAGGGCCAGAAATAAGATTTTTTTATTTTTATAGTATGATCTTTCGGGCTGAAAACCTTGCCGCTCCCTTTCAACGCGGCCGTAGTCACGACCGCGCACAACAACCTCTGACGGACTACACTGGTGCAAATCTGCAACACACCAGATTACTTTAAACTAAAAATTTTAACAACTCACACAAACACATAAACTATGCACCCCGTAAAAGGGATGGAAATGGTACAAAACACTCACATTAAAAATTATTTGCCACCGAAAGTGCAACTTGTTTTTAAAGAACTCTTACGGTGGAAGGGTGGCAACTTTATATACTAAAATGACCATTTAAATAAAATCCATGAAATGCAGTTTTACATAAAATGTACCAACATGCTCTACATTACACATATATCACCTCGCAAGATGATAGGCAAGATAAAAACGTATTTCAGGAATTCGTCCTTTACACCTTAAGCAATAATTTCGTTAACACCGAATCCGACAAACATGACCGAGGCAGTTATTAACGTACGGCAGACCGACAGACAGACAGACACTAACTGCCTAACAAATGCGGACGGAGACGGACGAGCTAGTTGGTGACGAGGGACTGACCAAGAACATAAGTTGAATTTAACTAGTAAATGAAACAACATATAACGAATCACTTAAATTTTAATAAACTGCGATGTGTGGCGAAGACCTCACGTAGCACGCCCAAAACGCTCTCCCGAACCGTCCACTGCCAGCCACTTCAACGGACGCAGGAAGGTGTGCCGGTCTCCCGTCTCACGTCGTCGCAGCTCGCCCCGGCCAGACCGATGTCGTGGGTTGACTCCCGTTGCTCTGGTGTAGGCCGCGAAGCCACTACGCCTCGCTATACGGCGCGGCCCACTGGCTGCCACGTGGCGACCTCGCATGCGCCGACGCTCAAGTCGGACACAAGGCATCTTGTGTCTCAGTGCACTACCGACCAACCGATCGATCCAACCGGCCTTAAGGTCGATCCGAACGACAGACATCCTGGCACTCCAGACGACAGACCAACATTGACTAAGCGATACACTCGGTCAGACCCACCCCTGCAGAGGAAACATGCCTTCAGGCTACCCGGCATCCCTGCCCTGGGAAGAGACCGACCTACCGATAAATCCAACCGCCAATGTCCATTGCCTGAACAAACTCGAGCAGACTGGCGGCGGCCTAACACATACTAGCACTCCGGACGACATACAGACACACTGACTGCCCCACACTGACCCGGCTGACTAACTGACCGACTCGCCGAGACTGACAGACTGCCCCCCCCCCCTCCCACTGTTGAGTTTTTTTTTCCTTTATTGAGTTTCGATTCCCCCTAAAGAGGGCGGGCTGGCAGCAGCTTATTACGCCACTCTTCAGCCTACAGAATTTGTTTTAAAAAGATGAGGATAAGAAAAAATAATAACAGTTGGCGATAAAATCGGTGACTTACGGGTAAAATGGCAGAAAATCCTGGAGCTTAAAACATAAAACACAGGGTTGATGATGTTAATAAAATACACAGGAAGCAGAAAAATAATAGACAGACAATTAAAAAACACGGTGACAGTCTGGGTTCTGTTTGCAAGAGATATAAAAGGCACACCCAGCGACAGCATGATTTCCGTTCGCAACACTGTGGAAAGACGCACAACACGGAACACTCACTTAAACACTGCACTAAAATGTTGGCACGAATATGACATACCACACCCGAGAACAGGTGGGGGAAACTGGTCAGATGACGGGAAAAAAAGGGGGGAAGGAGAGGAAAAGCGAAGTGGGAGGGGGGAAAGGAGCCAATGGAAGAGGGGGATCCAGAAGAGGGGTGGGGGGTGCTGAGCAGACGTGGGGAAGGCAGAGGAAGGGAGTACAAAAGGACTCGGGGGGGGGGGGGGGGAAGAAATGAGATAGGGAGAGGGTAGGCAGGGAGAAAACACAGGTTGGAGGTGGGGAGGAAGAGGGAGCCTAGGGAAAGGATGGAGGAAAGGAGGGGGGTGAGGATCAGAGTTGATAGGAGGGATAAATGGAGGGAGAAGGGGCACCATCCAAGAGGGGGAGTTGATAGAAGCCACCTTGGAAAAGGAGATGTAGGGTGTAGAGATGGAGGGTAGGGGGGATACAACAGTGAAGACGTGGCAGGGGGTGGGGATGGGAGAAGAGAGGAGCAACCAGGGGGTGAGGGGGTTCAAGGCGGCGGGAGGTGTAGAGGATGCGGATATGTTCGAGGAAGAGGAGCAGATGGGGGAAAGGAATGAGATCATAGAGGATCCACCTGGGGGACGGGAGGCGTATACAGAAGGCGAGGCGGAGTGCATGATGCTCATGGATCTGGTGGGACTTATAGAATTTGGGAGGGGGCGGGCAGATATCCAGGCAGGACTGGCATAACAGAGGATGGGACAGATTAAGGATTTGTTAGTGTGGAGGATGGTAGAGGGGTGCAACCCCCATGTCCGGCCAGAGAGGAGTTTGAGGAGTCGGAGGCAGTTGTGGGCTTTGGATTGGATGGAGCGGAGATGAGGGATCAAGGTGAGGTGATGGTCGATGGTGAGGCCAAGGTAGGTGAGGGTGCGGGTGAGGCCGACAGGACAGGCACAGACAGTAAGGGAGAAATCCAGGAGCCAGAAGGAGTGAGTGGTACAACCTACGATGATTGCCTGGGTCTTGGAAGGATTGATTTTCAGGAGCCATGGGTTACACCATGCAACAGAAAGGTCAAGGTGATTCTGGAGAAGGCGTTGGGACCGTAGGAGGGTAGGAGCAAGGGCGAGGAATGTGGTGTCATCAGCTTATTGCAAGAGGTGTACTGGAGGGGGGGGGGGAGTTGGGGCATATCTGCCGTGTACAGGAGGTAGAGGCGAGGGGAGAGGACAGAGCCCTGGGGCACACCCACAGAGGGGTAGAAGGTGTGGGAATTGGCATGATGGATGGTAACATAGGAGGGGCGTTGGGAAAGGAAGGAGGCCATCAGACGGATGTAGTTGATAGGAAGGGTGTAGGTTTGGAGTTTAAACAGGAGACCGGGATGCCAGACACGGTCGTAGGCCTTTTCGAGGTCAAGGAAGACAAAAATGGCGGAGCAACGGGAGTTAAGCTGGAGGGAGAGGAGATGAGTGAGGCGGAGGAGTTGGTCATCAGCAGAGAAGGAAGGTCGAAAGCCACATTGGGTGTTGGGGAGGAGGTGGTTTTGGTGGAGATGGTGATGGATGCACTGGGAAAGGATGGATTCCAAGAGCTTGCTGAACACGGATGTGAGACAGATAGGATGATAGGAAGAGGCATCAGATGGAGGCTTGTTGGGTTTGGAGAACATCAGGATACGGGAGGTTTTCCACAGGTCGGGGTAGAAGCCAGTGGCCAGGATGACATTGTAGAGGGTGGCAAGGAGTGAAAGAAAGGAGGGCGGGCAGTGTCTGAGGTGGCGGTAGGTAATGCAGTCATGGCTGGGACCAGTGTTGCGTTTAGTGCGGAGTGTGAAGCTGATGTCCTGTGTAGTGATGGGAGTGTTAAGTTCAGATGGTGGTGTGTGGCCCAAGTACTGGAATCTAGGAGCAAGGGGAGGAACGGAGGTATTTGTACAGTCCATGACGTCAGGGAAGAGGGAATAATCAAAGTGGGGATCATCTGGAACGGAAAAAACATCGGAGAGGTAAAGTGGTTCCCCTTACTGATGTTGTCAGGAAAGGGACAGTCATTAAGGAGGAGAGGGTACTGGGGGCTGGGGCGGGTCCCAGTAAGGTGGTGGAAAGCAGACCAACACTTGGAAGAGTTTATGGGGAGCGTGGTGTTGAGTTGTGTACATGTCTGGCGCCAGGCACGGCGTTTCTTCGCTGTAAGCAGGTTGCGGAGGCGTTGTTGTAATTGCCGGTGGTGGGTAAGTGTATCCCGGTCACAAGTGCGCAGAAAATAGCTGTAGAGGCGGCGGGACTCTCGAAGGAGGAGGGTGGCCTGTGGAGGCAGATTGGGGCAGTGAGGGTGGATGGCTTTGGTGGCGATGGCGATGGCGTCAGACAAGGTCTGGTGCAGGAAGGCAGCAGTGCGAGAGATGTCATCAGGAGATTGGAGGGTAAGGTCATGGCCGGCAACCTAAGTGTGAATGGAGTCCCGGTAGACATCCCAGTTGGCACGGGAGTAATCATGGAAAAGTTTAGGAGGGACGCCAGGGCGAGGAGCGTTGCGGGGATGGCGACCATTAGTGAGGAGAACAGGAGCATGGTCACTGCCAATGAGGTCAAGGACATCTGAGGTGACGCGCCCACAGAGGTTGGGAGAGGCGAGGACCACATTGGGATTGGTGTTGGATTCGGGTCGGGTGTGCTGAGGCAGGGGAACCAGGTCTCCCTGGAGGTCGGCAGGATCACGGCTGTGGATATTGAGGTAGGCGGCAATCACGTAGTTGGAGAAGGTGCGGTCAATATGGGCCAGGAAATCGTACGGGATGGGGGTGCGAGGGCGGACATAAATGGTGGCACAGGTGATGGTAAGGATGGGGAAGAAGAGGCTGAGGGTGAGATGCACGGCAGGATTGTTAAGGAGAGGTTGGGGCCGGACAGGGAGGTGCTTGAGGTGGCCTATAGCAACTCCGCCATGCGCCAGAGGGTATGGGTTATCGGTGTGATGAAGGGTGTAAGGAGCCGTGGAGATGGAGATACGGGGTTGAAGGAAGGTTTCATTAAGGACGAAGGCATCCACGCAGTGCTGATGGAGGGTGTGGAGGAAGAGGAGTTTGTGGGTGGGCAGGGAGCAAATGTTGTGGTACAGGATATGGTAGGGTTGTTGTACCATGAGAGGGGAAAGTTAAACGAGGGTGGTGAGGGGGGTGAAGGTGAAGTGGGCCTGGATGTGGGAGTATGTGGCATAGGTGGTAAGATGGAAGATGGAATGGGCAGTGAGGGCGATTTGGGAAAGGGTGTGGGAGCGCTGGAAGGGGTGGATGTTTTGGAGTACAATGGTGATGAAACGGATGATGTCCTCTGCAGTAGGTGGAGGGCGGAGCGAGTTGTTGGGGTGGATGTGGTCATCAACAGGACAGACAGGGATGGTGAGCTCAGGGGTGACTGGAGGAGGTTTCGCTTTGCACTTCAAGGAGTAGGTAGGATGAGGTTCGTTGCAAGTGTTGCAGGAGGGGGAAGAGGTGAGGTTGGGGCAATTCTTGAGGAAGTGTGAAGCTTTGCAGTGGGGACAAGTAGGGGCTTCTTGCAGGCAGAGGTAACGTGGTCGTTGTACGTGAGACACCGTTGGCAGCAGTAGGATTGGACGGGGGAACGGGAGGGGTCCACCTTATGACGGCGATTGTGGATGAGGGCTGCTTCAGTGAGGAGGCGGTCAATGGAGGAGGAGGATTCGGTGAATATCCGCATGAGAAGAGTCGGCCCGGCATCATTGAAGATGCGACAGGCCGAGCGGATTTCAATGTCAGGCCGGGAGTTGAGTTCCGCCAACACCTCAGCCTCCGTGATCACAGGGCTAAGCTTCGTGATCACAGCGGTGAAGGTTGGCGGACGTCGGGGAGGTTGAGGCTGACGGGGAGCAGACGGTGTGTGGTAGTGGTGAGGGTTGCACGTTGGCCAAATTGGATATGGGGAATGCGGGAGAAGAGATCAGTGTGGAAGGAAGCATCGGGGGATTTAATGAGGACCGAGTCCTTGCGAGAAATCAGTAGGTGGGCATTGGGGTAGTATTTACGGATGGCGAGGGTGAGGGAGTGGGCATCAAGGAATTGAGGGTCAGGATTGGAGAGGACAAAGGTGTGGGTGGCAGGCGCGGTGGGGGCGGGGGTCAGGGTCGCGTCCATGGGGGTGGGTGGGTCATGGGGATTGGGTGTTTTTCTGGAGGAAATGTCGGGGGAAGGGTCAACATTCGGGCGCTTTGAAGGTTTCGTGGTCACTACTGGGTGGAGAGGGGGCTGGGGGATGGGTTGCAGGGGGAGATGGTGGGGGGCAGGACCAACCTGAGCAGCGGATGACGCAGAGGGAGGGGGCGTGACTGTCACAGAGACAGTGGAACGTCGAGCTGATATCAGCGCTGGCTTGGAGCCCAACGGAGGTGGTGCAGGGAGTGGCGGAAAGTCAGTAGCTGTCGATGGGGCGACAGTGATAGGAGAGGGGGAGTTGGGGGTGCTTACAGCCGAAAGTGGCGCAGGGGTGGGGTGGACAGGGAGAGAGGGAAGGACGGGAAGTGGGGTGGATGATGAGCTCCATGTGATGGTGGTTGGAGCAGCGGAGGGAGAGGTGAAAATGATAGTGGTGGTGGGTTGGACATGGTGGCGGCGCGCGAGAAGGGCTGCGGCGGCGGCGGCGAGCACCGGCAGGCGGCGACGGCGGCGGCGCGGCGGCGGCGGCGGCGACCAGGCGGCTGCAGGCAGCGACCGAACGGCGGCGGCGGCGGCAACCAGGCAGCGGCGGCGGCGGCGGTGGCGAGGAGGACCGGACGGCGAGCAGTAGTGACGGCGAGCAGACGACACGGCGTGGAAATGGTGAGGCTCTTCCACGTCGAAGATACACCCTGAGAGTAGCCCAGGCAGTGAGAGTCATTGATGAAGAAGTGAGGGAATCCAACCCTCGAATGACGCCCCTGCTGAGCTCATAGCGCACCTTAAATACACATGAACAAGCAACTTTTCCTCTTTTCCACCAGAGGGAGACACCAAAGCTTCAATTGCCACAGCGGCGCCACAGCCAGAAACGGAAGGCGACTGCTTTACACTACGCGCTTTATCACTTTTGCAGTTCATACTCTACAGCTGGATGGTCTTAGTGGTTTGTCATGTATAACACTATACACCGATCCTGGAGATCCTGGTTCAGTACCGGATAAAGTCGGGGAAAATTTATCGGTACTGCCCTTCCAAGATGGCTCAGTTAGCCCGTTGTGAGTATTGGGCATCTTTCCCAGGTGTAAAAGGCGCCCAGCGTGATGAGCCATTCTCTCTAGCATTCCTAGTGCCGCAGCAAGGAACAGCTCCAATCTACCTACTGCTGATCAGTAGCTAAAATGATTGAAAACCTACAGTGTGTCTTTAGGTCTCAAGATGGACTGAATCCATAATCTGAGAAGGTTCTCCACTGTCTTCTCTGAGAAGAATCCATTTCATTTAACTTACACTCCTGGAAATGGAAAAAAGAACACATTGACACCGGTGTGTCAGACCCACCATACTTCTACATCTACATCTATACTCCGCGAGCCACCTTACGGTGTGTGGCGGAGGGTACTTATTGTACCACTATTTGATCCCCCCTTCCCTGTTCCATTCACGAATTGTGCGTGGGAAGAACGACTGCTTGTAAGTCTCCGTATTTGCTCTAATTTCTCGGATCTTTTCGTTGTGATCATTACGCGAGGTATATGTGGGCGGTAGTAATATGTTGCCCATCTCTTCCCGGAATGTGCTCTCTCGTAATTTCGATAATAAACCTCTCCGTACTGCGTAACGCCTTTCTTGAAGTGTCCGCCACCGGAGCTTGTTCAGCATCTCCGTAACGCTCTCGCGCTGACTAAATGTCCCCATGACGAATCGCGCTGCTTTTCGCTGGATCATGTCTATCTCTTCTATTAATCCAACCTGGTAAGGGTCCCATACTGATGAGCAATACTCAAGAATCGGACGAACAAGCGTTTTGTAAGCTACTTCTTTCGTCGATGAGTCACATTTTCTTAGAATTCTTCCTATGAATCTCAACCTGGCGCCTGCTTTTCCCACTATTTGTTTTATGTGATCATTCCACTTCAGATCGCTCCGGATAGTAACTCCTAAGTATTTTACGGTCGTTACCGCTTCCAATGACTTACCACCTATGGCATAATCGTACTGGAATGGATTTCTGCCCCTATGTATGCGCATTATATTACATTTATCTACGTTTAGGGAAAGCTGCCAGCTGTCGCACCATGCATTAATCCTCT
Source organism: Schistocerca americana (assembly GCF_021461395.2). Lineage (NCBI taxonomy): Eukaryota > Metazoa > Arthropoda > Insecta > Orthoptera > Acrididae > Schistocerca > Schistocerca americana. The sequence continues at coordinate 1,200,564,289 of NC_060119.1, read as the reverse complement.
GCAGGTCCTCCTGGAGTACGTACGAGTCTTCTGATGTTGCTACTTTCTTGTAGACAACCGTGTCATCTGCAAATAGCCTCACGGAGCTACCGATGTTGTCAACTAAGTCATTTATGTATATTGTAAACAATAAAGGTCCTATCACGCTTCCCTGCGGTACTTCCGAAATTACCTCTACATCTGCAGATTTTGAACCGTTAAGAATGACATGTTGTGTTCTTTCTTCTAGGAAATCCTGAATCCAATCACAAACCTGGTCCGATATTCCGTAAGCTCGTATTTTTTTCACTAAACGTAAGTGCGGAACCGTATCAAATGCCTTCCTGAAGTCCAGGAATACGGCATCAGTCTGCTCGCCAGTGTCTACGGCACTGTGAATTTCTTGGGCAAATAGGGCGAGCTGAGTTTCACATGATCTCTGTTTGCGGAATCCATGTTGGTTATGATGAAGGAGATTTGTATGATCTAAGAACGTCATAATACGAGAACACAAAACATGTTCCATTATTCTACAACAGATTGACGTAAGCGAAATAGGCCTATAATCATTCGCATCTGATTTATGACCCTTCTTGAAAATGGGAACGACCTGCGCTTTCTTCCAGTCGCTAGGTACTTTACGTTCTTCCAGCGATCTACGATAAATTGCTGATAGAAAGGGGGCAAGTTCTTTAGCATAATCACTGTAGAATCTTAAGGGTATCTCGTCTGGTCCGGATGCTTTTCCGCTACTAAGTGATAGCAGTTGTTTTTCAATTCCGATATCGTTTATTTCAATATTTTCCATTTTGGCGTCCGTGCGACGGCTGAAGTCAGGGACCGTGTTACGATTTTCCGCAGTGAAACAGTTTCGGAACACTGAATTCAGTATTTCTGCCTTTCTTCGGTCGTCCTCTGTTTCGGTGCCATCGTGGTCAACGAGTGACTGAATAGGGGATTTAGATCCGCTTACCGATTTTACATATGACCAAAACTTTTTAGGGTTCTTGTTTAGATTGTTTGCCAATGTTTTATGTTCGAATTCGTTGAATGCTTCTCTCATTGCTCTCTTTACGCTCTTTTTCGCTTCGTTCAGCTTTTCCTTATCAGCTATGATTCGACTACTCTTAAACCTATGATGAAGCTTTCTTTGTTTCCGTAGTACCTTTCGTACAGGATTGTTATACCACGGTGGATCTTTCCCCTCGCTTTGGACCTTAGTTGGTACGAACTTATCTAAGGCGTACTGGACGATGTTTCTGAATTTTTTCCATTTTTGTTCCACATCCTCTTCCTCAGAAATGAACGTTTGATGGTGGTCACTCAGATATTCTGCGATTTGTGCCATATCACTCTTGTTAAGCAAATATATTTTCCTTCCTTTCTTGGGATTTCTTATTACACTTGTAGTCATTGATGCAACCACTGACTTATGATCACTGATACCCTCTTCTACATTCACGGAGTCGAAAAGTTCCGGTCTATTTGTTGCTATGAGGTCTAAAACGTTAGCTTCACGAGTTGGTTCTCTAACTATCTGCTCGAAGTAATTCTCGGACAAGGCAGTCAGGATAATGTCACAAGAGTCTCTGTCCCTGGCTCCAGTTCTGATTGTGTGACTATCCCATTCTATACCTGGTAGATTGAAGTCTCCCGCTATTACAATAGTATGATCACGAAACTTCTTCACGACGTTCTGCAGGTTCTCTCTGAGGCGCTCAACTACTACGGTTGCTGATGCAGGTGGTCTATAGAAGCATCCGACTATCATATCTGACCCACCTTTGATATTAACTTAACCCAGATTATTTCACATTCGCATTCGCTAATAACTTCACTGGATATTATTGAATTCTTTACTGCTATAAATACTCCTCCACCATTGGCGTTTATCCTATCCTTGCGGTATATATTCCATTCTGTGTCTAGGATTTCGTAAATGTTCGCTTCCGGTTTTAACCAACTTTCCGTTCCTAATACTATATGCGCACTATTTCCTTCAATAAGAGATACTAATTCAGGAACCTTGCCCTGGATACTCCTGCAGTTTACCTATATTACGGTGACTTTTCCTTGCTCCGGACACTGCGAGAGGGCTGTACAAGCAATGATCACACGCACGGCACAGCGGACACACCAGGAACCGCGGTGTTGGCCGTCGAATGGCGCTAGCTGCGCAGCATTTGTGCACCGCCGCCGTCAGTGTCAGCCAGTTTGCCGTGGCATACGGAGCTCCATCGCAGTCTTTAACACTGGTAGCATGCCGCGACAGCGTGGACGTGAACCGTATGTGCGGTTGACGGACTTTGAGCGAGGGCGTATAGTGGGCATGCGGGAGGCCGGGTGGACGTACCGCCGAATTGCTCAACACGTGGGGCGTGAGGTCTCCACAGTACATAGATATTGTCGCCAGTGGTCGGCGGAAGGTGCACGTACCCGTCGACCTCGGACCGGACCGCAGCGACGCACGGATGCACGCCAAGACCGTAGGATCCTACGCAGTGCCGTAGGGGACCGCACCGCCACTTCCCAGCAAATTAGGGACACTGTTGCTCCTGGGGTATCGGCGAGGACCATTCGCAACCGTCTCCATGAAGCTGGGCTACGGTCCCGCACACCGTTAGGCCGTCTTCCGCTCACGCCCCAACATCGTGCAGGCCGCCTCCAGTGGTGTCGCGACAGGCGTGAATGGAGGGACGAATGGAGACGTGTCGTCTTCAGCGATGAGAGTCGCTTCTGCCTTGGTGCCAATGATGGTCGTATGCGTGTTTGGCGCCGTGCAGGTGAGCGCCACAATCAGGACTGCATACGACCGAGGCACACAGGGCCAGCACCCGGCATCATGGTGTGGGGAGCGATCTCCTACACTGGCCGTACACCACTGGTGATCGTCGAGGGGACACTGAATAGTGCACGGTACATCCAAACCGTCATCGAACCCATCGTTCTACCATTCCTAGACCGGCAAGGGAACTTGCTGTTCCAGCAGGACAATGCACGTCCGCATGTATCCCGTGCCACCCAACGTGCTCTAGAAGGTGTACGTCAACTACCCTGGCCAGCAAGATCTCCGGATCTGTCCCCCATTGAGCATGTTTGGGACTGGATGAAGCGTCGTGTCACGCGGTCTGCACGTCCAGCACGAACGCTGGTTCAACTGAGGCGCCAGGTGGAAATGGCATGGCAAGCCGTTCCACAGGACTACATCCAGCATCTCTACGATCGTCCCCATGGGAGAATAGCAGCCTGCATTGCTGCGAAAGGTGGATATACACTGTACTAGTGCCGACATTGTGCATGCTCTGTTGCCTGTGTCTATGTGCCTGTGGTCCTGTCAGTGTGATCATGTGATGTATCTGACCCCAGGAATGTGTCAATAAAGTTTCCCCTTCCTGGGACAATGAATTCACGGTGTTCTTATTTCAATTTCCAGGAGTGTACTCTGACAAGCCTCCCTACGTTTGTAAGACATACTAGGGTGTCTATCTGAGCTATAGTGACCGTACACGAGAGATTACAGTTGAAAATTCGCCACGCGTCATGTAACATGTGTCTGTATAAGTTCCTAACTGGAGTCTTGCAGAGATGGTTGTTCCTCCGTCGCAGTAGTCAGCCCATATAGCCAGCACGTAGCACTGATGACACTGCAAGTTGCGAAATCGCGCGAAGTGGGAATCTGGCAAAGATCGAACTACACGCTGTTAAATAACGTCACACGTATATTGCTCCGTACTAATTCAGATGTACTCCAGATATCACTGTACATTCAGCGATCAGGCAAAACATTATGACCACGTACCTAATAGCCAGCATGTCGAACTTTGGCATGGATAACAGTGGCGACGCGTGATGGGATGAAAGCAATGGGACCTTGGTAGGCCACGGAGGGAGTCAGCACCATATCTGCCCACACAAGTCATTTAAATCCTGTAAATTCTTTGGAGGGGGCCATGTGCTCTGACGCCAAGTTCAGTCACATCCCAAATATGTTCAATCGGGATAATAGCTGGCGCATTGGGGGAGGGGGGGCAGCACATAAATTATAAATCGTTACTGTGTTCCTCAAATGACTCCATGACGCTCCTAGCCTTGTGATATGGAGCATTATCTTGCTGAAAAATTCCGTCGGGGAACATGATCGTGATGAAGGGGTGTACTTATTCTAAAACCAGTGTAAGATATTCCTTGGCCGTCATACTACCTTGAACGAACTCCACATGACTCCTGGATGCCCTCTTGAATGTTCCCCAGAGGCCACTGGAGCTGCAGACAGCTTGTCTCCATACCGTTGTACAGGTACCAAGGAGCTGTTGCTCTGGCAGACTACGGATTCGCGAACTCCCACTGGCAGGTTGAAGTAAGTATCGGGATTCATCAGACCACGCAACGCTCTGCCACTGCGTCAACGTCCAGGGTCGATGCTATGTGCCCATTTCATTCTAAGTTGCCGATTTCGTGGTGTTAACCTTGGCATGTGCATGGATCGTCGAAGGCGGAGCAACATCGTTGGGAATCCAATAAAACAATACCAATTGCCGCTATTTAGGTTTTATTTTTAGGCTACCAGTTTCGACGATACATACGTCATACTCAGGCCTGCTTCATTCGAGTAACCTTCGTGTTACAAAATACGCCATCACTTTTAACTGCTCTCGTAACCATTGTTACTGACATGCGTGCTCCTTGGACAATTTCAGCAACTGACAATAACGGTTACGAGACCTGTTAAAAGTACTGCTGTATTTTGTAACACGAAAGTTACTCGATTGAAGCAGGCCTGAAGATGACGTAATGTATCGTCGAAACCGGTAGCCTAAAAATAAAACCTAAATAACGGCAATTGGTATTGTTTTATTGGCTATTGACCTGTCTTATTCCCACACTCCAGCCAGAAGATGGAGTTACATTCATCGTTAGGAGTGTTCCGTGCACTGTTTGTTTAGACACACTTGTACTTTGTCCAACATTAAAGTCTGATGCGACATTCACCACAGTTCGCTGCTTGTCCTGTTTTACCAGTTTGTCCAGTCTACAACGTTCAACATCTGTATTGAGTGGTGGACACCCAACTCCCCGACGCCTGGACGTGGTTTGACCTTGGTTTCGCAAGCACTCACCACAGCACTTCTCTAACACACGACAAGTCTTACAGTTTCCGAAATGCTCGTGACGAGGCTACAGGCCATCACAACTTGTCCTCGGTCAATCCCAGATAGACAGCGTGCCTTCCCCATTCTACAAACGGACAGAACGCGCTGACTGAAGCTGTATGCACCGTGCGTGCGTCTGAGTAGCAGTCATTCCACGCCAGGTGACGCTACTACTGCCTGGACGGATTTGGTCGGTGGCCATAATGTTCTTGCTAGTCAGTGTAGATTTTGCTCCAGTTGCCACAACCCAACACATAAATTAAATAGTACATTAAGATCGTCTCGAGGGCGATTCTCTCGACATTATAGCGATTCGAGTGCTATCTACCGTGTCATCTTCTAATACCTAACAGTTTCTTAGAAGTCTGTGACGAACGCGTTCGGCACGCGTCCATCAGCGTCGGATGCCCCCACTCGACTCACTGTGGTCACGCAACCGAGTCCTTGGGCTGCTAACCGAAAAAACAAATAAAAAATTAAATCCTCTCGGCCATTCAGCATCTCGGCCCCGTTTCCCTTCCAGATATTGTAGCGCTCATCTCAGTCAATGGGAAAGGAACACCCAGTTCCATGTCACCTGGCTATCAGAATACCAGTACAGTGCCACGTCGCTAAGAACCACGTCAGCCCCTTCTGCAGTAACCCATTTCGCAAAATTCACGCAATCTTTTGCATAGAGTATTGTATGCTGCATATGTCATATGGCATATACGTATTATATGGGGAGTTCCTTTGGTTATGACGTTGGACCCGAATACATGCGCATCGGAGTTCTAATCCCCATATTGCCTTCATGTTGACATTTTACGCTGTTTCTCTGGATGACCTAAGGTGAATTCTGGGATGGTTCTCAGGAAAGCTACCGCGGATTTCGTACGGCATCTTAGTTGATCGTGGTTTTTTGTCCACGTCTAGTGGTCTGGACGTCAGTGAACTTCTCCTGTCTACATAGTAATCCAGTAAAGCATTTTCCCAAGTTCCTATAAATGAATTTGAACGAAGGTGCGTCACTAGACATTCTCGTAAATGCTGTTCGTTGAATAATGCCCACTAAAAGCAGTCTGCAATTGATACTGTAGACGAGACAAATACTGAAGTTTTCATTTGTCATTATTAAGCTATTTCTTAGTGTGTAACGTTTCAAACAGGTAGATACCTTAAATTGGGAATATCATTCCCACAGCTGCACTACTACAAACTTGAATCACGTAAGAACTCCAGTTAATCTTCTGTCTTTGCTGATCCCCATTTCTCCAGCTCTCCTTCATTTTCCGGCCATGATGTCTTTTCATTTCTTCTGTCCATGTTGTTCCAGATTTCTTAAATCTTGTGCCTTGAAATCCTTCTAAAGGTAGTATTTTTTCTGAAGAATGTTTCTTTCTGTTATTTCCGATTATTTTGTGTTGTTTATTTCCAGTTCTTTTCTTAACTGTGCAGTTCATACTGTAACCGATTGCTTTATTCTGAAATACGGCAGTATTTGTTTCCGTTAGCCTGCTTTCATTAATTTGGTAGAGGTTTCTAAAGAAGAATGATCTTCGCTTTGCCACTACTTTTCATATTTGCTCTATATAACTGTAGATAACACCATTACTGTTCATTTTATGACCAGCATTAATTTTTATTGCGCACACTGTTTTTGTAATAATCCGTTTTTAAACTGCATCTATTCTGACCAGTTTGTAGTTCACCATTATGCATTCGCAAGCGTATAAACTCTCCGCTCTTAACGCTGTGGTAGAGTGTTTTGTTTTTCCAAATATGTATTTCTTGCTGTAGATACTGGTTCTCGGACTGTATGCTCTTGCATTTTATTACGTCTTACATGTGCTGTAAGTTTTTCTAGACCATTCTGTTGTCTACTTTCTCCAAGATATTTCAATTTAGTAACTCGCTCTGTTTTACCTATTTATGTTCGATGTATTTTGGTTCACTGATTCATTAGTTTCAAAGTCTCAGTTCCGTTATCATACGCTCATACCACTTTCTCCTGCTGCTTTAACTGTGCCGGCCGGTGTGGCCGATCGGCTCTAGGCGCTTCAGTCTGGAACCGGGCTAATGCTATGGTCGCAGGTTCGAATCCTGCCTCGGGCAGGATGTGTGTGATGTCCTTGGGTTAGTTAGGTTTAAGTAGCTCTAAGTTCTAGAGGACTGATGACCTCAGATCTTAAGCCTCATAGTGCTCAGTGCCCTTTTTTTTTTTTTTTTTTTTTTTTTTTTTTTTTTTTTTTTTTTTTTTTTTTTTGCTTTAACTATGACAAGTGACTATGAGCGGTTCCAGATGTACAGCATCAGTGGTTATATCAGTCGTCTCTCGTGAACTGAGCAGCGATCACGAAAAGAATCGCAGGCAATGACATATAAATAAATAAACGGAAAACACTAAAATGAAGTTGTGGAAGTGATCCATCCAGAAAAGAATATTGTATCCGCTACATTCCCAACAAAGCAAATTCTCATGAAACACTTATGGAGAAGATATACCACATAAATGCAGTCAAAACATCTTTCATTCTTAATTTTCTGTTTATAGTAAAGACATTGCCAGGTACTATATATTCGCCATTTCCATCACCTTAGGCGTTTCGAAGCATTACAGCAGCAAGCAAAGTTCCAGAGCTGGTCTCTGAACAACACAAATCGATCTTGTTAAGTAGAGCACTGTGCCTGAAGCATCGCCCCAAAGTGTGTAAGCCACAAGATTTTAAGCGAAGCAGCTAGCTATTAGGCGATAAAGTGAACTCCTAGCATTACCCGCCAGGCAGCAGTAATTACTACACAACGAGGCACGCCGAGGGAAAATCCTTGGATTACTGCAATATATGTAGTAGATGCAGAACCACTTTAATAGCTAATTGGCCATTTAATGGGAGTAGTTTACCCATACTGAGTTCTCTCATAAAGAGAATTACGTTATTAAGAAACATTACACCGCCGCGAATATCAGACGCAAATCGTTTGTTTATTGCAGTTTCCCCAATCTATGAGGATAAGTGCGCGATTCCTCTACAGAAAATAGCGGGTAAGTGATTCATAACAAGGAGTAGTTCACTTATTCGCTGTATGTTACATTTCTAAACGTTGCAGTTCATTTAATAAGCCTATAGATATGTTTCAAACACAGACAAATACCAAAAAAGGGAAAATTTTTATGTGTATCAACTCCTTTTTGGGTTCAGAATAACACTCTAGTGGAAACGACGTCATACATTACATTTACATCTCTTACTTTTCATAAACTAAAGATCTGTGTACGGGTGAGTTTACTGATAGTTCTTGTAGAATGTAAGCAACAATCAGTGTGCTGTAGTTTGATTTCTTTTAACCTAGTATTTACAGACCGGACTCCTCGATACGTTTTTATTATATTAGTATAACAACACTATAAATGAATGTGAAAATTACGGGTTTACAATTTTGCTTTACAGTTAATAGCTGACGGTCGTAAATAATTAAATAAATGCACGCTTACTGCGTATATCCACTAGAAGAAAGCATATGACTGTAGTGGCAGAAAAATATTTATCTGGAATTTAGCAGACTACAAAACACCTAATGTGATTTACACTTCATTTATACTCCATGATGAACAGAGGAAGTATAACGTGAATGAAAATATGTTCATAATCCTATGAAAGGATGAGAACGAACTGTGGAGTGTGACGTCATCACTTCGATTTTAATATCTGTATAAGTTGAATCTTACAAGAATGGAGATTAACAACTTATAGCTGCACTTCGAGGTAATAGCGCACTGTATATAGTATGCAGAAAATCTAGCTCTCCTTTTTAGTAATGAAGATAATGTGCAATCTTAACTCCACTGTACTCATTTTACAGTAGAAAATGGTGACCTGGTAATCTCAGTAACTAAAAATTGCATGGGTCTAAAGGGAAAGTTGCTCATGAGTAACAAAATTTTCTACGTAGTTCATTTGTAGAGCAATTAAATTAATTTAAATATCTTTGTAACACATTTTCTTGTATAATAAATATGATATATCACACAACTGTACAACAGAACTTAATGCCACGACGTATCCAAAACGACATAAATATGTGAAGAATCATGATCAGCAGCTTACAAAATTTTACGGTCAACGATCTGTTAACGAGGCGAAACATGCGTCACTTAAAATGAACGCTGGAAACGCTTAGTAGTTATTGTAATGAAAATTCTAAAGTACACTACTGGATTTAGCCTTATAGACCATAAAAGAAATGTAACTACCATCAAGAATCTTTAGGGAACATCTACAAGAGACTACCTCCTAGAATGCAGACACGAAAACCTCAACTCGAAAGAGGAATGGAACACATTGGATTGCGACAAAGCTAAACAACTTTCCAAAACGAAAGAGATCAGCAGATCAGGCATACAAGATAAGGGAAGTAACTGTAACAGGTCATCAGGCGACTATATTCAAATTTACTGCGTCCTTATGTTTCGATCTAGACGATACTGAGGCGAACTGTTACCTCGAATTGACAGCAGTATTCATTTCGAGGTACACTACCTGTAGAACAGATGTTGAAGAAAGGCTACTAACCAAGGTTCAGAACATAACAAAGATTGATCAGTGCATGTCTAGCTGTACAAAAATGAAGAAACATAGCGCTGAGTTCCTGTTGCAGCATTGGTGGTACACCTCCCAAATTGCATACATGAATTAAATACGCAAAACTATTGACTCGGAACTGTTAACGTCTGTCGAGTATGTCAAGATCTGTTAGCAGAATGGAGAACAACGTACTAAGTGGCACTTTGTTAATTTTATGAAAGAGTAGCTCGTAAGATAATGTGTGAAAGGCTTATAGCATGACTCGACTGTTTACTACCTTTAGGGTGTAAACGCTAAAGTCGAGGCAGCGTTATTGTTATTTTGCAAACAGGCAGTTCGATGGACATGGAACTGGAATGTCAATTAAAAATATTGGAGCCACACACTACACGTTGGCTGTAAAAACAACCGTTATTCTTGCGAACGTGTAGGTACTTTGAGAGATCGTGTAGCAAAAGCAGGCTAATACGTATCTCGCATATTCCAATAGCGTATGTCTCAATTTGGATGTGCAGTAATTTTTCAATGCTTTTCCTCCTCTCCATTAATGAGCAGTCCTACGTGACATGCACTTATTAATTGTATTATGACTTATCCTCCTCTGTTCATTGCGGAATACAGAGGCTGTCGACGAGAACTCTCTACAACGTACAACAGTGGTCTACACGAAATAACGACGAACAGTTTTATATGCTACACTTGTTGCCCATGAAATCCGGAAACTACCTCAAACTGGCCTACAAAAACCACCTAAACTACAGCGCATGCGAGTCGCACGAGATTTTCTATACTCCCTTGCTTTCCTCGTGCAAACTATTAGCCCTAATGGAAAAAGGAAATGGGGGAAATATAATATAGTATATTATACTGGGATACGTTTCGCTAAAGACAGCGTTTTTCAATTTGTTAAAAAAAATGCAAAGCAGTGACGTTTTAACTCACCCACACAACGACACTTACTCCCCAAAGGTAAGGATTTTGTTCATAACACTCCCTCCTATAACTATACAAAAATTTTAGACTACACGATATTATTTGGATATTCGACCACACCTTGTCTTCATTGACTTACACTATTACGCCACTCACTTATTCAGCTGTTTTGTTACGGTTTAAACTTTTCCTTAAGTTAATGACAGAAGGAAATTGTATGTAAAAGCTCATTTAGTTTAAAATTCGAACTAAAAGTTACTCTTACAAGCACAGCAGTCTCTTAGTACGAAAGCCTGAAAAACAACTGTTGCTTTTATGCTGTTAAACTCACAAAACAGTCAGAGAAAATTTTCACAAACGTCACTTTTACAATTTGTAAATCAGTTTGATAACGCATGACTAAGTCTTGATGTAATAGCTCAGTGAATGGAGACCAGAACGGGTCGAACATGGGAGATAATTTGTATCGTCACCAATTGTTACATAGTCGTAGAAGAGGAATGAACAACATCCTGGCAAGGTAGGTTGGTTAGTAGCTGGAGGGGGGGGGGGGGGAGTGAGGAGGAGTCGGGGGAGTGTACGTATTGGGGTGATTGTGCAGGTCATTTTTGATAGTTTCTCTAGAATGACAGGAAAATCACGACCTGTAGTGAAACATGTCCCGGTACAAAATTAAACAACACTAATTTTCTCACAAAAAGTTTATGTTCATTTTTCCCAAAGGACCGATAGTTTCTGTGAATAGGGAAGAGAAGACGCAGAATGAAGTGCGACGACCATACACTGTAGCTTTGTCTTTTATGTCAGTTTTAGGCAGCTCCCTGAACTGACAGACCATAAGTGTTCCTTATCAAATCGTTCTTCTGACCTGCTTATTTTAGGTAAACTGTTACCATATATCATGTTGCGCTGTGTAAAAGTAACTTATTGGTGTTTTTCAAATAATAGAATCTACAACTCTCCTCTAAAATTAACAGTTAAGAAATTTATGAGCCTTATTTATCTCTAATTTTGGTTATTCTTGAAGGATTTATTAAACATCTGCAGAATGACTTTACCTGCGTACAACAGGCAGCTTCATACACAGTATCACAGAAGAATACAAGGACAACCAACTTCGTTACACCAATATTCGTATTCACAGAGAAGACGGAAACGGTATGAAATATGAGTTCTAGAAAATTAAGTTTGCCTATATTCGATGAACGCATTACTAACGCAATATTTAAAAGGAAGCGGCAAATTCCTTTTTATATTCGTTTTCACCGTTTCAAGCGCTTCGTTTTATGAGCTATGGCACGTGACATTCAATTTCCTTAATATAATTTCGATACCGCTGCCTATGACTTTCTCAATTTCCCCCTTCTTCCGCGCGGATTTGGAGCTGAACGTACGTTCGGCTCCAATGCTATCACGGGATACGCGCTGTCCTGGGTAGGAGGAATTTGAGTGTGCTTTCTTCCACATATGATACCATTTCCAACACTAAGTGATATAAAGGGTGGGTAATAAATATTTTCGTAAGAACTGTGCATGCATTCCTAACACAAAGACAAGAAACGAAATTTCATGTAAATATGCACTGATTAATACTGCCCAGGGCAAGACTGCATCCCGTAAAACTTGGTAAATACAAAATGTATTGCTAGCAACGCAAAGAAAAATGAAAACCGAAATCGTATATCATTTCAAACTAAGTCTTTAGTTCTTTTCATTCTAGTGACCTACAGAATTTTCCCTGACAAAGACAACTCAAACCTACCTATTCATTTACTACCCACAATATACAAGCCCAACGCAATCCGACTGCTATACAGTTACAACATGACTTCCAATAATTAACACAAAACAATGACCCTGAATTACAAGAAATCCTAACAATCATAAAATTCAAAAAAGTATGAAATTAAAGAAATATGAAAGTACCACCAACTCTCTTAATTGTCTAAACTCACATCAACCATGAATCTCGATAGTGGATACCCCATTTTTTACTTTATAAGTCACTTACAAAAGCAAAACGAGGATAATGGAATGTAGTAGAATTAAGTCGGGTGATGCTGCGGGAATTAGATCAGGAACTGAGACACTTAAAGTAGTAAAGACGTTTTGCTATTTGGGAAGTAAAATAACTGATGATGGTCGGAGTAGAGAGGATGTAAAATGTAGACTGGCAATGGCAAGGAAAGCGTTTCTGAAGAAGAGAAATTTGTTAACATCGAGTATTGATTTAAGTGTCAAGAGGTCGTTTCTGAAAGTATTTGTATGGATTGTAGCCATGTATGGAAGTGAAACATGGACAATAAATATTTTGGACAAGAAGAGAATAAAAGCTTTCGAAATGTGGTGCTAGAGAAGAATGCTGAAGATTAAATGGTTAGATCACATAAGTAATGAGGAGGTATTGAACAGAATTGGAGACAAGAGGAGTTTGTGGCACAACTTGACAAGAAGAAGGGACCGGTTGGTAGGACATGTTCTGAGGCATCAAGGGATCACAAATTTAGGATTGGAGGGCAGCGTGAAGGGTAGAAATTGCAGAGGGAGACCAAGAGATGAATACACTAAGCAGATTCAGAAAGATGTAGGTTCCAGTAAGTACTGGGAGATGAAGAAGCTTGCACAGGATAGAGTAGCATGGAGAGCTGCATCAAACGAGTTTCAGGACTGAAGACCACAACAACAACAACATACCTTCACAAAATCTTCACAAGATGAACTACAGCAATTACAGCAAGCAGCATCTACAGCCAGCTAAAGAAAGGGATTCTAACTACTATAGACTCTAACTACTAGGATGCATATGGTTAGCAAAAGAGAGATTTTGTTGAAGAGCAAACAATGTATTTAGAAAATTTTACATTATTCATGTGACATCCAGTTCCAAATATTATATAATTCTGACTTTTAATGCTTTTAGACGCATCTGCGGCAGTAGCTACCACCAACTGATAATGTAGAGCAGTTGCATATTGTGTGAGTAATCCAAAGGCAAACCCGAAAAGCGTATTTGAAATTATATGGTTGTCAATAATTTCACTGCCCAAACACTACCAGTCAAAGGTGCGTCATCATAAATTTCCTTGCGTCTCACTTTACAATTCATGTCCTACCAACACAAAGCCTCCACTGAAAATAAACATGTCCCCACACTTCTCTATCACACTCTCTAACTGCTAGTCTGTCCAACGACAGAATCTCTTGCCGAGGGCGCAACGCGCTATCAGCGATATTAACACAGTCTTTAGCGCTGCCAACATACAAACAGGCTACTTACACATTATGGATCTTATGTCTAACTTTGAATTGTTATTAGCTTTGTGACCTAGCTCATAATTTTAATGTGGGGAGTACAATAAAATAAGAACATGTTTGGTTTCACGATTCCGAAGCACGCGTGACTAAACAGAAGATTTGAATTGTGGTCCGTTATCTGAAATGACCTTGGCAATGTGTCCAACTTCACGTAAGAATCATTCAACAAAGGCGGTGGATACGGAACGTCCAGAGGATATGCGTAACGGTGAGAAAGAGAGAAATTTTTAAGTAGGTTCAACAGCGACGACAACATACAAAAATCAATTCAATGTTTCAACAAGGGGTCCCTGAAGATCAACAGCAGCTAATTCTTTTAATCTAGTTTGAATAAAAGGAGACAATGGAGTACGAAGTGAGATGGGAGACAGTTTAGCTTTCTGACAGAGCTTGCAAATAGAAAAGACTCTCCTAATTCTCATTTACATGTTGTTAAAATAACAGTTTGTCCGAAGAACATGATAACATTACAAAATGTGCCTAGCTGAAATAAACGCACTAGATGAGCTCGTTAACAAAATCGTCAGGAATACAAAGTACCCATAGTTTGTCATCAACAGTGCAACGTGAAGTGTATGTTATTTCTAACCAGATAATAATGACGAAACTACATGTGTGTCTTTTCATGCCATTTAGTTTTAATATATATTCAGATCGGATCCCTTTCCTTTAAAGATGCAGTGACGAAGTTTAAGAAAGCTACTTTTTGAATGTAAAGAATAGTGAAATTTTTCTCAAGGTTAGCTTCTGTTTTGCTTTTCTCAAGGCCAGCCGGTGCACGTGAAAGTACATCAGCAACAATGTTTTCCGTGTTAGGAATGTAAAATATTGTGAAGGGATTCCTGCAGAAATAATGCCCAATGTTTTAATATGTCATGATTTAATTTTGAAGACATACGATATTACGATGCTCTATGACCACAGTAAGCTTCTACATGTTTGCCAAAAAGAAACAAACGAATTTAGTCAAACGCCCAAATAATATCAAAAGCTTCCAATTCAGTGACGGAATAATTTTTCTGAGATTTTGTTAGCACACGGCTAGCAAAAGCCATGGTTTTCTAACATTAATGTCATTTTATATACTTCATGAATTAAATGGGCACCAAGACCAAGTTTAGAAGAATCCGTGCTAAGGCAGAAATCTTGTGGCAGATCTGGGTTGGTTAAGATTTGCGCGTTAGGTAACGCTTCTTTCAAAGAATCGAATTCCTATTCTGCATATTCGTCCCAGTGCCCAGTAGTGTTCTTCCATGTGAGAGAACAACGTTTTGGAGATACTAGAATTTGCATATTCAGGAAACGACTTTAGAAATTCACGAGAACTAAATACTAGGAACTTGTCTTTTTGTGGATGGAACAGAAATGGCCCTGATTGCTTCCACCTTTTCAGGATCCGCCTGAATGCCCTCAGAAGAATTAATGTGACCCAAAAACTTTACCTTTGTCCCACTGAATTCAGATTTTTTCAAGGTAACTGTAATTCCAGATTCAGCAAAAATACGTAACAAACTGTTGAGGATACGATTATGTTCTTCCGAAGAGGCTTTTGCTATTAAAATGTCGTCCATGAACGAGGTGATGTGTCGTTTTAAGAACTCAGGTAATATGGAATTTAGCCCACGAATGAATGCTGCCGAAGAGATGTTCAAACCAAAAGGAAGTTTCCGAAATTTATAACAAACTCCGAAACAAAGAATCTCCGTATATTTTCTACATTCTGGATGAAGTTCAATTTGATAGAAGCTGGATCTAAGGTGAATAGAAGACAACACTCTTACGCCGTGGAAATTTTGAAGAAATTCTTACTACGTTTGCGGCCTGTCTGTTTCAGAAATGATTGTGGTATTTATTTGTCTAGAATCTAAGACAAACCTGATTGATCCGTTTTTCTTTTAAACAACATGTAATGGATTATAGCATGAGCTTACCGCTGGTTCAATAATGCCCGAGTCAAGCATAGACTGTATTCTCTAAATCCCTCTTCCTGTGTCGGAGCGCGAGTATCCTCTGAAATATGTAGTTTTTGAGCCGGCCGAAGTGGCCGTGCGGTTAAAGGCGCTGCAGTCTGAAACCGCAAGACCGCTACGTTCGCAGGTTCGAATCCTGTCTCGGGCATGGATGTTTGTGATGTCCTTAGGTTAGTTTGGTTTAACTAGTTCTAAGTTCTAGGGGACTAATGACCTCAGCAGTTGAGTCCCATAGTGCTCAGAGCCATTTGAACCATTTTTTTTTTTGTAGTTTTTGTATCACCTGTCCCAACTGATCTTGTATCTCCCGCATTTCTCTTTTGCGTTGCGTTTGTGCCTCTCTTTAAATTTTCTAATTTCCTCGTACTCCACTGTGTCAGTAAGGCTACCGGTCGTGTATCATTCAAATCATCAACTGCCATCGTAGATAAATTTGTTAACTCATCCGAGAGATCGGCTACTTTCCTCGATAATGTGCTGCTTTCCTCCGTGGGTCTTCCTGACCCAAGTTTAAGAGTTTACATTCGTGTCGTAATCGTATCTACTGTGTCATTTGACTTTTCCTGATTTTTTTTTACAAGTATACAATGCACG
Organism: Schistocerca americana; assembly: GCF_021461395.2. Lineage (NCBI taxonomy): Eukaryota > Metazoa > Arthropoda > Insecta > Orthoptera > Acrididae > Schistocerca > Schistocerca americana. Next base: position 1,200,547,786 of record NC_060119.1, on the reverse strand, counting down.
CTCTACCAACACAGAGTCTCCACTGAAAAATAAACATGTCCATACACTTCTCTGTCCACTCTCTACTGCTGGTCTGTCCAACCATAGAATCTCTTGCCTAGGGTGCAAAGCGCTTTAGCGGTATTAACACAGTCTTTAGCGCTGCCAACATACAAACATACTACTTGCACATTATGGATCATATGTTTAGCCGCAGGTACGGTGTTGACCTGGTTACACGTAATACGGCGCCAACTGCTGGTGCCTTGGTTTAAGCGACAAGTGCCGACACCACACTCAGACCCACGGAGGCAGCTCGGTAGTTCTAACACAACGTTAGCAACCGGTAATATGTGAATGCTGAATGAGGCTAGCTTCTGCTTACTACTATTCAGGCATTACATACCGCGCTCCTTAACCGTCTTAGGCATGAAAGGCTACTACCCGCATAGCTAAAGTTATTCTTAATGGCAAGGGTAGTTCGAATAACTCAGAGCCGCCTAGTGCTAAGTAACTCGTAAGGTGTGCTATTCAGCACAAATAGCGCTTGTACGATGTGGCTAAACATATTAGGGGGCCAGAGAGATAAATATAATAACTAGGCTATAGGTTTCGTTTGTGTGGTTACTGCAGTTGGTCTCTTTTTAACCTGTAGTCATGTGTGTTCTACGCCATGGTGGTGTCTCTCTCTCTCTCTCTCTCTCTCTCTCTCTCTCTCTCTCTCTGTGTGTGTGTGTGTGTGTCTCCACGTGACCAACGCTGATCAGTAACATACATATCTATGTAAGGTTGAGATTTATAATGAATTCATCTTGCTTGTTGGACACTGCTTACGCAATGAATATCGCTTTACGATCGTGCAATTTCTTGCCTTCAAGCCGTAGAGTTCGTTTTTAAATTATCTAATCCTTCTAAAGAACTGAGATTAGTTTTATATTAACAGATGAGTGCACAGGATTAAAACTCAGAATTAAATATCTCAATCTTGTTGGAACTACGAAATTTTATAATTCTAATAGTAAATTGATTCAATCGTTACCTGATAGTCGGCCTTGTTAACTCACTATAGCACCCATCCCGCGAACACCTTATGCCCCATACGTACATTTCAATACAGAAAGTTCAGCTCAACAGTGTCAGAAAAACAGATCCAACCCCTTACTCCTGAATCATATATCAGCCACATCATTAAGAATAGAGAAGCAGCTTGAAAATTACATTGGCGCAATTTACACATTCATGACCGTAACGGCACATTTGCTGCAAAATATCTTATGAGTCCACCTTGAGAAGCTCAGTCAGTAGACTCGACCGCAAAAATCAAAGTTCCCAAGTCAGGTACACAGTTGTATAGTACTAAGCGGTCTCAAAACAGCTAGCGCATCAAGTAAGACGATATTTGATTAATACGAATTTATTAAAAACAATAAAAGCACATGGCCCCTTTATTAAATTTTCTCGTTTCTATTGTTATTTTGAAGTACAGAAAACTGACAGTATGTAAACTACAAATTTAATTACGAAACAAGTCATCATTATGAGAGAAGTTTTACTTGATTCTGTTGCAATGAAGTCAGAAGCCAGTATGTTAAAAATTGTGGCATCTCTCACTTTAACAACATCGTCAGTCAGATTAACATTCATACTGTAGGCCTGACTTGAGTGTTCGCTTGTACTGAATTTCCTACTTGTGGATAATGATTTCCCCTACAAGAGGAAATTGTGGGCAAAATGTTCTTATAACTGCGTTGTGTGGCTTGCAAAGAGCTTGTATCCTGGGGGCTGTAGCGGAGGCAACAGAGAACAAGCAATGAGATGAATTATGGCCCATAAATGTGGAGCGCAGTGATCTGGCCGAGCGAGTGTCTCTGTTCTGCAAAGGGACTTTTGGGCAAAGCACTCTCCTCTTTCCGCTTGGGGTCGGATAGAAGGCACCGGATTGCCAAACAATTGACTTTGGCCAGGCGCCAGTCTGTCATGGACGGTGGCCAGATGATGATGATGATGATGATCATGATGATGATGATGATATTTGTTTTGTGGGGCGCTCAACTGTGCAGTTATCAGCGCCCGTATAAAGCCCCAATTTTTCCACAGTCCACTTTTTTTACAACCCATTCTACCCACTGTCACGAATGATAAGGATGATGATAAAATAATGAGGAAAACACAAACACCGAGACCCTGGGCAGAGAAAATCCCCAACCAGGCAGGGAATCGAACTCGGGACTTCGTGAGCCAATAATAGCAACGCTCGCCACTAGACCATGAGCTGCGGAAGAAGATGGCCAGATAGCTGAAAATGCGAGAAGAAAGCCATATAAGAAAGACTGCTGTAGACTGAGCTTTTTTGAAAATGGTAGCATAGTCATAAAACTCCATACATTCTCATGTTATAACCTGGGACGATACGGGCAGAGTGACTGGCATACGTGTCTAGTGGTGGCAGGATTGTAACCTCGTCCCCCTCTCCCCCCCTCCCACCCGATGCTAGGAAGTCGTAGGGCTCCTTTAGCGAGCGGCAGAAACACATATTTCACAGGCACGACTGTCAGGGTAGTTTAACAGTCTTCTTTGAGAAATGGGAAATTGTCAGGCTGCAAAGATTAGATGACTCCATACATGAGGGACTGTGGTCCCGTCTTGGTAGATGTTTTTTGTCAAAACATGGCTATGCCTAATGTGAGAACAACGTCTCCCAGTCCAAAATCTTTTTTCACAAGAGAGATTTGGAGTCGCTGATTGGCTTCTCTTAAGATATGCAAAATCGAAGCTTGCTGCCCCAGCATGGAAACCCCAGTGCTGGGTCTGGATTGGCTGCCAGTCCAACGGAGAGCGAGGTGCCGCAGTGGTTAGACACTGGACTCGCATTCGGGAGGACGACGGTTCAATCTCGCGTCCGGCCATCCTGATTTAGGTTTTCCGTGGTTTCCCTAAATCACTCCAGGCCAATGCCGGGATGGTTCCTCTGAAAGGGCACGCCGACTTCCTTCCCCATCCTTCCCTAATCCGATGAGACCGATGACGACGCTGGTCTCCTTCCCCAAACCAACCAACCAGTCCAACGGAACTGTCAAGAGGGGAGATTCAGTGAGTAGACTGGTTTGTGTAATGTTGGGGTGCTTTTCCTTTTGCTAATTCGGCTCCCGTACCGAGGCTTGGTGGAAACTGGTTGCGGTTCTTTGGCGCCTCCGTTTCCCGGCCCTTCAGAGTTTTCCATACCGGGTGAGACCTGTGGTCTCTACATTGTGGAGGACTAACAGCCTGTGGCAGTATCCAACTCTACCGACAGTGGAACTGCATGTCATCTCGCACATATCGTGTGTCACGGGGGTGAACTTACACGTGCTGAGTGGGCTTTCTGACATTTGACAATTCCAGTACGCACCACCGTGCCTGTGAGTCAAATTGGTTAGACCAGAGCGGCAATGGATGCACCTTACACCGAAATCTGCAGGGATTTCAGGGCTCTGATAAGGAAGCTCCCCGCTATCTGATAATCAGAACACCAGACCGCGTAGTTGGCACATTATAGCTGCCGCAGTGCGGCTCCTCGTCCACAGTGCGGCATTTTCTGCTGCCGTCTAAATCAAGACGGAAGAATACAGTACTGCTGCACTGGCGTAAGAGTTATTAAATTATATTCACAACACCCGGTTTTCAGTTGAACCATTATTTGTGGAATAGTTGATCGTAATTGATAACATTTGATTAGAGTCCTCACAGTGGATTCATGTAAACAAAGTCAGGGGAGAATTTGTATAGTTTCTATCCCAATGTTAGCTTTGCTTATCAAACACCATTCCTTATCTGATCTGTGTTTGTCTTGTTTATGTAAGATTTATCAGTTAGTAGTGGTTACTAAATGTCTAATACAATACGTCTATGTCATCATTTTCTAAACTTAAATACACTCCTGGAAATTGAAATAAGAACACCGTGAATTCATTGTCCCAGGAAGGGGAAACTTTATTGACACATTCCTGGGGTCAGATACATCACATGATCACACTGACAGAACCACAGGCACATAGACACAGGCAACAGAGCATGCACAATGTCGCCACTAGTACAGTGTATATCCACCTTTCGTAGCAATGCAGGCTGCTATTCTCGCATGGAGACGATCGTAGAGATGCTGAATGTAGTCCTGTGGAACGGCTTGCCATGCCATTTCCACCTGGCGCCTCAGTTGGGCCAGCGTTCGTGCTGGACGTGCAGACCGCGTGAGACGACGCTTCATCCAGTCCCAAACATGCTCAATGGGGGACAGATCTGGAGATCTTGCTGGCCAGGGTAGTTGACTTACACCTTCTAGAGCACGTTGGGTGGCACGGGATACATGCGGACGTGCATTGTCCTGTTGGAACAGCAAGTTCCCTTGCCGGTCTAGGAATGGTAGAACGATGGGTTCGATGACGGTTTGGATGTACCGTGCACTATTCAGTGTCCCCTCGACGATCACCGGTGGTGTACGGCCAGTGTAGGAGATCGCTCCCCACACCATGATGCCGGATGTTGGCCCTGTGTGCCTCGGTCGTATGCAGTCCTGATTGTGGCGCTCACCTGCACGGCGCCAAACACGCATACGACCATCATTGGCACCAAGGCAGAAGCGACTCTCATCGCTGAAGACGACACGTCTCCATTCGTCCCTCCATTCACGCCTGTCGCGACACCACTGGAGGTGGGCTGCACGATGTTGGGGCGTGAGCGGAAGACGGCCTAACGGTGTGCGGGACCGTAGCCCAGCTTCATGGAGACGGTTGCGAATGGTCCTCGCCGATAGGGGTATCGGCGAGGACCACAAATTTAAAAACTTTTACATGTTCCATGACAATAAAATAAAAACACAACACGGTGCACAAATGCTGCGCAGCTAGCGCCATTCGACGGCCAACACCGCGGTTCCTGTCTGTGTCCGCTGTGCCGTGCGTGTGATCATTGCTTGTACAGCCCTCTCGCAGGAGCAACAGTGTTCCTAATTTGCTGGGAAGTGGCTGTGCGGTCCCCTACGGCACTGCGTAGAATCCTACGGTCTTGGCGTGCATCCGTGCGTCGCTGCGGTCCGGTCCCAGGTCGACGGGCACGTGCACCTTCCGCCGACCACTGGCGACAACATCGATGTATTGTGGAGACCTCACGCCCCACGTGTTGAGCAACTCGGCGGTACGTCCACCCGGCCTCCCGCATGCCCACTATACGCCCTCGCTCAAAGTCCGTCAACTGCACATACGGTTCACGTCCACGCTGTCGCGGCATGCTACCAGTGTTAAAGACTGCGATGGAGCTCCGTATGCCACGGCAAACTGGCTGACACTGACGGCGGCGGTGCACAAATGCTGCGCAGCTAGCGCCATTCGACGGCCAACACCGCGGTTCCTGTCTGTGTCCGCTGTGCCGTGCGTGTGATCATTGCTTGTACAGCCCTCTCGCAGTGTCCGGAGCAAGTATGGTGGGTCTGACACACCGGTGTCAATGTGTTCTTTTTTCCATTTCCAGGAGTGTACGTCACTGTTCTCAATCATACTCCCTCTGTTATTAATTGTTTTTATTTTATTGTCATGGAACATGTAAAAGTTTTTAAATTTGTGGTAAGGTCTTATGGGACTAAACTGCTGAGGTCATCGGTCGCTAAGCTTACGCAGTACTTAACCTAATTTAAACTAACTTACGCTATGGACAACATACACACCCATGCCCGAGGGAGGCCTCGAACCTCCGACGGGTGTGGGAGGGTGGGGTGGGGCGAGCCACGCGGACCGTGACAAGGTGTCTGAGACCACTCGGCTACCGAGCGCAGTAGATAAGTAGCTTCACTAAGACGTATATTTATGATCAAAGCGAGGTACTGCTTGCAACATTATGCAATGTTTCTCATTGAAATTATTTATTAGAAACATTCAAGCAGAGTCTCGTGCAACCGTTACTAAGACTGCGACAGGAGACCGATTATCTACCTCTGCTACTATGTTGCACATCTGTCTTTAGGTCTGACACCGAAAAGCGGATTTCGGTCGTGAGCGTTATAATGATATCGCTTTTGACAGACTTGGTGCGAAACACAGAAGTCTCTAGGAGGGAATTTCACATCCGCCGACTGAAGTCAAGACGAAGCGCCAGACAAACACGAAACAAATGTATCCTGTAGCCACAAACGCCGCCCCTCTGTGATATTTTAAAAGCACTAGAGCATCGATACAGAACTACGTCCACAACCTTCCATTTCTCTCATAACCTTCAATTTTTATAGCATAGAATGTGCGACCTCGAAATAATACGTGGAGTGGACAGCATGTATTATTTAATGTTGTAGAGTATTCAGCTCTTTAACCACTGCATAAACTAAACAAATTTGCAACCACTAAATATGTCAGTTTGAAGGACTGTTTTGCTTCATTTTGAATACATAAAAACATTCTGTGGTTTCACTAATGGTGTACAGATTATAACGAAATCTGATTTTGTGCTGTTATTGAGGGAAGAGTGGTAGAAAAAATTTAAAAGCTCGTTGATATTAAGGTATCAACACGGGCGCCACTGGGATAAAACCCATAATAAGATCATAGAAAACAAAATGACATTTAGCATGTCGATTCCATCGAAACACTGATACAATAAGAGGAAATGGAAAAAATCGTGAAACATGGAATAGAATATTCTACTAAACTGAATAGTATTTTCATTTACCTTACCTATCAATAATTCATATGGTAAATACATCATCACAGTTCTCAACGACAGCGAAGGCGGGTATGCTCATCGGACTGGTGGAACTGGAGAAAGAGACAGCCCTACTCCTAGGGCTACCAAAGATACCAAAGAAGTTAGAAATCAAAATGCGAACACGTCTGTTCCTGATGAACCAGAGTTGGTCAGTATCTGTACTCCATGTTAGAGGCCGCTGGGAAAGCTCTAAGACTAATAGTCTTAGTTTTAACTGGTAGAAAAATGTCTACGCACACTGCAAAGAAAGGAAAACATTGATTGGTAATGAAAAAACTCCAGATATCCAATCCATCACAACTGAAGTGTTTGCTAGGAGACGTTCGGATTCCGGAGTATCATCGTCATCACCTAGACAACACTTGGGGGATCCTGAAACCATAAGTGTTAACTCACTCTGGAAAGTTGGAAAGGCGAAGAAATGATAAACTTTGGAAAAAAGCAACAACTTCCTGCTAGCAGCTATCCAAGGAACAAGCTATGCTGATGGCCTAAAAATGGACAGTAAAAACTATCGAATTTTTAACGATAAACCGGGATTTAGACTTTTCAACTAATATCTCAGAATTTTAGTGGCAGTCGTCACAGATCGCAAATGTAAATTGAGAAATGCTGTTGATTTTAAATACATCAGTCAAAGACTCTTTGTTCTAATAACTGAATGCAAGTAAATGTTACTCAGTACTCAACTGCCGTGAACAACAGAGAAAAGAAGAAAAACCAAGTAGAAACTTGTGGGACGATCTCGAAAACCGGCAGCTGAAGTTTCAAAAGAACATGATAGTGATCATCATGAGGGGGAGGGGGGGGGGGGGAGTCTCCAATACCCCATTGGGTAAGGCGAAATCATTAAGAAACGTTATTGAAAACTATGCAGCTCATAAGAGAAACAACATAAACAGCCCAAAATTAGTAGGTATATGCAACTCATTCGATCTTAAGACGAGGACTGGAAATAAAATAAAATAAAATAAAAAATAAAAAACCAACCAAGACAGCAAACTCACATGGATATCATCGTGCCCCTACCAAAGAGAGTTTCAATTGATCAATTCACTGTCTCTAAATACCGTTATAAGGAAATAAATATTATTTGAGTCAAGAGAAGAACTGAAGTTGATTGAGATATCCACCCACCTGATATAAATATGATATTTCCTTCAAGAAACAAACCAGTGCAAATAACAGAGTTGACAAAGAAACTTTGAAAGAAAAGAAAAGCGATTTTCACAAGATGCTCCAGGAAGTAAATACTGAAGACAAAGAGACAATAAAACGTGTAGTTTGTAAAATAGATTCAGGGAACATGCAAAGAAAGCACAGATGGTAGAATAAAAAATACGAAGAAGCAATTACACAAAAAAAAACCTTGGAACAGGTGCTTCAGAAGGAAACAAGCAATAATTGGTCTATCTATTAGTTTGAGAAGAAGCTAGAAGGCAAAATTATTAGGGTACAGAACAGGTGCTATGAGAAGTAGCAACAAAAGCTGGAGAAAAAAATTTTTGAAAATACAAGAAACTATTAGAGAAGGTTCAACAGTTGAATGTTTGAGTACTCGTACATCCCGCAATTGCTATGCTTCGCGAAAGGAAGGTACATCTCGCACTTAACAGGGAGGAAAACATTAAAGTACTGCAGCATATCTTAAAAAGCTATTGAGCGTGAAAAACCAACCATAGAACTGAAACTGCAGTTAATATTCCAAATGAAAATTTAAAACTGCCAAATGTATGAAAACCAACAAACGTGGAAGTGATTAATAGTAACATCCAACAATTAAAATACAACAAATTTCCAGGTATAGATGCTCGCATAGTAGACATTCTAAAGGCTACTGGTGATCTAGGCTTCGCAACTACAAAAGAAAAATCTGATATGATTTCGAACACAGAAATAATTCCACAAAACTGAAAAATAGGACGAAACAGCTATCCATAACCACGGGGCAATTTCATTGCTACACTTAGAATACAAAATCTTATCGAAAGGTTCTCTGGGTATATTAAATAGTAAATCAGATACGAAAACTGGAGAGTATCAGGCTGGATTGAGCAGTAATAGATCCTGTCCAGATTAAATTTTAAATCTTAAACAAATATTCAGGTGTGTGACAAACTGTAACAAAAGATAGCGATAGCATCTGTTAAGTTTAAAAAGGACTTGTAATCCCTGACACAGTACTTGTTAAAGCCTGTGCTATGGTAAGTGAGCGGGATTCACCTTGTGAGAAAGGATTTTCGCATAGATATCGTCCGCCTGTACCTGAATGGTGGCAAATCAGACTTACATCCACTCTGTAATGACAATGATCCTTCAAGTAAGTTCGAAATGCAATCACACGTCAGGATGGATCAAAAGCAAACCAGAAGATGCTACCAATGTGAGAATAATACGGTCGCCAGCTTAATTCATTACTATATCAATACTAAAGTTATCTTTCGACTTCGTTGGACCTTCGCTATTCATTTACTGGTTCATTAACAAAACATTTCTTTAAACACCATTCTAATATAGCTAATTCAGCAAATAATTATTATTAACACAATTTTTAATTTCCATTTAGAGACACTCGGATTGCACAACCTTTGGAAAGGACCCTGTCTAGGTTAGTTGTGAGGATAATTAAATGATGGAAAAGTTCTGGTACAATTTAGGTTATTATTGCACCAAACAAACACAGTTCACTCTCTGATCCATACGAATACAGTACTAAAAGTTTCAATCTGCTAGCATCGATGCGGCGGTTGGCGGGCGGCAAGATGGCGAGGCACAAAGCACATCTATGGCTCTTGATGCATCGGCACTTTATTCTTCTTAGCGTTGCAATAATTTTCCATTTAGTGCCTATGGAATTTTGCCATGCTGTGTGGGCGTTGAAACGGGATACCCGAGGCTCAGTGAAGCTATGTCTTCCAGGACAGCCTCCTCGCTCCAGAAGGTGTTGCTGAAACCAGTGCCAAACACCAACTACTCCTGTGCCCGTTGTGCCGTTCATTGCCCGCGTGAATTTTCCCGCGCTCGCCTGCCATCCACCTTTTACCGCTGCCTGACAGATCGGGTATTCACCCGAGGTTTTGCATTCTACGTATCCTAACATATTGCCTACGTATGGACGAGACGCACAGTTACAATTTTAAACATCTTACAACAGTTTCAGCATTTGTTACATTTCAGTTGTATTACAATATTATTTGACAATTGACATAAACAATAATATTCACATTGAAGCTTATTTACAGTTTTCTTAACATAATGGCATGAAACAAAAAGAAATGAAATAAGAATATCAATTACACAAGTTTATCGTAAAATCAGATGAAAAGAATTACTTATATGTACAATAGTACAGAGTCGTTGTTGTTACAGACTATGATTCAATAGGCACAGACTTCTTCCCGAAACCATGAAGTTATTTGGAATAGATAGCAATATTCCCGAAATTACTAAACAAATTCTTACAAACACAGTGCCTAAAGTGAAATTTCTTGTAATAACTTCTAATTACTTCCAAACTGCATCAGAAGTCAGACATGGAGACGGTTTTTCTGTGGCTAAAGTAAAAAAAAAAAAAAAAAAAAAAAAAAAAGAAAATAACAACTTCAAGTTGTGCAAATCGAAACAGTCACTAAATTGTTTGGCTCTCGCAGATGACGCCGTAATAATAGTTACAACCTGAGAGCATCCAAAGAAAATACTAGACCTTCTGAAGGGAACAGTGGAGAACGGTGATCTACAAATATTGAGTGGCACCCACATGCCTTGCTCATACTGTGGCATCAAGCAGTCAGGCCTGCAAGATGAGTGGTCTGCCAAGCGAGTGGATTCATTCTTATTTATCGAGTAACATGAACTCAAGTACTCACACTTAAGTTACCAGTTATCCTCCTATATTATTAATACGCAACGGAAACACGCATCTGACTATCAGTAATTTACAGAACTCTGACTGTACACTACGCACTGGCAATACCACATTTTCTTTATGTCTTTTATTTAATGGCTTTTATCGACACGTGACCACCGCACTGAATATTAATGGCGCACACATTATAAATTCGGGACATTATTACAACATACAATTCGAAGGAAAAGTCACCAATATTTTTCTTTTCACTATCTTATTTATTCCGATAAATTCTCTAACCTAAACACACAAATTCTATAACCTACAACAATAACACATGAGAAATTCCGCCCAGTGGGCATGGCTTTACAATGACGAATCTCTATATTATGGTCTCGTAATTATTTTTAACGCTACAGTGCACTTTCTGGATAGGATGGTGGATCTTTTATTGTACCTCACACTTCGACTCTCACAATCATCATCACTAAACTTTCCTCCAGACCGAGCGGTACAGAAGGAACAAGCATAACCCACTAATCTTTTGAAACTACCTTGCTACTCTCCCACGCAAACCACACATACCCAAATTACATGACATACATCACACTGCAATAAGAAATATAAAACACTAAATACTCACAACACTATCCCTTTCAGCTTTCCCACTTCAATTAATATTTATCCCAGTTTCACACGACACTGCCCCACTTCGTAATTCTACTTTCCTACTATGAACTCTGGAGATATATGCCCGTCTTCCTGTGCAATGCAAGCCAAGTGGCGTTGCTGGATAGACGGCCGACTCACCTTGCTTCTCTCTCAGAGTTTGAATCAAGCGTCACACGGAATCATATCACGCAAAGTAATATTAAGAACATCACACACGCCAGTCCTCAACTGATACCATGGACGAGTACTTCTCTTTATCCTTTGCCTCATACACAGATTGAGACTCACACAGTACTCACCACGTGGAAGTACTCGTCTCTAATTTCAAGTCCTGCACACGCCATTTCTTAAATATTTCAACTTATGGTACACATGCTATTTCTTAAATATTTCAACTTATTGTACACACGCTAGTAATTCAGCTTAACTTAAGCACACGGAAGTATTTCAACTTATTGCTACACATGGTTTCATTGTGACCGTTGGTCACTTCTGAAGATTCCTACAATCCCATTAATATTACCTGCCTGACATTTAATTCTCCCCACAAAAGTTCTTGAAATAGAGAAATTAATATTTCAAACTACTCTTAAATATTCCACATGCATACCATGTCTCCACTCTTTCGTCATTACGGAGCACAACTAAAACAGGTCTTAACAGCACAAGATCCAGCGGCAGAGTGCTGAAACGTGGCCGTTCTCTAGGTCCTCTCGCACCTGTGTCGATGTGGGGGAAGCACCTTGCTATCGTATTGGTCAGCCACATTTCAGGCGCTCAAAGCTCTGGTAAATTTCATCTCTTTGGTCCCACCAAAGGTGGCCAAAGGATCGACTCAAAGATGATCATATATTCACATTCACTATCTGCGGTCAGCAGACGACCATACATTCATTCATTTCACAGATCTCACCAAACTGAATGTAGGGATTTACTTTGTGGGAGTGCACATGTGATCAATTAAATAAATAAATTGTCATTCTTTCCCACACTGGTATCCGGCTTCGCTGTATTAATTGAAATTGAGTTATTTTACAAAAAAAAGTGTTGTTTTGACAAAAATAATGAAGTATGTTGTACCTATTTTCCATGTCGGGCGGTACTGTACCTTTCAATATCATCTGAAAGTAGAGAATACATGACCAACGAAAGGACCTCATTAAGAATCAGAAATTCGAGGGTCTTCAGGAAGCTAAACCAAGAAGAGATACGACAGTATGTCAAATGGTCAGATGAGAGGAAAAGAGCAAAGTCTGAGAAAATGAAAGGGTTGTCAGAAGGATAAAGATAAAGAAAAATAAATAATTATTGTGTCGTGGTCCTCAGTTGGCCTGTAACGAAATAGGTGGTCAAAACCCATCAGCTTGGACTGTCACAGTGACTGTCAGGACCTTGAAACTGACACATGTCCTGCTCTTAGATCAGTCAGTCAAGTTGTTGTTCCTAGCGATCGAAACTCTCCTGTATGTTCCGACAAAAGATGCTACCAACAGATCGCAAAGGTGTATTGTTTTAACGCAGAAAGATCTTTTCCTATCCTAACCACGTTTATATACAAGATTTTCACGTTCAAACGAAGGCACTTGCTGTAAGTTACGAGTTCAAGATGCGAGAAGTGCACTGAGTTTACCGCACCTCTACGGTGTTTTAGCTATTTACTTTGTGATGACTTCATTCTTCGTCGTCAAACTGGTGATAATTTCATCTTTCGTCGTCTAATTTGCGGTGACTCAATTCTTTGTCGTCTGATCTGCGGCGACTTCATTTTTAGCTGCCTCTCATCAGAGTTAACGTCACTTCTATGACTGTTAACTTGTCGTTTCCTGCGCCTGTGTGACTTCGCCTGGTGACAGCGAGCTTCTCCATCGGAATGGTAATATTACGAAAGCGAAGCTCCTGCCTACATCAAACTCACTTACTCTGTGACATTAACCAGACCGGTTCTACACGTCAACAAAATAAAACCTCATAAAATGTTTAAATGTGATTGAAGTGTTAAGCGATCAAACGGCTGAGATCATCGGTCCCGATAGTTACACACTACTTAAATAAATTAAACAAACTTTTGCTAAGAACAAAACAAAAACCCATGCCTAAGAGAGAACTCGAACCTGCGGCAGGAGAGACCGTCCAATCCGTGACATGGCGCCTCTAACAACGCGGCCACTCCACGCGGCGTAAAACCTCAAATGACTTAAATTATCTTATTTTGTATTGTTATGTGTTAGTATGTTGCTATAAGTCAAGTCAGTATAACGTTCTGTCAGCTTTCATGGAATCAGTGAAATTGCTCTCAAATGTGGTACGGAATGATTCCTTCTACATACATAAAAGTACCGGGCGGTTATGAGAATCGGAGGTGACAAAAGGGAAGCCACAGTTGAGAGGACAGGGTTACAGCCTAACCCCGATGGTGTTGATTCTAGACATTGAACAAGATGTGAAAGAAACATTGAGTATCTTGGAAACGGAAACGAGGTTAACGGAGACTATATAAAAACATTGCCGTTTGCCTATGACACTGCAATTCTGCCAGAGACGGCTAAAGACTTGAAAGAGCAACAGACTGGAATGAATAATGTCTTTCTCAGAGATTATTAGATAAATGTAAATGTAAGTAAAACAAGAACAGTGGAATGTAGTCTGAGTAAATCAGACGGTGCGGAGGGAATTAGACTATGAAATGCCGCGAGGGATTGGCCGAGCGATCTCAGACGCTGCAGTCATGGACTGTGCGGCTGGTCCCGACGGAGGTTCGAGGTCTCCCTCGGGCATGGGTGTGTGTGTTTGTCCTTAGGTTAATTTAGGTTAAGTAATGTGTAAGCTTAGGGACTGATGACCTTAGCAGTTAAGTCCCACAAGATTTCACACGCATTTGAACATTTTACAGACTATGGAATGAGACAAAAGTAGTAGATGAATTTAGTCACATGTAGCATGCAGGCTGGCAAGAGAGAAAAAAGCATTTTTGAGAAAGGCGAATTTTTTATATGTACTGCAAAGCTTTTGTCTGTAGTGTATGGAAGTGAAACGGGGCCAGCAGGAAATTGAGGAAAGAAGATAAAAGCTTTTGAAATGTGGAGCTATAAGTGAATACTGAAGTTTAGATGGGTAGATAGAATAACAAATCAGTTGATAATGAAAAGAATTAGAGAGAAAACAAAGTTATGGCACAACATTATTAAAAGATGGGATCGGCTGATAGAACACATTTTAAGGTATCAAGAAATTGTCCCACCCCCCCTGTTGAGAGGCCAGACAAACATGTGGTTCCTGAAGAGGGGCAGCAGCCTTTTCAGTAGTTGCAGGGGCAACAGTCTCGATGATTGACTGATCTGGCCTTGTTACATAAACCAAAACGGCCTTGCTGTGCTGGTACTGCGAACGGCTGAAAGCAAGGGGAAACTACAGCCGTAATTTTTCCCGAGGACATGCAGCTTTACTGTATGATTAAATGATGATGGCGTCCTCTTGGGTAAAATATTCCGGAGGTAAAATAGTCCCACATTCGGATCTCCGGGCGGGGACTACTCAAGAGAACGTCATTATCAGGAGAAAGAAAACTGGCATTCTACGGATCGGAGCGTGGAATGTCAGATCCCTTAATCGGGCAGGTAGGTTAGAAAATTTAAAAAGGGAAATGGATGGGTTAAAGTTAGATATAGTGGGAATTAGTGACGTTCGGTGGCAGGAGGAACAAGACTTTTGGTCAGGTGATTGCAGGGTTATAAATACAAAATCAAATAGGGGTAATGCAGGAGTAGGTTTAATAATGAATAAAAAAATAGGAGTGCGGGTTAGCTACTACAAACAGCATAGTGAACGCATTATTGTGGCCAAGATAGACACAAAGCCCATGCCTACTACACTAGTACAAGTTAAAAAGATGAAATGTATGACGAGATAAAAGAAATTATTCAGGTAGTGAAAGCAGACGAAAATTTAATAGTGATGGGTGACTGGAATTCGTCAGTAGGAAAAGGGAGAGAAGGAAACACAGTAGGTGAATATGGATTGGGGGGAAGGAATGAGAGAGGAAGCCGCCTTGTAGAATTTTGCACAGAGCATAACTTAATCATAGCTAACACTTGGTTCAAGAATCATCAAAGAAGGTTGTATACCTGGAAGAATCCTGGAGATACTAAAAGGTATCAGATAGATTATATAATGGTAAGACAGAGATTTAGGAACCAGGTTTTAAATTGTAAGACATTTCCTGGGGCAGATGTGGATTCTGACCACAATCTATTGGTTATGAACTGCAGATTGAAACTGAAGAAACTGCAAAAAGGTGGGAATTTAAGGAGATGGGACCTGGATAAACTGAAAGAACCAGAGGTTGTAGAGAGTTTCAGGGAGAGCATAAGGGAACAACTGACAGGAATGGGGGAAAGAAATACAGTAGAAGAAGAATGGGTAGCTCTGAGGGATGAAGTAGTGAAGGCAGCAGACGATCAAGTAGGTAAAAAGACGAGGGCTAATAGAAATCCTTGGGTAACAGAAGAAATATTGAATTTAATTGATGAAAGGAGAAAATATAAAAATGCAGTAAATGAAGCAGGCAAATAGGAATACAAACGTCTCAAAAATGATATCGACAGGAAGTGCAAAATGGCTAAGCAGGGATGGCTAGAGGACAAATGTAAGGATGTAGAGGCTTGTCTCACTAGGGGTAAGATAGATACTGCCTACAGGAAAATTAAAGAGACCTTTGGAGAGAAGAGAACCACTTGCATGAATATCAAGAGCTCAGATAGCAACCCAGTTCTAAGCAAAGAAGGGAAGGCAGAAAGGTGGAAGGAGTATATAGAGCGTTTATACATCTACATCTACATCTACATCTATACTCCGCGAGCCACCTTACGGTGTGTGGCGGAGGGTACTTATTGTACCACTATCTGATCCCCCCTTCCCTGTTCCATTCACGAATTGTGCGTGGAAAGAACGACTGCTTGTAAGTCTCCGTATTTGCTCTAATTTCTCGGATCTTTTCGTTGTGATCATTACGCGAGATATATGTGGGCGGTAGTAATATGTTGCCCATCTCTTCCCGGAATGTGCTCTCTCGTAATTTCGATAATAAACCTCTCCGTATTGCGTAACGCCTTTCTTGAAGTGTCCGCCACTGGAGCTTGTTCAGCATCTCCGTAACGCTCTCGCGCTGACTAAATGTCCCTATGACGAATCGCGCTGCTTTTCGCTGGATCATGTCTATCTCTTCTATTAATCCAACCTGGTAAGGGTCCCATACTGATGAGCAATACTCAAGAATCGGACGAACAAGCGTTTTGTAAGCTACTTCTTTCGTCGATGAGTCACATTTTCTTAGAATTCTTCCTATGAATCTCAACCTGGCGCCTGCTTTTCCCACTATTTGTTTTATGTGATCATTCCACTTCAGATCGCTCCGGATAGTAACTCCTAAGTATTTTACGGTCGTTACCGCTTCCAATGATTTACCACCTATGGCATAATCGTACTGGAATGGATTTCTGCCCCTATGTATGCGCATTATATTACATTTATCTACGTTTAGGGAAAGCTGCCAGCTGTCGCACCATGCATTAATCCTCTGCAGGTCCTCCTGGAGTACGTACGAGTCTTCTGATGTTGCTACTTTCTTGTAGACAACCGTGTCATCTGCAAATAGCCTCACGGAGCTACCGATGTTGTCAACTAAGTCATTTATGTATATTGTAAACAATAAAGGTCCTATCACGCTTCCCTGCGGTACTCCCGAAATTACCTCTACATCTGCAGATTTTGAACCGTTAAGAATGACATGTTGTGTTCTTTCTTCTAGGAAATCCTGAATCCAGTCACAAACCTGGTCCGATATTCCGTAGGCTCGTATTTTTTTCACTAAACGTAAGTGCGGAACCGTATCAAATGCCTTCCTGAAGTCCAGGAATACGGCATCAATCTGCTCGCCAGTGTCTACGGCACTGTGAATTTCTTGGGCAAATAGGGCGAGCTGAGTTTCACATGATCTCTGTTTGCGGAATCCATGTTGGTTATGATGAAGGAGATTTGTATTATCTAAGAACGTCATAATACGAGAACACAAAACATGTTCCATTATTCTACAACAGATTGACGTAAGCGAAATAGGCCTATAATTATTCGCATCTGATTTATGACCCTTCTTGAAAATGGGAACGACCTGCGCTTTCTTCCAGTCGCTAGGTACTTTACGTTCTTCCAGCGATCTACGATAAATTGCTGATAGAAAGGGGGCAAGTTCTTTAGCATAATCACTGTAGAATCTTAAGGGTATCTCGTCTGGTCCGGATGCTTTTCCGCTACTAAGTGATAGCAGTTGTTTTTCAATTCCGATATCGTTTATTTCAATATTTTCCATTTTGGCGTCCGTGCGACGGCTGAAGTCAGGGACCGTGTTACGATTTTCCGCAGTGAAACAGTTTCGGAACACTGAATTCAGTATTTCTGCCTTTCTTCGGTCGTCCTCTGTTTCGGTGCCATCGTGGTCAACGAGTGACTGAATAGGGGATTTAGATCCGCTTACCGATTTTACATATGACCAAAACTTTTTAGGGTTCTTGTTTAGATTGTTTGCCAATGTTTTATGTTCGAATTCGTTGAATGCTTCTCTCATTGCTCTCTTTACGCTCTTTTTCGCTTCGTTCAGCTTTTCCTTATCAGCTATGATTCGACTACTCTTAAACCTATGATGAAGCTTTCTTTGTTTCCGTAGTACCTTTCGTACATGATTGTTATACCACGGTGGATCTTTCCCCTCGCTTTGGACCTTAGTCGGTACGAACTTATCTAAGGCGTACTGGACGATGTTTCTGAATTTTTTCCATTTATGTTCCACATCCTCTTCCTCAGAAATGAACGTTTGATGGTGGTCACTCAGATATTCTGCGATTTGTGCCCTATCACTCTTGTTAAGCAAATATATTTTCCTTCCTTTCTTGGCATTTCTTATTACACTTGTAGTCATTGATGCAACCACTGACTTATGATCACTGATACCCTCTTCTACATTCACGGAGTCGAAAAGTTCCGGTCTATTTGTTGCTATGAGGTCTAAAACGTTAGCTTCACGAGTTGGTTCTCTAACTATCTGCTCGAAGTAATTCTCGGACAAGGCAGTCAGGATAATGTCACAAGAGTCTCTGTCCCTGGCTCCAGTTCTGATTGTGTGACTATCCCATTCTATACCTGGTAGATTGAAGTCTCCCCCTATTACAATAGTATGATCACGAAACTTCTTCACGACGTTCTGCAGGTTCTCTCTGAGGCGCTCAACTACTACGGTTGCTGATGCAGGTGGTCTATAGAAGCATCCGACTATCATATCTGACCCTCCTTTGATACTTAACTTAACCCAGATTATTTCACATTCGCATTCGCTAATAACTTCACTGGATATTATTGAATTCTTTACTGCTATAAATACTCCTCCACCATTGGCGTTTATCCTATCCTTGCGGTATATATTCCATTCTGTGTCTAGGATTTCGTTACTGTTCACTTCCGGTTTTAACCAACTTTCCGTTCCTAATACTATATGCGCACTATTTCCTTCAATAAGAGATACTAATTCAGGAACCTTGCCCTGGATACTCCTGCAGTTTACCAATATTACGTTAACTTTTCCTGTTTTTGGTCTCCGAGGACGGACATTCTTTATAAACGATGATAATGTCCTCTCTGGTAAGCCGTCAGGTATTTTATCGTTTCGCCCAAGGGGGGGTCCCTCTAACCTAAAAAACCCCCGTGTGCACGCCACACGTACTCTGCTACCCTAGTAGCTGCTTCCGGTGTGTAGTGCACGCCTGACCTGTCTAGGGGGGCCCTACAGTTCTCCACCCAATAACGGAGGTCGATGAATTTGCAACCATTATAGTCGCAGAGTCGTCTGAGCCTCTGGTTTAGACCCTCCACACGGCTCCAAACCAGAGGACCGCGATCGACTCTGGGCACTATGCTGCAGATATTAAGCTCAGCTTGCACTCCGCGTGCGATGCTGGTTGTCTTCACCAAATCAGCCAGCCGCCGGAAGGAACCAAGGATGGCCTCAGAACCCAAGCGGCAGGCGTCATTCGTTCCGACATGTGCTACTATCTGCAGCCGGTCACACCCAGTGCGTTCAATAGCTGCCGGAAGGGCCTCCTCCACATTACGGACGAGACCCCCCGGCAAGCACACCGAGTGCACACTGGCATTCTTCCCCGACCTACCCGCTATTTTCCTGAGGGGCTCCATAACCCACCTAACGTTGGAGCTCCCTATAACTAATAGGCCCGCCCTCTGTGACTGTCGGGACCTTGCCGGAGAATCGGCCACTGGCCCAACAGGCGAGGCACCCTGTGGTGGCTCGGAAACGATGTCATCACCACTAGGAAGCACCCCGTACCTGTTGGAAAGGGGTAAGGCAGCTGCCACGCGGCCAGATCCCACCTTCGCCTTTCGGCCAGGCACGCGCGAGCCCACCACTGTCCGCCATTCACCCTGGAGTGATGGCTGACCGGTAAGATGCTCACTGCCGGAAGACGCAGCGACATCAGGGGTTCCATGTGACTCCAAGGCCACCGAAGTAGGCATAGGTCTCACCACAGTTGCCCCAACGCCACTACGAGTCGACGCCTGCGCCTCGAGCTCGATGAGCCTAACAGACAAAGCCTCCACCTGCCCCCGAAGAGTGGCCAATTCTCCTTGCGTCCGCTCACAACAACCACAGTCCCTACACATGACTATGTTTACCCTACTCTATAAGAGGTACAAGGGCGATGTACTTGAGGACAATATTGTGGAAATGGAAGAGGATGTAGATGAAGACGAAATGGGAGATAAGATACTGCGTGAAGAGTTTGACAGAGCACTGAAAGACCTGAGTCGAAACAAGGCCCCGGGGGTAGACAACATTCCATTAGAACTACTGATGGCCTCGGGAGAGCCAGTCATGACAAAGCTCTACCATCTGGTGAGCACGATGTATGAGACAGGCGAAATACCCTCAGACTTCAAGAAGAATATAATAATTCCAATCCCAAAGAAAGCAGGTGTTGACAGATGTGAAAATTACCGAACTATCCGTTTAATAAGTCACAGCTGCAAAATACTAACGCGAATTCTTTACAGACGAATGGAAAAACTGGTAGAAACTGACCTCGGGCAAGATCAGTTTGGATTCCGTAGAAATGTTGGAACACGTGAGGCAATACTGACCTTACGACTTATCTTAGAAGAAAGATTAAGAAAAGGCAAACCTACGTTTCTAGCATTTGTAGAATTAGAGAAAGCTTTTGACAATGTTAACTGGAATACTCTCTTTCAAATTCTGAAGGTGGCAGGGGTAAAATACAGGGAGCGAAAGGCTATTTACAATTTGTACAGAGACCAAATGGCAGTTATAAGAGTCGAGGGGCATGAAAGGGAAGCAGTGGTTGGGAAAGGAGTGAGACAGGGTTACAGCCTTTCGCCGATTTTATTCAATCTGTATATTGAGCAAGCAGTAAAGAAAATAAAATAAAAGCTCGGGGTAGGTATTAAAATTCATGGAGAAGAAGTAAAAACTTTGAGGTTTGCCGATGATGTTGTAATTCTGTCAGAGACAGCAAAGGACTTGGAAGAGCAGTTGAACGGAATGGACAGTGTCTTGAAAGGAGGATATAAGATGAACATCAACAAAAGCAAAACGAGGATAATGGAATGTAGTCAAATTAAGTCGGGTGATGCTGAGGGAATTAGATTAGGAAATGAGACACTTAAAGTAGTAAAGGAGTTTTGGTATTTAGGGAGTAAAATAACCGATGATGGTCGAAGTAGAGAGGATATAAAATGTAGACTGGCAATGGCAAGGAAAGCGTTTCTCAAGAAGAGAAATTTGTTAACATCGAGTGCAGATTTAAGTGTCAGGAAGTCGTTTCTGAAAGTATTTGTATGGAGTGTAGCCATGTATGGAAGTGAAACATGGACGATAACTAGTTTGTATAAGAAGAGAATAGAAGCTTTCGAAATGTGGTGCTACAGAAGAATGCTGAAGATAAGGTGGGTAGATCACGTAACTAATGAGGAGGTATTGAATAGGATGGGGGAGAAGAGAAGTTTGTGGCACAACTTAAGAAGGGATCGGTTGGTAAGACATGTTTTGAGGCATCGAGGGATCACAAATTTAGCATTGGAGGGCACTGTGGAAGGTAAAAATCGTAGAGGGAGACCAAGAGATGAATACACTAAGCAAATTCAGAAGGATGTAGGTTGCAGTAGGTACTGGGAGATGAAGAAGCTTGCACAGGATAGAGTAGCATGGAGAGCTGCATCAAACCAGTCTCAGGACTGAAGACCACAACAACAACAACAAGAAATTGTCCGTTTGCTAATGGAAGGAAGAGTAGGTCGTAATAATTGTAGGGGGAGACCAAGGCTTGAATTAGTTACCAGAGTCAAATGGCTGTAGAAAGCGGTAGGTACCCAGAAATGAAGAAACTTGCATAGGATAGAATAGGGTGGAGAGCTGCATCGCACAAGTCATGGGAATGAAGCACACAACAATAACAGAAAGTCTTATAGCTAATTCTAAAATTCTTAATTACCTGCTAGGGGAAGCATTACATGAATTCTTACGGACAATAAATGCCATCTAAGTACTCCATCTGAAAGTTAGGCCTGACTAACAATTGAGATTAAAAAGAGAAAGTCAGGATGCCCGTAAATTGTACAGATATTACTGTAAGCATGGCACAGTTTCATCTCACGTTGAGACATGGATTTCACACAACGGAATTTAACTGTGAATATTGAAAAACGTGGTTAATTGTTAAAAACACATATGATGTCTCTGTGACGCGTGACGACTATAACTACGACGGGAGAAAACTCTACTCGGTCTCTTGATATGTTTTATTTGGCCGGCCGCGGTGGCCGAGCGGTTCTGGAATCTTTAGTCCGGAACCGCGCTACTGATACGGTCGCAGGTTGGAATCCTCCCTCGGGCGTGGATGTGTGTGATGTCCTTAGGTTAGTCAGGTTTAAGTAGTTATAAGTTCTAGGAAACTTATGACCTCAGATGTTAAGTCTCATAGTGCTCAGAGCCATTTGAACCATTTTTTGTTTTACTTGGATCACTAGTTTCAAGTCGTAAAACATGTTATCTTCAGATGAACATAACTGATAAAAGAGGTCAGAGGGTGCACCGGTGTTACATTATGTCAATACACAAGACAGAAGGAAATCAATTTTCTGCCGTTAACACACGCTGATATTTAAAAAAAATCGAGACACCTCAAGTTTTGTGTTTTCAGTGGAACATCAGTAAAAGCAGAATGGTTAACATTGAACGTGGACTACTGATTGGATGCAACCTGAGGAAGAAATCGATCTAGCACATTTCAACTCTTCTCTGGCTTCCCACATCGACTGTTGGTAATGTGATTTTGAAACGGAAACGCTAAGGAACAACCACAACCAGACAGATGGACAGAACACGACGAGCACTGAGCAGGCTGGCTGTACAAAATCACAGTAATTCAGTAGAAGGAATCACGTATAAGTATTACAATGCTACCAGCAGACCAGTTACACAGTGAGTGTGAGTGTAGAGTTAAGAAGAATGGGGTACAGTGGTCGATCCTCATAAGCCAATAATTTCTATAGCCAATGCCAAGTGACGTTTCAGGTGGTCTAACGAGCGACGGCACTGTACAGTGGAGTCGTGATGTGGAGTGACCAATCCCGCTGTGCCGTGTGCCAGTTCTAAGGAAGGCTTTTTGTTTGGCTTCATGGAGGACGTTAGAGCCTACGGTGAAGAACCGAAGAGTTGGTGTTACGGTATGCGAGCGGAGGGATATGAACTCATTTTACAGCAACATGTACTGTGTGCAGTGGAGGGTCAGTTCGTAGACGATGATTACCTGACAGTGCACCCTGTTAATAAGCAGCATCTGTGAGCCAGTGGCATGTCGGCCGTGACATTGCTGAAGTGGATTCTCCTGCCCAGACTCCTAACCTGAAACGCAATGAAACATCTTTGGGGTAAGATAACATCGGCCCCACCCCAGACACAGTGTTCACAATTAGTCTTTTCTGGTTTCGACTCCAGGAGTAGAATGGCCTGCCATTCCCCTGCTCGTACGGTGTTCTACAGAACTTAAAGCAGGGTCTATATAAAGTATCATAACGTATTACTGTGAGGTGGAAATGAATGAAAGTGCTGGAGGATGTTACCAGAGATGTTCCAGACGTGCACAGTAAGTTAGATGTCACTTGATGTGAGGTCAGCGTAACCATAGCGCCAAATAGAACAGGCCCATGAACACGAGGCTGTTGAAGGAACAGGAAAAGACAGTGTGCGTCAACAAGCAAGTAGCTATGGTCCACTGTGATGGTCTTCTTCACTACAACACAGCCGGTAGACAAAATCTGAATGAATTCATAGGGGGAAGAACCACTGAGAAACTGAAAGAAAGACGAATTGTGACAAGTGTAGCCCAAGAGTTTGATATGTGTCATAGAAGGGGCAGCGTTCCAGACCACAGGCAATGTTGCATGAAGGAGAGGATACGGCTGACCGCAGCAGAAGGTAACCGCTACATTCTACATGTCAAACAGCGGGTTCAATTATGTACTCACGTTTAACAGTGGCACGAAGACCGCATGGGAGTTGTCTCTTTACTCAGCGACCAGTACGTTCTCTTCATTTGACAACCGTACATGGACGCACCGTTTGCGATGCTGCCAAACCCATTGGAAGTGGGCTGAAGAGGAGTGGAGTCGCGTACTCTTCTCGGATGAGAACAGATCCAGTCTATGACTCCGTACGTACACTCAAACTGCAAGAGGTGGGAATACCTAACGCTCCCTGGAATATTGTTCAACATGATCGTTTTGTTGGTCCAGGCGTTATGGTGTGAACACGCATACTGTTTGCATGGACGTAGAAACCTTCAAATCTTTGAATGAGTTGTACTTGGTGCTGTTCAAGGAAAGTAGGAAGTGTTCTGGCACCTGGATTCACCTTTCTCTTACTCATACAAGGCAAACACGACACTACACTTTACACATCTGTAACCGTCACCTATACTCAACAGTTACACTTAACACACACCTTTCACATTTCGCGAAGGAAAGATGCCATTGCTGGTGAACGAAAGGAACCCTTAACAAATAGCTACTAGTCGATTTAACCTTCCACTCGTGGTCCGCCAGCCAACCATATGATAATCAACTTGTAAGACCACCCTAAAGCGTACCGAGTCAAGGTTCACTTTATGTCACATAATGAAGCTCGGAGGCTGGTGGACGCAAATCTTGCATCATCTCCTTCATTTGTACTGGCGATTCGAATTAATAATCACTTCCCTGCCCCGATGTGTGCCAAAGTTTTCAGTTTTTCTACTTTATACGTGGTATTATGTCTCAAGAACGTATTGCTTCCAAATGCTAGCTACAGGAATCAGACTAAGGAACCTAATGTGAGGTTGGGTATCAGGGTTCGAAAATCTTTTGGGCGAGTCTTACTGGACACAGTTTATAAATAACAGACAAACGCAACCTGCAGTAAAATAACTTAAGCTACCTTGGGGTTCCACACACCACTACCATTTTTATATGGGTTACCACATCTACTTCAAATGATTGTTGACACAATCGAATTTTTTTTTGCATTGTATACTTGTTATTCACTACCGTTAACGTTTTCCTTACCTATAGTGCTTTTCATTCCTACAGTCTTCCACTTGTTATTACAGTGTAATAATGAAAGAAATAGTACTTTGGTGTGCCATACCGATACTGCACTCTCCGACTGAATATTTTTCAGTCTATTTCTACGAGGCGTAGTCATAAAGTCTTAACTATCACTTTGAAAAAATAAAATCACGCACCTGTAGGTCTGGATTTCATTATAATTTGATTAACTTCGTTACCTCATGGTCACTAGTCTGTGGCATTTTATTGTACATGACATTTCGTCTCCACATCCTGGAGACATCATCGAAGGCTGTAAAGTTTAACATTGCTGTCTGAAACGTAAATATGGTCAGCAAGCCGATCTTTACAAGTGCATCCACAGAACGATCGAGTCGTGACGTCATCAGATCGGTGCCTAAAATCTGCTCTGCAAGTCACTCTTCAGTGTGTGGCAGAAGGTTCATCCAACTACTTTCGCAATACTTCTTTATTATTTCACTCTCGTACAGGACACGGAAAAAATGACCACCTAAATCTTTCTGTACGAGCTCTGATTTACCTTCTTTTATTATGATGATGGTGGTTTCTCCCTACTAAGTTCGGCGTCAACAAACTCTTTTCGCATTCGAAGGAGCAATTTGTGTGAATGGAATTTCTTGAGAAGATCCCGTCGCAATGAGAAACACTTTTGCTTTAATGACGTCCGCCTCACATCCTGTGCCATGTTCGTGGCTCTCTCTCCCCTATTTCGCGATAATACTAAACGTGCTGGCCGTCTTTGAACTTTCTCGATGTACTCCTGTCTGCTAAGGATCGCACCAAGCGTAGCAGTACTCCAAAAAGGGGACGGACAAGCGTAGTGCAGGCAGTCTCTGTAGTAGATCTGTTGCATCTTCTAAGTGTTCAACCAATAAGACGCAGTCTTTGGTTCGCCTTCTCCACAGCATTTTCTATGAGTTCTTTCCAATTAAAGTTCTTCGTAATTGTGATTCTGGGTATTTATTTTATTTTACGGCCGTTAGATTTAACTGATTTGGCGTGTAACCGAAGTTTAGAGGATTCATTTTGGCATTCATGCGGATGACCTCACAGTTCTTCATTATCTACAGAGAGTTGCTAATGTTCACACCATACAGGTACCGCATTTAAATTGTTTTTCAGCTGGTTTTGTTCTTATGATCACTTTATTAGACAACAAACAACCGCATCATCTGCAAACAACCTTAGATGGCTGCTCAGATTGTCTCCTACATCGTTTTTGTAGATAAGGAACAACAGAGGGTCTAGAACATTACCTTGTGGAGTGGCAGAGTCGCACTGATATCTTTTATTATATACCTTGTAGTGGGGAAGAATATGGCTGTGTTCGCTTTATTTAGCATCAACGCCCACAACTTGTCTGCAGTCCTAGTACAGACTGAAATACCTGCGCCACAGTACGACTGTATGCTAACAGAGGAGCAGAATCATAATGGATCAGCTCATCACCGCTTCAGTAATTGAGTGAATAATTTCATTTTCACTCTCCTATTGACAGGCTGAACAGTATTGTGGGACGGCGGGTGGAATAATAGAATAAATGTTTTGTCTTTATGCTGTTTGCCGTTCTTAACACTGGCTCTCTAACTACAATAATGGCAACCAGAAAGTGATTAGCAAAACATGAAGCCTGTAATTAGAATTCCTAGTGCCCACTTCATCGGAGAAATACATTTATAGCTACAGCTTATAGCTCTGAAGAATTAGGAGATTGTCTGGGATTCATAATCAAAAACCATTCTCTCTAAATTGTTCACTATATTCTGAAAGTCACAGACCAAAAAGAATCCACACAAACCAACTACCAGAGCAGTTCAGAGTCTAATGCGCTGATACCACTATAACTGTTCAAATTAAATGTTTAAGTGAATGCTCGCCATAATTTGATGATAATGTTCATCAAATGCCACACTAAATAATGGTAGAATGTCTGTCCTGCGGCGGCACGTGAAAATATGACATACGCAAACTAAAGATAGATCATTAACGTCATCCCAAAATTAACACTTCACTCGAAAACGATTTCATGGTTACGCATATCCCGAGTAACTTATTGTTGCATCCGAGGCTGTATATATCAACAATACCAACGCGACGCGACTCCGGGCACAGGTGGTGCGCTAATCAGCATCTGGAGAGAACTGGGGCCTTCCTTTCTCGCGCAGCGTTCTTACATATAAAGCTGCGGTGTGTACGGCTAAGGGAACGCCTGATCAAATCTGCTCTCCCGACTAGCTGCTGGGCTAGTAATGCACCACTTTAAGTTATCGAATAAATCATTGCTTCCTTTTCTGATGGCCAATGAAGCTCTCAATTTAAATGTGCAATCAGCACACGAGTAAGTAATAATAATAAAAGTCTGACGTGGCTAAGTCAAATATTTTGGGCGAGAGAATTAATTTAATTACACTACATGCAGTAGACAAGCTCTGAACTTGTCCTTTGGAGATATGCTATAGCTATAGTTTTATAGTTATTCTGTTGAAACTTCTCACATTTTTATGATTATAGCGGATCTCCCTTCTACTTAAATTTATAAACATCCTAGCTTTATTTATTCGCCTACTTAATCTGTCTTGCTTCCTTAATTTGTAAGACAAAAACCAGAAAATCATGATTTTCAACTAAAATTGTAATTTTTGAGATCCAGAACACTGTTTCTACTAAATTATTATGCAAAAGGAATCTAATTACAAATTTTTAAGTTTCTAGCTCTTTTCTGTAGCGCCAATGATTTTTACAGAAAAACATCCAAATTTTCGAAAATGGTTAAAGGTTATTGAACTGATATCCAACACATATTAATTTTGTATTACTCCTGGCATGCTAGAAACGTTTCAGGTTATTTACTTCATTTTAAAAGGAATATCTATTATGTACTTTTATTTTTTCGGGGTGACAGTTAAACCTTTACCCCATTTCTACCAATGTGAATGGTTCATCAGGAAAACCACACCGATGATGATCTGTTAATATAACATTTTCTGGTCTGTTTATACAGAGTGTTTCAAAAGTCATGTCTCATAGGACAAAGTCTACATCGGTGATTCAATAGTCTTGGCCCATAGAGAAAGTATTCAGTGGAGATACCGAAAATGCAAAGATACGAGCGCCTGCGTAGAAGTGATTTAATTGTACAAATAGAGTGTTATGTCATTGGTCACTGACGACCTGAAGCTTAATAGTGCAATCAATCTCAGGTCAGTTGTTCGCACGCGCCTGCAATGTGGAAGGTGTTCAAGCTGTCATTCTCCAGATCATACATCTGAATGGTTCAAATGGCTGTAAGCACTATGGGATTTAACATCTGAGGTCATCAGACTTAGAACTACTTAAACATAACTAACCTAAGCACATCATACACATCCGTGCCCAAGGCAGGATTCGAACCTGCGACCGTAGCAGCAGTGTGGATCCAGACTGAAATGCCTAGAACCGCTCTGCCACAGCGGCCGGCCTTACATCTGAACACGGCTACGGAGACTGCATGACACTGACTGTAACATCGCTGTTGGCATTTCTGTTCAGGCTCTGTGGTACTCGTCTGCTGGTCAGTTAATATTCTGTGTGCGTTGATGGAATTTTTGGATCTGATGCTCCCCCAAAAGAAAAGGCCCAGGAGCGACGGGTCTGGCGACCTAGGTAGCCAATCCATCGGACCTCGTCTACGAATTCAGCTCTCAGGAACAATCTCATCTAGAATTCATGGAATATTTCGTCCGAATTGTGACGGAGGAGCACCATCCTACTGTGAGAGGACTCTAGATCTCTGTTCGAGAGGCAGATCGTCCAAATAGGGTGGTAAAGTTTGACCAGTATGATTTCTGTATCGTGGAGCAGTGGGGTTGCCGTTTAAAAATATGTGAAAAATAAGAACATCCCGACATATGCCACACCACGCTTCTAACCTAGGGTTAGTGTAAGCGAGATGAGGATTGTCATGTGCCCAACCGCCGGTAATATCTCTATTGACCTTAATGTTCAAATGGAAACTAGCTTCATCTCTGAAGGAATGGTCAGTTTCAAAGCTCTGCTTGTATGGGTGTCTTTCTTCAAACATTCACAGAACTGGAACCACCTTACAGTGCCATCACCGTGGGGTTATTGCACAAAGTGGATTTGACATGGATATAAACGATTAGAAGATGGTATCCTGTACATGGAGACTTCTTCTGACGCCGCGTTCTTGTGGCACCTTCTTTGTTAACCAAGTTGGGCTTACTATCGCCTCTTACTATCGTCCTAGTACGACTGCAAACTGTGTGTACCCTGTTGCTGTGCATTGTCGTCCAGACCGTCTTTTCTCGTGAACGCTGCTTGTAGACTTGGACCATTGCATTAAATGGACAAACATTTTCTGTTTAGACTGGCATTGGTACGGGCGTCGCCTGTAGAATTCTGCCGCTGCTTCCCGTTGACTTTTTGGTACCATCGCAGGTTCGAATCCTGCCTTGGGCATTGATGTGTGTGATGTCCGTAGGTTAGTTAGGTTTAAGTAGTTCTCAGTCTAGAGGACTGATGACCTCAGATGTTAAGTCCCATAGTGCTTAGTGCCTTTTGAACCATTTGAACCCATTGACTCATGCCTGCCCCACGGTTGAGATTCATTACTGGCTTCTCCGGATATGTCTCCATTGCAGTGGGTGTCACAACACTGGTGAACTGCGGCATACTACACAACGTGGTAACTGGAGGCCCATCCAAATTCTTCCATATCAGTACGTTAATCAGTTGCCTCACAGACTACTGGTCATGTGGTGCAACAAACTTAATGCGACTAATCATTTCAGCGGTGTGATGGTAGTGGATCATTTCTCTCGTGGTAGTTTGCACTGTCTCCACTAATACCGAATGCGTTCAATGCCATATACCTCTTGAATCATCCTATTTTTTTCTGAATGTTTTGATGCAGCCCGCTACGAATTCCTTTCCTGTGCCAACCCTTTGAGCTCAGAGTAGCACTTTCAACCCATGTCCTCAATTATTTGTTGAATAGTTTCCAGTCTATGACATCCGCTACAGTTTTACCCTCTACAGATCCCACTAATACCATGAAAGATATTGCTCGATGTGTTAACTGAAATGCCTCTGTTAGCAGGACTGAGCGGATTAGATTGTGGAAAGGGGCCAAAATGAGTTCCTATGGTTGCTCTCAACATACAAACTTTATTTATCAGCACACAGTATTACAGCAAGTACACAAAAAACTTAAAACTTTAATCGACCTCCTTTGATTAACTTAAGATCGGCTGAAGGCTACACACAAAATCCAAGACACAAGGCCTAAGCAAAATTGAATACAAGGTTCTCCTGGAGGTTTCACCCAAGAATATTTTGTAATTCGTCAATCTAATCGGCTGAAGACCTTAACAATTTAATTTAAATGGAACTTGGTTGCAGGCCGCATATGAAGCAATAATAAAAATTTCAATCAAAAGGCAGTAGGCTTATCTTAAAACATTTCAGGCAACAACAGCATCACAATCTTATGCCTTAAGGGCAAGACAAGAACATTAATTTAAGCAATATCAACACTTGGCTGAAGGCCGAACATCAGAAAATAATCTAACGGCTTAAGTCCTAAAAGAAAAGTTTCAAATTTAAATGAAAGTAGTTCTTTCTATAGAACATTTCTATAAAATTAAGAATAACAATCTCATACCTTAAAGGCAGGACAAGAACATTAATTTAAGGGATATTAATTCTCGGCTGGAGGTCACATATCAACAAAATATGTTTAACGGCTTATGGCCTAGAAAGGAGTTTCATTTTACAAGGCAGAAAGCCGTATCTTAAAACATCTCATAAAAAATTTCGTCTGAGGGCCCCATATAAATGATAACAACCTCATACACCAAGGGCAAGAGAAGAACATTAATTCAGGATATATTAAAATTTGGCTGAAGGCCACACTTTAAAGTACTAAAACTCAAACAGGGAAGTTACTATGTAACAGACACGGAACGGCGCTCAAAAGTTTCCAAGGGGCAGCCTGGGACTGTAGCACTAACGGCCGTTTAGGTGAGACAGGCAGCCTGTCCAACGACTTCTTAATCTGGAGGCAACCCAGCCGACAGACAGCCGATCGACCAATCAACCAATTCAGTTCCGCTCCACGCAACCAGCAAAACGACCACAAGGTTTCAATACAGGACACACAGAATATTGGCACCCACAACGGCCAACACCTCAGTTGTCGAACTTCATGCCGCACTGGACAGTAACAACATGACGAGGAAAATACACTGCCTAAAATTACGTCAACGGCCAGGGCAGGTAACCGGAACGTCAACGGCCACAAGGCAGAAGATACTGCTGGTGAACTTCAACAACAGGGAATAAAGTTAGGTTAAATTTCACAGGAACATGGCTGGAATCTTAGCCGACTTAAATACACACGTGTTGTTGCTCGTGGGAGTGTCCCAAAAGCGACAACGAGGATCAAACGAAGAAATGTAAACAGTTGAGGCTCTATAGTAAGTTAAGTGAGGACTCAACTTTCATGTCCAAGATTGGTGGGCGACGAACTACGCAGCAGCCGGAAGCAGCTCCCCACACTCCAACAGCACGTTCACTCCGCCAGCGGCTCCAGTCCGACTTCGCACGACGGGAGCTTGTTTGCTGCTCCATGCAAACTGACCGACAGGACTGCTGGTCCGTCCGCGACTGCTGCTCTGTCGCGACTGCACTGCTGATGCGTCTCCAACTCACTGACTTCCTTCGGACGGACGACATCCTGGAGACACTGGCTCGGACCCAACCATGCAGAGGGGACACAACCGACATCTCTGCAGAGGAAGGAACGGACCTAAATACACTTCGTCGATGAGGCGACTGACAGAACGATCAAGCAACCAACGGTCGTCCACGGTGGTATTGGCTGAGCTGGCCTCAGTAGGGCTCCGTGCCCCAGTGCACTGGTGCTGCGTCACCATCGCCCTGGTGGTCCTTCGCCAATTCACTCCCAGACACACGATGACCCGGAAATACTATCGGTCACCCAGAGATAGTACATCAGTGCACTTATCGATACGCGCTGCTGCTGCCGCTCACGAGCAGGCAAGTTCAAAACGGCTCTGAGCACTATGAGACTTAACATCTGAGGTCATCAGTCCCCTAGAACTTAGATCTACTTAAACCGAACTAACCTATGGACATCACACACATCTATGCCCGAGGCAGGATTCGAACCTGCGACCGTAGCGGTCACGCGGTTACAGACTGAAGCGCCCAGAACCGCTCGGCCACAGCGGCCGGCATGAGCAGGCAAGACAGCAATTCAGTGACACCAGTAATTAAAACTAAAATGAAGAGATGGCCGTATGGTAAAAATAAGATGTTACATTATAGACGGCATGAACATGAGCCAGGCATGGCTCATTAACAGATACCCCATCATCCCGTCTCTTCTATTTCTCAGTGTGTTCCATATGTTCCTTTCCTCGCCTATTTTGCGATGAACCTCCTCATTTCTTACCGTGACAGTCTAATTTTCAGTATAATCGAACTCTGTATACCCTATGATTACAAATAACTGCCGCGCGGGATTAGCCGAGCGGTCTTAGGCGCTGCAGTCATGGACTGTGCGGCTGGTCCTGGCGGAGGTTCGAGCCCTCCCTCGGCCATGGGTGTGTGTGTCTGTCCTTAGGATAATTTAGGTTAAGTAGTGTGTAAGCTTAGGGACTGATGACCTTCGCAGTTAAGTCCCATAAGATTTCGCACACATTTGAACATTTTTTTTTTTAAATAACTATTTTTCGAAAGTTATTAAGGGCAATGCATACGTCAAACTTTCTCTCTCAGGATGGCCAACGACATAGCATTTTGAGGAATGCTCGATTCCTCACAAAAAAACATGGAACTACCTCACGGAGACCATCATTCGCTTTATTCATCGTAAATAACCGACGTTTCTAAAGTACTGCGAGAACACATCAATCATCATCAGACTTTTCAAAACAGCAGATTTTTTTTTTCCGACAGCAGCCGTGGAAGTGACAGTCAATGTTCGGCACAATGGATCCCGCAGCCCAACCAAGTTCTCATTTGATGCTCCTCCCCCTCCCCACCCGCCCACCCTTTATTTTTTTGGCGAACAGTCGAGGGGGAAAAATTACACGCCACCTGCAAGCGCTCATAAATCACCGCCGTAATGTACCGGTCCTGTTGCCCGACTGGACACATTCGCCGGGCGGCAGCGAATGCGCGAGCGAGGGCGTCCGCGGTGGCCAGTAGGCGGCGTTCTTCTGCTGCTGCTGCGAAATGTAATTAGTCGTTAAATGGCTCGACCACGCTCGGAGTGGGCAAGCGAGCAAATGTGCCAGTTAATTACATCGGGCCTGCAGCCTCCTAATGTGGACTGTTGACCGCCGTGGTGACAGCTCGTCGTAAATCAAGGCCCGCACAGCGAGCGGCGTGCCGCCCGCGCCCCGGACTCTATTTACTTCGCTCTCCGCGGGCAGCACTTCGGGGTTAGGTAAACAAGCCGGCAACTGGCCGCGCGCGCGCGCACTGAAAGGCTGTTCCGTTAATGGAGTACCCTCGCCGAGCACCATCGATTCCGGAAATCGGCGTTTCTTGTGCTCTGGATGTGAGGGTTAATCGCACCACACTTGGACATCTTCCGAAAAAAAAAAGTACTGGGCAATCTGTTAGAAATAATTCAAGACTTCAGTTTACAAATGGGACAGCCAATGAGAAACGTAGATAGTGCATGTGAAACATGGCACGTGGTGCGCTTTATTCATTCTAGTCCATAGTTTCACAACAAACCGAAAAATGGCTGCTCTATATCTAATTTCAGGTTCTCACTAATATTAACACTATCAGGATGTCTGTAAGTAAACAGTGGCAAATGGTTCAAATGGCTCTACGTACTATGGGACTTAACAGCTGAGGTCATCAGTCCCCTAAACCTAGAACTACTTAAACCTAACTAACCTAAAGACATCACACACACATCCATTCCCGACTCAGGATTCGAACCTGCGACCGTAGCAGCCGTGTGGTTCCGGACTGAAGTGCGTAGAACCGCTAGGGTGCCACCGCGGCCGGCAAATTGTGGTAAGTGCCGAAAACATGCTGCCAGTGCTAATAACCCATCAATGTTCAAGACAGGCTATGCTTTTCAGGGACGATTTGTACAAAGCTGAGTTTGTGAATTGGGGACAGCATTCCTTATTTCAATTTGTAGTCTACTTGACAATCTGGCCCCTTGGGAACGCGACTGTGAAGACTCCGCGCAACGGATAGTTGACTCTAAGTGATTAATATTTTCCCTTGACGGTGAAACCGAAGTGGACATAATAGATTCTCCACAACTTAAACTACCTCTCACCAAGACTATTCTAAAAAGCGTTATAGCCTCTTATTTCCACTGAACTTCAATGTACTGAGTGTGATTACACAAATTTGTTATAAAGGCACACGAGCCACCGGCCGGAGTGGCCGAGCGGTTCTAGGCACCACAGTCTGGACCCGCGCGACCGCTACGGTCGCTGGTTCGAATTCTGCCTCGGGCACGGATGTGTGTGATGTCCTTAGGTTAGTTAGGTTTAACTAGTTCTAAGTTCTAGAGGACTGATGACCTCAGCAGTTAAGTCCCATAGTGCTCAGAGCCATTTGAACCATTTGAAAACACGATTCAATACGATGAGCCAATATATTAATACATAATTAGAAACCAAATGAATGGCGCTACAGTGCAGTTGACAAAGTTCTGAATGGGTTGAGTCCTACATCACTGTTCCTGCTTCGAACGTGGATAACGCAATCTCACTACAATTCGCTGGATTGATAGAGGTAGTGAACGGCAAATTACATGCTAATGCGCCACAGGTATGTCGAGTTACGATTGCTGCTGTCACATGGTGATCAAACCACCACCGATATTCCTATCAAGCCAGAGATTGGCCGAGCGGTTCTAGGCGCTTCAGTCCGGAACCGAGTGGCTGCTACGGTCGCAGGTTCGAATCCTGTTTGGGGCTTGGATGTGTGTGATGTCCTTAGGTTAGTTAGGTTTAAATAGTACTAAGTTTAAGGGAGTGATGACCTCACATATTAAGTCCCATAGTGCTTAGAGAAATTTGAACCATTTTGAACCAGAGCAGCGTAATGCTTACAATGCACCGCCTGGAGTCTGCACCGTGGTGAACAGCACGCCACAGCACAGGCTAGACTGACGTACCGCCATCTCTGCTCTTCAATGCCTGATCCGGAGCTGCGTCTCGAAACTGGATACGAAATTGTAATGGTTCGTAAACCAAGGCTCTAGGCCAGGAAAACTTCACTCTGATCTGCGGCAACAAACTGAAAAAACATCGGAGTTGCCTTGAATGTAAGTTCGTGTGAGTGACGCGTGTTGCACCTGCGATACAATATTTGCAATTCTGACCGTCTGAATACTATCCCTTTCTGGTAGTCAGATCGCGGCTGTCGTCCTCTCTTTACAACCTCCAAAACGATGCTTCTCATTTTCCCAAAATGTCCAAAGCACCACCCTTCTGCCCTGCTGTGTTAAGGGTCTTAAGTGTCTTCCAAAACCCTATGCTTCCCATAGAGATGCTTCTCAAAAGAGCAATCCACAGATGGCGGCCCATGAATCGCCTTTGTAACCAACCGTATATTTTTAATGGCTGACGGTGCCTCCCTCCAATAGACGGGTAAATCATCTTCGACCAGTCCTCTCTCTATCGTGACATTGAACACGTACCCTGCAGTATCCACCTAGATGTTACAATCAGCACACCAAGTAAAACATCACTTCTCAGTTCGCAGCAAGGAAGCCAGTGTGTCCCTCAAAGAGAACATACAGGAATTTTTAGAATGCCGATTGTTGGATGTCAAGCCGCATCAACGCATTGCAGTAACCGAAGCAAAACGTTCTCTTTCACAGGCCAAAATGGACGGAAGGCTCACGGCAAAAAGCTTTGCCAGGGCTGTCTCTGAAAGCTGAGGGGCGCTCTGTCCTCTGCAGGGACAAAGTACTAGCACCCTGTGTCAATGGGATTCTGTGAAGATGGCGATAAACTCTAGCACCAGCCTCTGCACCATACCACCTCGTGTCCAGCTAAGTGCATGTCCCACGTGACACTGATCTACAACCACACTGCTAGGGCGCGTCCCCGCCACCGTTCTACCCGCAGGGGGAAGCAGTCACTGAAACTCTTCGCCTGTCACCCAGCATACCTCAGCTCAGTCTACACACTTTATAACATGCTTGCCATATAATGGCTGTTGTGCCGTCTACACTGACGGCGGCTGGAGCACCCAACAGCGGCCTTAGCTGGCCGTAGGTCTAACACAAAAACAATATTAGCACAATTGTTCCATCTCATAATGCAGCATGCAAAATTCCGTTATAACCAACGCCGAGACTGATCACTGTCAGTCCTCTATACCGTTCACTGAACTGATCCCTGTGTCTCCTTAACGCAAGTGCACTAAAATGCATTTGGATCATAATTGAATTCAACTAGATTGAAGGCATATGAGCCTAAAGGACTAGCCACCTTCCAATGTCGACAACAATAACTCAGATAAAGATCCTGATTATACCCCTGAACGCAAACGTGATACGAATTTCTTTAATTACTAGGTAAATATGAATAACCATTTAAGCAGGTAAACAGTAACTTTTGTCCCTTACCATAGTGTACCTACCTTTATGCGACAGCGTGATTGTAGAACTTCGACGGGCCATCTTTAACATTGATTGCATGCTGTTGTATGGCGAGAATAAAATTAATTATATATTGTCCCGTATCAAAGATTACTTTTTAAGGTAGGTATACTTTATTATGACAATGTCTGACCATGAAAATAACGGTATCATAAATTGAAACAATAAATATACAATTATATGGGACCCCATTTACGCTCGATGCTATTCCAGAACATGGAGAGCCTTGCCAATTTTGTTTAGGGGAATTTCAAGTAAACTGGGGCGGCACTGAAAAATTTGGATCATAGAGGGAGGCAAACCAGGGGGGCCATCCACGAATATTTATGTGAACCTCTTTGCCAAGGTGGCTTAGTGGCTAGCTGGCTGGCTGTTGTACACGAGGTTCTCTTTGATGGACACGGATACTACGTGTTGACTGCTACAGGATACCAACTATAGTGTCCTGCTGGATCCTGTTTAAAATCTCTGTCCCAACAACAAACGGTAGACTGTCAGGTTAGACACCACTATGCGTGCAGCTCTAAACTTCCGTTCCTACAAAAACTATATCAGTCTTACGAGGAAGTTTCGAGGCAACGTTCCAGACCTGTTAGTCGACATTACCTGGCCGGTAGCAACTGTAATCTGTCTCCCAGGAATGTAATCTTGCGCTTCTAGCGCTCTTTCTCATTTCAGCGAGTTTCTCTAACGGTCACCGCCATTCTGGTGACCCCAATAATTACAGTTTGAAAAGCATTGCCTTGAAACTGACCTCGCCAGAAATTACTCCCGTACAGAGGTAATAACATTGTTCTCCCTCTTGTCTTGGAGACAAACACAAAAACGGGAGTTAAGTTTACATTTTTAATTTTAATTTGCGACTTAATTCCCTAATTATAAAGTTGTTGGCATTCTATGTGTGGGATAGCAGCTCGTAACTACTACCAAACACCCGAAGAAGTATAAAGTTTGGACTCTTCGTACCAGCGCTGTTGAAGACACGACCCTCGCTCGTCATTGCGGTGTGTGAAGTGGACTATTTCGACTAAGACGAGGAGCCATAATCCAATGTATATTTCAGTTTATTGAATTTACGAGACAAAATGAGTCTCAACAACCCGTTTATGGGGGAATTGTATCTTGTAATTCGTAGTTGAATTACAGGTGTATCA
This sequence comes from Schistocerca americana, assembly GCF_021461395.2. Classification (NCBI taxonomy): domain Eukaryota; kingdom Metazoa; phylum Arthropoda; class Insecta; order Orthoptera; family Acrididae; genus Schistocerca; species Schistocerca americana. The sequence goes on along the minus strand of NC_060119.1, from coordinate 1,200,510,030 downwards.
AATATTAGTAGGCTGGGTGAATACCAATTTCTACTTCTGATATAGTACAACAACCTCTACCACACCACACACTAAATATGGATCATATTAAATGTGCAACCGTTTTGGTTAGTGTCCCAGTGGTCGTTACTACACAAAACTTCTACTGTCTTTACTAGGGAGAGTAAATTCCCTAAAATTTGTCATAATTTTCTTTCGTAAATCTTATGTAAATCATTTGCAGCAAAAGATCGCTGGTGTATTCTTCTTAAAGGCTTTTTAATGTGAACACTGAAATTTTTCGCAGAAGCATCCTAGTTATGTACTAGAGTTAAAAGAAAACGCGGCTATTGCTCTGTCGTTTTATGCAGCATGAAGATACAATTTGTGAAAAACTGCCACACCCTAAGCGTCGTATCACTGTGCTCGGAAATTCAAGAGTTTTCAAATGTCGACAAAATTATTATAGAGATTAAGTCGAAGCCATGCTTAATACGAGTGTTAGTACCATTCACGAAACAAAGGTGCTGAAGCCTTTGGTGTTTCACACTGTACACACAAGCTCAGGGGTAATATTGTTAGGCAACCTGGACTGTAAAGCAAATCTCGAACGGTACCGTAGGCTTAGTGGCAACAACTAAGTATAGAATGGCAGGAAATTCAAACGGTATTGGGGACTTAGGCGCTCAGGCTTAACGGGCCCTTTGTTCTCGTTATGTAACAAACAAGCTCGTTTCTCTAGCTCCCTTATGTAGGCAAACCAGTCAACTGCACTATTATGTTCACGTAGTATCCGCCACTATATTATTGCTCTTAGCCTCCCGTGGCCGTTATCAGAAACAAAATGTGAAGTTACTGTAAATAAGTATATTGGTGACTAAGGAAAACTCAACGCGCTGTGAATGATTCCAAGGTAGGTGCGTATTTATGTGTACTGACAAGTGGTTCAGCGTGTCCTCGTGAAATATCATGATAAAAACTTACGATAAACCGAAAAAGTTGGTCCCACTCCCAGGTACTATAACACTGTGGTCGACTAATAATCTAATTTATGACAGTTACGTAAACAACATGGCCACCCTATACCTTTATCCTTGTGTAAACAAACCATGCACTTGCGTTCTTATGTTATGTGAGTCTAATTAATGACCAGATGCTTGCAGCTTTATCTTAATGGTCGCAACGTATAATCCAAAAAAGTAGCCGCCAGTCCCCAGTCTCTCCTCCACTTCTCTAGTCCAATAGGGTGATGTATAAATGGGAATAAGGGCTGAATTATCTCAATTACAAACATCATGACCCCAAAAAATGACGTCATTACTGCCCAGACTGCATCCTCACAGTGAATAGCCTTAACAACAATCTATAGATTTCCCTTTTTACCATAAATTCTCTAACCAACCTAAATTGTTAAGGGACCTGATCTGACCTGCAAATCAACATACTTGTTTTTCTCTGAAGACATCTGCCTGAGTACTCCCAGCCCATTGGTCCAAATTGGTGAGTACTTTTCCTCTGGAACTGAACCTAAGAGAGTGCCATTATCATTAAATCACACATGTCCTTGGGAAAAAGAGAAAAAGGAAAAAGAAAACAAAGAAGTAAGCTGTCGTTCCCCTCGCTTTCAGCTGTTCACAGTACCGACAATTCATCAGGGCAACTTTGGCTGATGCTACAAGGCCAGATCAGACAATTATCAGCGTTGCCCCTTCAGCTACTGAAAATACTGCTGCCCCTCTTTGGGAAGGATATCTTAGCCTGTCCTCTCTTCCGGAAGGATATCTTAGCCTCTCCTCTCTTCATGGTCGTCTTCAATGTAGTTGCACCTATGATACAACTGTCTGTCTCACTGTTGCAAGCAAGCCACACCATCCCAGTAAGGTCCATGGTTCCTGATATTTGAGAGTTCTGTTTTCGAACTTCATCATATTCATGTATCTTTCTGTTTATAATTCATTTTCTTCTCACGCTCAAGTGGTATAAATTGTTATCTTTAGTATTATTGAAGTTATGCAAATATATAAAACAACTGTGAAAAGATAGTACTACCACCAACCAAAGATGACCAGCCTCTGACAGTCATCATCTTTGGCTATGGGGCGATGCTGTTTGTTTACAGTGTGTGTGTTATGTTTCTCCACCCACAGTGGTTTTCTTTCACTACTGGGGTAGGGTCGCACACTGAAAGGTTAAACTGACTTCTACATGATCTCTCATTTCACTTGTGACTTCAAAAGGATTTATAGGACTATCGAGGACGGTACCCTGTTGCATTCTCGTTAGTTATCTGAACATCTGTAGCAATGCTTCCGCGTTGTCGCCGTTCTGTAACATACTCCGATTCAACTAGCTATCTGTTAAAACTTCAGTTCTCTAGGAAGTGACTGCCAAAACTGCTTCGCAGTCCAGTCGCAGCAACGTGACCACCGCCAGTGTTCGACGTCTCCGAGGAATAACCACTCACCTCCTCCGTCAGAACTGACTTTGGAAGGCCCAACGCTTCCAACCTACCGCCGTGTCATCCTCAGCCGATGGATAATCACTGGATGCGGATATGGAGGGGCATGTGAACAGCACACCGCGGTCCCAGCCATTGTTAGTTTTCGTCGCCTTTGGCTCTACTTGTAAGCTTCTCAGTTGACCTTACAAGGGCTGAGTGGACCCCACTTGCCAAAAGTGCCGGCAGAATAGGATAGCCACTCACCCAAATGTAAGCCAAGCCCTTCAGCGCTTAACTTCGGTGATCTGACGAGAACAGGTGTTAGCACTGCGGCAAAAAGCCTCTGGCAGCGCTACAAGTGGTGGTATATAAATCGTATCGGGCAGACGCGCAAAAGGGTACATATGCTGTCGTAATGCGAAAACTGAGAACTTATCTGACGTCTAGAAGGGCATGATCATTTTCTTTCGGGCCAGGAGTGGAAGTATTTCCGAAACAGCTAAGTCTGCAAACTATTCGTGTGCCTCCGTGGATAATGTATCCCCTGCATAGCAAAAACGCGCTATCCAAGACTGGTGCCGATTGAACAGCGGGCCGTAGATGACAGCGGTGAGCGACAGCTGCTGAGATATGTACTGGCACACAGACGTGCAGCTGTAGAGCAACTAGACGTCCAGATGAACCAAGGGGCTACCAACAGTATCTCCTGACCGACAGTTCCGCGAAACATAACAGCAAACGACAGCGACATATAAATGTGTCAGCTTGTATAAAGTAGACATGGGTTAATGCCTAATCATCTGTATTTGATAATGGCCTAATGCCGAAATTGCAGTATATAAAATGTTTAACAGTCACTGGCGTAAACATGATGTCTTTCAAGATTGTTCAGCGAAAGTTGCTGCGTATGGATCTCGTCAACAGGCGTCTGATTCACGCACCCACGCTGACTGCTGATCATCGGCGATGAAGGCTCGAATGATACAGTTCCCCACACTCGTTTAATGAACAAAGTAAGAGCATATGGACTGTCAGACCAATTGTGTGATTGGATTGAAGAGTTTCTAGATAACAGAACGCAGCATGTCATTCTCAATGGAGAGAAGTCTTCCGAAGTAAGAGTGATTTCAGGTGTGCAGCAGTGGAGTGTCGTAGGACCGTTGCTATTCACAATATACATAAATGGCCTTGTGAATGACATCGGAAGTTCACTGAAGCTTTTTGCGGACGGTGCTGTAGTATATCGAGAGGTTGTAAAAATGGAAAATTCGACTGAAATGCAGGAGGATCTGCAACGAATTGACGAATGGTGCCGGGAATGGCAATTGAATCTCTATGTAGACAAGTGTAACGTGCTGCGAATACATAGAAAGAAAGATCCTTTATCATTTAGATACAACATAGCAGGTCAGCAACTAGAAGCAGTTAATTCCATAAATTATCTGAGAGTAGGCATTAGCAGTGATTTAAAATGGAATTACCATATAAAATTAATCGTCGGTAAATCAGATGCCAGAGTGCGATTCATTGGAATAATCCTAAGGAAATGCAGTCCGAAAAGAAAAGAAGTAAGTTACAGTACACTTGTTCGGCCACTGCTTGAATACTGCTCACCGGTGTGGGATCCGTTCAGATATGGTTGACAGAAGAGATAGAGAAGATCCAACGGAGAGCAGCGCGCTACGTCACAGGACCATTTAGTAATCGTGAAAGCGTTACGCAGATGACAGATAAACTCCAGTGGAAGACTCTGCAGGAGATACGCTCAGTAGCTCGGTACGGGCTTTTGTTGAAGTTTCGAGAACATACCTTCACCGAGGAGTCAAGCAGTATATTGCTCCCTCCTACGTATATCTCGCGAAGAGACCATGAGGATAAAATCAGAGAGATTAGAGCCCACACAGAGGCATACCGACAATATTTCTTTCCACGAACAGCACGAAACTGGAATAGAAGGGAGAACCGATCGAGGTACTCAAGGTATCTTCCGCCACACACCGTCAGGTGGCTTGCGGAGTGTGGATGTAGATGTATATTATCGCAGTTAGGCGTCCACTGAGTGACGACAGGTGGCCTTTTCAGGTTAATCACGTCTTATGCTCCAGTCAGACAGATGACTGTTGACAAACACCTTACAACAATCATCGGAAGGGTCCATGGCGGAGGAGGGAGCGTTAGGTTTCAGGTATGTTTTCGCTGCATTCCTGGGTGGTCTTGTCATTCTGCAAGCCACAATGCGTCAATAGAAGTACGCATCTATCCATGGGGACCATGTCCACCATCACCTTCAGTTTGTTTCTTCTCGAGCGACGGCATTTACCAGCAGGACAATGCAAGGTGTAACACAGCTCGCGGTGTTCTTCCGTTGTTCTACGATCACCAGGATGAGTTTACTGTGCTCCGTTAGCCCTCAGATTCCCTGGATTTGATCCCAATGGAGAATCTGTGCGATCCTAAGTCGATCACACTATTCTCGCCACTGCGGAACCTAGAGCAGCTGATCACTATACTGGCGTCGGCATGTTTCCACATCCCTGTCGGTAACTTCCAAAATTTCATTAAATGTTTTCGTGCAAGTCACGCAGTGATCCGAGCTGCAAAAGATGGTTATTAAGGCTTTCGACAGGTAAATGTAAATGTCGTATGAATAGGTCCTCCCGTCGGGCAGACCGTTCGCCGGGTGCAAGTCTTTCGTTTTGACGTCACGTCGATGGGGTGAAATGATGGTGATGAGGACAACACAACACCCAGTCCCTGAGCGGAGAAAATCTCCGACCCAGCCGGGAATCGAACCAGGGCCCGTAGTTTTGACATTCTCTCGCACTGACCACTCAGCTACAGGGGGCGGACTTTTGACAGGTGATAACATTAATGTGGCTGGGCATCATTCACAGAGGTAGCCGAAACGTTTTGCGCTAGGAACCTGCCATAGTGAATCTTTTAGTCTTACCTAAATTGCCTCGTTCCTGACTTATAATGCCGTTTACGCCAAACATCAGAAATCGCAGACGATCCACTTGTAATCGCGGTTTCGGCAGGTGGCTCAGTGCGATTGTTGTCGGCCGCAGCGGTGCCGCAACAAGCGCGTGGCGACGCCGCTGTTTTGTTATTAACCGGAGCAACACAAAACAGGTTTCAGCAGACAGTGCGCCGCTAATCTGTAAATTATATTCCGCCGCAGCGCGCTTGTGCTGTGCTGCGCTCTGCGGCTCGGGGCCAGCGCCTTAAGCTGTGAATTTATTGCGTTTTCCCGACGTTAATCTTGCGAACACGCCATGAATTACGCCACGCCGCCCACTGAGGCGGGCGTCGTCGCAGCGGAACAGGACTCCAGTGTCGGAGTCCTTGCAGTGCAGAGAAAGGTTAGTGGCGCAAACACGGTGCTAGAGGCTGGGAACAGGCAGAACACTGTGTCACGGGATTAGTTGGCTAATTTAGCGCAGCTGTGGAGAGGGGCGTGCCGTCTGTATGCCCCATTTACAACACACTGAATTACCAGAGCACAGGATGCATTGAGTGATAGAGGCATCAAATTCCAAAGTTGCTTATGTAAGAACACTACTGAACTTTCAGTAAAAACTGCTTAATGAACTGCATTGCTACATTATAAGAAACCGAGTTACACATGCTAGGGGGTCCTGTATCACGCAGTGATGGCCACTTGATTACTGGTTTGTTGGTCCACCTTTGTATCGCAGTACAGCGCTTACAAGCGTGGCGTGGGTTCGACAAGTCGTCGCAAATTACAGTCCGGTGATTTGCCCAGATGTTTCCCATCGTTTTAAGATCAAACAAATTTAACGGCGAAGACAACCACTTGATTTCGCTATCAGGCACCTCGCACCACTGTATCACGATTCTGCTCATCCGACATGGGCGGTTATCCTCCTGGAAGATACCCATCGCGGACGGCAAAGATTTCAAACAAGAAGGGAAGCAGTTGTCAAGTTGATTTTTGCTTTTTCGTGTGTGAATCATAGGAGGGTTGGAACTTAAAAAGTGGCAACTATTTATTCACAACTGATACAAAAGAGTCACATGTTTGCACCTGTTACTGTCGTTCAAAGTAGCCACCAGCGTTGTGTAGAACTCGTTGCCAGGGATGTGGAAGGCGTAGTATACCGTTAGCAGAGCCTGTTGTGTTGATGGTGCGAATGGGGCGGTCTACTGCCTGTCGAATCTCTATAACAGTTCTGAAGCGAATACCACGAAATGGTTCTTCCATCTATTGAATCAAGTCAAAGTCACAAGAACTTACGTCCAGGGAGTATGGTGGATAGTACAGTACTTCCATCGACCCAACAGAACAGCCGCAGCTTGCGCCGTATGCAGCCGCGCATTCTCGTGCAGAAAGTATCGCCGCTTCTTTCCCAAAGCTGGTCGCACGTGATGCTCCAAAAGTGAACAGTAATACTGTGCATTGACGGTCTGCCTTGGAGGAACGTAATGAGTTGGGATATCACAATCACAGTCGTACACGAGAATCACCATAGCTTTTGAAAGTGTACAGTACTGCCCGACATAGAAAATATGTGCAACAACATACTTCGTTGTTCTTGCCAGAACAGCATTTTTTGTATAATAACATCATTTTTTTTAATACGCCGAAGCCGGATACGAATGTACGAAAGAAGGACAGTTTACATATTTAATTATTCAAATGCGCACTTCTTTAAAATAGACCCCTTTATCCAGGCCGGCCACGGTGGCCGTGCGGTTCTAGGCGCTCCAGTCCGGAGCCTCGCTGTTGCTACGGTCGCAGGTTCGAATCCTGCCTCGGGCATGGGTGTATGTGATGTCCTTAGGTTAATTAGGTTTAAGTAGTTCTAAGTTCTAGGGGACTGATGACCACAGCAGTTGAGTCCCATAGTGCTCAGAGCCATTTGAACCATTTTGAACCCTTTATCCAGTTAGGTGATGTTTGTGAATTGAATGAATGGTTATTCGTCTGCTGACCACAGATAGTGAAGGTAGATTCTATAATCATCTTTGAGACAGTCCTCTGGTTACCTTTGGCCGAACCAGAGAGAGGAAGTGTACCAGTGCACTAGAGGGCCTGGATTGCGGCTGACCAATACGGTGGCAAGGTCCTCCTTCACTTCTGCGGAAGCGTGGGATGACCGGATAAACGACCATGTTTCAGCGCTCTGCCACTGGCTCCTGAGGTGTGAAGACGTGTTTTATGTGTGCTCCACAAAAACAAATTTAAATGAAAATGATATGCACGTGGAATATTTAAGAGAAGATAAAAATAATGATTTCTCTTTTCAGAAACTTTTGTTGGGAGGGTCATGTGAATAATTAAGATACCAAAAATTCCCATTATGAGATACATTCGTGTGACGCTTGCTTGATAGTCTGATACTCCGAGAGAGAGTTAAGGTGAGTCAGCCATCTACCCAGCAACACCTTGTGGGATGCATTGCACAGGGAGACCTGCATAAATCCTCCAGAGATTGTGGTAGGGAAATTTATTACGTGGGTCAGAGGACTGTGAATCTGGGGTGACTATTGACTGATGTGGGAAAGCAGAACGAGTATATAACCAAACATTTTGCTTTTGAGATGTGTTTTATACTGCCAATGAGATTTGTTTTGTATATTTAATCTGTGTGATTTGCATGAGACAGTAGAGAATTAGTTTCAAATGCGGTGCTTCAGGTGTGATTTTCCTTAGTGCAGCCCAGTAGTAAGTAAATTCGTTATGTTGCTAATGAATGAGCTTGTGAGAGTATGGGGGAGGATGAAGTAGCGAAACATTGCTTACCAATCCAGAAAGAGCACAGTAGCAATAAACAGAAACATTACGAGACCATAGAATAGTAAAATGCTTATGTAATGTCATGACAATTGCGTGGAGAATCCCTTGTTTAACTATTGTGTTTCAGTGTAATGCAAGAAATTATGCAAAATTAGCGTGAAAGAATTTATTATAGTGAAAGAGTAGATACATGAAACAAATGGTGGTCTTCAAAAAATGGTTCAAATGGCTCTGAGCACTATGGGACGTAACATCTGAGGTCATCAGTCCCCTAGAACTTAGAACTACTTAAACCTAACCAACCTAAGGACACCACACACATCCATGCCCGAGGTAGGATTCGAACCTGCGACCGTAGCGGTCGCGCAGTTCCACACTGAAGCGCCTTGAACCGCTCGGCCACATCGGCCGGCGGTGGTCTTCATTACTGAGTTGTGGGTAACCATTTTGTTGAGGCATTATACCATAAGCTTCATTTTTTGCTAGTTTGCCCAAACTTTGGTTAAAATATATGCCACAGAAAGGAAATGTGGTCTTGCCAGGGTGGAGTGAGTCCATGTGCACAAGCTGTTAGTGAGACGCGTTAAGAAGTACAGACGAGAATAAATTGTAGCTTAACTGTTAGGTGCTAGGGCTCTAATTTCAAGCATAGTTGCAGTGGGTATGACAACTAATGAAAATATTTCTGATGTACGAATAATAGAAGGACTCACTCGGCAGGCCACTCATCTAATAGGCCTGACTACTAGATACTACAGTTGAGAGTGACCTCCCACTTTCACCATACTGGGCTCTGACGCACTTTAGACTTTCATGGCGACCCATAATGAAGCCATTCGCTGGACTGGCGTTTCAGTTTAGGCTTCGTGGCATTCGCTTCAGAACTGTTCCAGAAATGTGACAGGCAGTAGCCCGCTCCATTCGCACCATCAGCAGAACAGTCTCTGCAAACGGCATACTACGCCTTTCACATCGCTGGCAACGGTTCCTACACAACGTTGGTGACTACTCCTGAAGGACATTAACAGGAACAAATATGTAATTCTTTTGTATCGGTTGTGAACAAATAGTTGCCCCTATTTAAGTTCCAACCATTGCATATGATACAGCGAGTCTTCGCGGCTACATTTCATACACCTAACAGTAACTGGCAGTCGAAAAAAATTTACCTGTTTTATGCGTTGTTCCAACAATCTGTTTTTGTCCCTAGGGTATGTACGTCTGTACTGAAAATTGTACCATTTCTTCGTTTTATTAAGTTATGGATACTTCGCGAAAACCTATAACCATCATTTATTTCTTCATTACTGAACTGCACATTGTGTATGAAAACAACACATTTGAAAGCAAGTTAGACAAGACAAAGATTATTGACTATTACGTCTTTAAGGTGTAAACTGTCCAAAATCTGATGTGCATTTACACTAAAAGAGGAAATATAAAAGAAGAGTCTGAGGAAAGGAAAGGTTATGGAGGTAAAGACTGGAAGAAAACCAAAAGACACTTCAAGTCAGCACCACCAAGGGCCAAAACTATAAATGTGTCTTATACATTCACGAAACGGCTACCTAAGAAATGAGCAGATCATCGTGTAGTGCACTGGGTTTTGCATATGTTACTTGCACTATTTAGAAACTGTTTCAAGAATTTCATTTCTTATAGAATATATCCATTCGTATCTTTTTCCGTGAAACGTAATTTATGAAATTTTCAGATTTTTCACTACCGGATAACATTTTCAGTCAATAATACACTATCGGCCATTAAAATTGCTACACCACGAAGATGACGTGCTACAGACCCAAAATGTAACCGACAGGAAGAAGATGCTGTATTATGCATTAGCTTTACAGTGCATTCACACAAGGTTGGCGCCGGTGGCGATACCTACAACGTGCTGACATGAGGAAAGTTTCCAACCGATTTCTCATACACAAACAGCAGTTGACCGGCGCTGCCTGGTGAAACGTTGTTGTGATGGCTCGTGGAAGGAGGAGAAATGCGTACCATCACGTTTCCGACTTTGATAAAGGTCGGATTGTAGCCTATCGCGATTGAGGCTTATCGTATCGCGACATTGCTGCTCGCGTTGGTCGAGATCCAATGACTGTTAGAACAATATGGAATCGGTGGGTTCAGGAAGATAATAAGGAACGCCGTGCTGGATCCCAACGGCCTCGTATCACTAGCAGTCGAGATGACAGTCATCTTATCCGCATGGCTGAAACGGGTCATGCAGTCACGTCTTGATCCCTGAGTCAACAGATGGGGACGTTTGCAAGACAATAACAATCTGAACGAACAGATCGACGTCGTTTGCAGCAGCATGGACTATCAGCTCGGAGACCATGGCTGCCGTTACTCTTGACGCTGCATCACAGACAGGAGCGCCTGCGATGGTGTACTCAACGACGAACCTGGGTGCACGAATGGCAAAACGTAATTTTTTCGGATGAATCCAGGATCTGTTTACAGCACCATGCTGGTCGCATCCGTGTTTGGCGACATCGCGGTGAACTCACATTGGAAGCGTGTATTCGTCATCGCCATACCGAATCTCAAAGAACCCAAAGGTATTCTAGTGATAATGATTTCTAAAGGCACGAATAATGGTACGCAGACGCTCGTGGACGACATAAGTACCGAATCTGAGAGCGGCAAACCAAAATCAGAAATCATATTTTCTATTTTGAAGTATTCCTTTACAAAGGATCCAGGAATACTAAAAAAGGTTAATTCAAGCATCACTGCAAAAATGAGTGATATAGATACTGAAAAACAGCTGAACTCCTTAAAACTGAACAAGTGTGGGGGCTCGATGGAATATCCGGTACATTCTACACACAGTATGCAGCTGCATTAGGTTTTTTCATGACCTTAATACAACAAACGTACCAAAATCGAAAACTATACAATAGTTGGTGAAAGCAATGGTTCAAGACAATCAAGTAGATGCTATTTCTTGACTACGGGAAAGTGTTTTACTCAGTTATGGGTGATATCTGTGTTACGGGCATTAGGCCATGTTCCAAGGCACAGTTATCTTCCTAAAGTTTCGTCTTCCATTGCTGGAGGTATCATCAGAGGCTTAAACGACTCAAAAGCAATTATAGTCCCAAACAAACTCAGTATGTTGAACTGTCGATACGTATCTATTGATACGGCCCCTCTGTACATCCTAACATAGAAATGATTAGAGCTGGATAAAATAACAGGTAAACGAATTTGGTGGGCCACTGTTTCTAGTGCATGACCTGTTACTGTTGATTTATCCGTACTTCGCAGGTGACATTTGCTCTTGGGTTCCTTAAAGCGGTGCTAATAGTTCTTTTTGTGGTCCCTCTGTGCACTTCCCCACAAGCGCCATGGATTTTGTATGTTCCCGCTGTGGAAAACGACCGGGTGTAGGTTCTTTACAGAGTTCATACATTCGTGCAGCCCGTATCTCGTGGTCGTGCGGTAGCGTTCTCGCTTCCCACGCCCGGGTTCCCGGGTTCGATTCCCGGCGGGGTCAGGGATTTTCTCTGCCTCGTGATGGCTGGGTGTTGTGTGCTGTCCTTAGGTTAGTTAGGTTTAAGTAGTTCTAAGTTCTAGGGGACTGATGACCATAGATGTTAAGTCCCATAGTGCTCAGAGCCATTTGAACCATTCGTGCACCTTTCTTGTGGGTTTAAACAATGTGCTGCAGCAAGCGGCGGGAGACAGTCCTATGTAGTGTTCAAATATTCGCGTTCATTTCCTGTTGGTTCAAACACTATCGATTTTACGAAACGTAAGAAAACTTTACCTTTGTTAGCTTAATCGTTGTCGTGGGAACAGAGCTCTCCGTACCTTTCTGGTTTCAATAAGCCCCGAATTTTATTGCGCTAGTGTTCTTTCTTCATTGCCATTGAAGCATTGCCTTGATGTGCCGTAAGAATTAAAATATCTTCATCAGAATTTAAATCTCTTAGAGTATTCAGCTAATCTTTCATGATCTTCGACGGAAGTAAGATGACGTCATCAACCGACCATTGGTGGATATGTATCAACAGTCCATCTTACTGAGCTTGCTTGAGACTGTAACTACTTTCGGAGTTGTTAAAGCTACTGATGATGTGTCCAGCATTGAAAGGCGAAACGTTTCGGAGAAAATCATAGTTTGTACCACTCCTTTTTGTGAGTAAAACAAATAACACCACTAATACAAATAATGGCTATGAAAGCCTGCACTTCGAAAAAACTATACGAAGTGTCAAACGAAACTGATGACTCTGCTTAGAATTTATTCGTAGGGATGATGCAGCACGTTATCTTGGAGAGTCATTGACACATCCAGATCCGGTAGGCAAAAAGATCAAGTAGCAAACTTAGCAGTAACCTCAGACTTTTCCCAAATGACGCTTTTATCTAAAATTAAGTGCTGTCTAACAAAAACTGCGAAAATAAGCAGTCTCAGAATAGATTTCAAAATCGTCCATAGATTGTAAAATGAAATTGTGCACATCACGAAACTCAGAAATGAAATATGTCGCTGCAATATCAGTGAGTCACAACTACACTGAATTAATTTTGTGCTTACTGTGGTGTCACCGCCAGACACCACACTTGCTAGGTGGTAGTTTAAATCGGCCGCGGTCCATTTAGTACATGTCGGACCCGCGTGTCGCCACTGTGTGATCGCAGACCGAGCACCACCACAAGGCAGGTCTCGAGATACGGAATAGCACTCGACCCAGTTGTACGACGACTTTGCTAGCGACTACACTGACGAAGCCTTTCTCTCATTTGCCGAGAGACAGTTAGAATAGCCTACAGCTAAGTCCATGGCTACGACCTAGCAAGGCGCCATTAGCCTTACATAGTTTGATAGTTATCGTATGAAATGTCTCATCAAGAACAATGTATACAACAAGGACGATTAAAAGTTAAGTATTAAAACAGCTACGTACTTTTCATGTTACCACTTATTACGTATCCTGTTTCAGACTTCTATCTAGCCTACGTGAGATTACGCGTGCCTTTCGGCTACTTCAGTGTGGCGTAGCTGTCTTGTTACGCCACAACAGTTGGCGACGAGGATGGGATTTGCAAGTACGCATCTGCTAGGTCCAACTTGGAAAAGTATTTACCCGGGCACAGTTTATCAAAAAGATCTTCCGGGCGGGGTAAGGGAAAAGTTGCAATCACGAGTTGTGGTCCCACGTTCGTTACAGTCCTCTGTTTTACGGCTTCTTCACCAAGGACATTGGGGTATAGTGCGAACGAAACAACTTGCTCGTCAGCACTGTACTTGGTTCGGAATCGATGCTGCGATTACGAATATGTGTTTTTCTTGCATGGCGTGTGCCGAACAACAATCCGCACCGCTGCGGAAAGTCTTTGCATGGCCACAAGCCACTTCCCCTTGGCAACGCTTGCACATCGATTTTGCTGGTCCATTCTGGAATGCTCGATGGTTGGTTCTGGTAGATGCCTTCAGTAATTTTCCTTTTGTTGTCCGGATGTATTCCACGACGTCCTCTGCCACCATCCAAGCGTTGTCTGCTATCTTTTGCATTGAAGGTCTTCCGCAGACTATTGTTTCCGACAATGGCCCACAATTCATGTCCGCAGAATTTCAGTCATTCTGCCAGGCCAATGGTATTCAACATCTGACATCCGCGCCCTTTTCGCCTCAGTCAAACGGTGCCGCTGAACGATTGGTCCGGACTTCCAAGTCACAGATGTTGAAGTTGAAAGAGTCGCATTCTCGGGAGGACGCGTTGTTGCACTTTTTGTCATCGTATCGCTCTCAGCCCCGAGATGGTCGCTCGCTGGCTGAGTTGCTCCACGGTCGTCCTCATCGAACCTTGATGTCATTGCTGCACCCGCCGCATCAGGTTCCTGTGCAGCGGCAGACTCCTGCTTTTGCTCCAGGCGACGTTGTATTCTATCGCAACTATCACGGTTCACGGCGTTGGCTCGCAGGGCGCATTCTTCGCTGCCTCGGCCGCGCGATGTATTTGGTTTTGGGGGCCTCTGGTGAGGTGCGTCGGCATCTCAATCAGCTGCGCCTCTGTCGTCGCACGGGTTCTGCCGCTCCCCGTCTGCTTTCAGCGACGGTGCCGTCCGGTCAGCGCCCTGGGGACCCATCTACTGGCTCGCCTCATCCCCAGGTGTTACCGACAATGCCTTCCATTTTGCCCCATGGCGACGCGCCGCTGCCGCCTCCGCCTCCGCCGCCGCCGCCGCCTGTCCTCCAGCCGGCGCCGCCCGCAGTGGACGCTTCGCTGCAGCCGCTAAGCGCTTCCCTGGGTCACGCGCCGCCGATCGCTTCCCGTGACCAGCTGTCCTCCGCCATGGAACTCTTGCCCTCTCTGGACCACATGACGTCATCGCGCGTCGGATACCCCGACGCAGTGGAGGTCGACCCTTCGGCCCCTCATGTCTCTTTACGGGCGCATACACCGCATGTTGACGTGCACCCTGGACTAGGTTTTCAGGCGTTTCCTAGCTCCCCTCGGACCGAATGGCCGCGTGCGTGTGGCACAGCCTCGCCTGTTGTCAGGCTCCCCACCTCATCGCATACGTCAACATGGGGTCCTCCCCACGGCGGGCGGAAGCCTTATAACACGACCGTTCGCCGATTTGCGGGGGAGGAATGTGGTGTCACCGCCAGACACCACACTTGCTAGGTGGTAGTTTTAAATCGGCCGCGGTCCATTAGTACATGTCGGACCCGCGTGTCGCCACTGTGTGATCGCAGACCGAGCACCACCACAAGGCAGGTCTCGAGATACGGAATAGCACTCGACCCAGTTGTACGACGACTTTGCTAGCGACTACACTGACGAAGCCTTCCTCTCATTTGCCGAGAGACAGTTAGAATAGCCTTCAGCTAAGTCCATGGCTACGACCTAGCAAGGCGCCATTAGCCTTACATAGTTTGATAGTTATCGTATGAAATGTCTCATCAAAAACAATGTATACAACAAGGACGATTAAAAGTTAAGTATTAAAACAGCTACGTACTTTTCATGTTACCACTTATTACGTATCCTGTTTCAGACTTCTATCTAGCCTACGTGAGATTACGCGTGCCTTTCGGCTACTTCAGTGTGGCGTAGCTGTCTTGTTACGCCACAACAGTTGGCGACGAGGATGGGATTTGCAAGTACGCATCTGCTAGGTCCAACTTGGGAAAGTATTTACCCGGGCACAGTTTATCAAAAAGATCTTCCGGGCGGGGTAAGGGAAAAGTTGCAATCACGAGTTGTGGTCCCACGTTCGTTACAGTCCTCTGTTTTACGGCTTCTTCACCAAGGACATTGGGGTATAGTGCGAACGAAACAACTTGCTCGTCAGCACTGTACTTGGTTCGGAATCGACGCTGCGATTACGAATATGTGTTTTTCTTGCATGGCGTGTGCCGAACAACAATCCGCACCGCTGCGGAAAGTCTTTGCATGGCCACAAGCCACTTCCCCTTGGCAACGCTTGCACATCGATTTTGCTGGTCCATTCTGGAATGCTCGATGGTTGGTTCTGGTAGATGCCTTCAGTAATTTTCCTTTTGTTGTCCGGATGTATTCCACGACGTCCTCTGCCACCATCCAAGCGTTGTCTGCTATCTTTTGCATTGAAGATCTTCCGCAGACTATTGTTTCCGACAATGGCCCACAATTCATGTCCGCAGAATTTCAGTCATTCTGCCAGGCCAATGGTATTCAACATCTGACATCCGCGCCCTTTTCGCCTCAGTCAAACGGTGCCGCTGAACGATTGGTCCGGACTTCCAAGTCACAGATGTTGAAGTTGAAAGAGTCGCATTCTCGGGAGGACGCGTTGTTGCACTTTTTGTCATCGTATCGCTCTCAGCCCCGAGATGGTCGCTCGCTGGCTGAGTTGCTCCACGGTCGTCCTCATCGAACCTTGATGTCATTGCTGCACCCGCCGCATCAGGTTCCTGTGCAGCGGCAGACTCCTGCTTTTGCTCCAGGCGACGTTGTATTCTATCGCAACTATCACGGTTCACGGCGTTGGCTCGCAGGGCGCATTCTTCGCTGCCTCGGCCGCGCGATGTATTTGGTTTTGGGGGCCTCTGGTGAGGTGCGTCGGCATCTCAATCAGCTGCGCCTCTGTCGTCGCACGGGTTCTGCCGCTCCCCGTCTGCTTTCAGCGACTGTGCCGTCCGGTCAGCGCCCTGGGGACCCATCTACTGGCTCGCCTCATCCCCAGGTGTTACCGACAATGCCTTCCATTTTGCCCCATGGCGACGCGCCGCTGCCGCCTCCGCCTCCGCCGCCGCCGCCGCCTGTCTTCCAGCCGGCGCCGCCCGCAGTGGACGCTTCGCTGCAGCCGCTAAGCGCTTCCCTGGGTCACGCGCCGCCGATCGCTTCCCGTGACCAGCTGTCCTCCGCCATGGAACTCTTGCCCTCTCTGGACCACATGACGTCATCGCGCGTCGGATACCCCGACGCAGTGGAGGTCGACCCTTCGGCCCCTCATGTCTCTTTACGGGCGCATACACCGCATGTTGACGTGCACCCTGGACTAGGTTTTCAGGCGTTTCCTAGCTCCCCTCGGACCGAATGGCCGCGTGCGTGTGGCACAGCCTCGCCTGTTGTCAGGCTCCCCACCTCATCGCATACGTCAACATGGGGTCCTCCCCACGGCGGGCGGAAGCCTTATAACACGACCGTTCGCCGATTTGCGGGGGAGGAATGTGGTGTCACCGCCAGACACCACACTTGCTAGGTGGTAGTTTTAAATCGGCCGCGGTCCATTAGTACATGTCGGACCCGCGTGTCGCCACTGTGTGATCGCAGACCGAGCACCACCACAAGGCAGGTCTCGAGATACGGAATAGCACTCGACCCAGTTGTACGACGACTTTGCTAGCGACTACACTGACGAAGCCTTCCTCTCATTTGCCGAGAGACAGTTAGAATAGCCTTCAGCTAAGTCCATGGCTACGACCTAGCAAGGCGCCATTAGCCTTACATAGTTTGATAGTTATCGTATGAAATGTCTCATCAAAAACAATGTATACAACAAGGACGATTAAAAGTTAAGTATTAAAACAGCTACGTACTTTTCATGTTACCACTTATTACGTATCCTGTTTCAGACTTCTATCTAGCCTACGTGAGATTACGCGTGCCTTTCGGCTACTTCAGTGTGGCGTAGCTGTCTTGTTACGCCACAACACTTACATCAGATGAATTGGTCACATGGTCCTCATTATAGGTAAGGAAGTTGACGGACTTCTTTTTGTTGGTAGGAAAAATGGAAAATGCATTCCGTCTGCAAGATTGCTTCAAAAATCCTCAAGCTAGTCATTCTAGAATATTGTCCAGATGAGTGGGATCCGTGCCAGGACTAACAAGTCCTATTGTATATACGTAAAGAAGATAAGCACGGATTGTCATGCATTTTATACGGGTCTTACACCTGGAAGAATGTAGTGGAAGTGCTGTAAAAGCTGACAGACGCATGGGGTTGGACGCCAAATACCCAACGAAAGCCTTTTTACGAAGTTTCAACGACCATTATGCAATACGCTATTGTACTTATGTTTATTTTCACAGTAGATTTAGGTCTCACTACGACCATCCTTGGGTCTCGGGCCATGTATTTAATTATGGATTTCACAATAGCAGTAATTAGTCAAAATTTTGAAATGGTCTTCTTGGGTGTGTTTCCGACTTACAGTTTTACACTAAATTTTGAATGTAAAATTCCTCATTTAAGGACTTAGTTTCTGAGCATAAGGACAAGAAGAAGTAACTATTTCTTTATCTGTTTGCACTTGATCGTCTGTCTTCAATATCGTGAGAAGCTTGCTGATGGCGTAACCCCATTTCCAGTGTGCCGAACGATGTTTGTCATTAAGACACGTGTGTTGTATCACTTTTCTAGATACCCATATGCTGCTTTGCACTAGGGGAGACGATAAACCTCTTCGGGTATATGAATGGATTAATGCAACATAGTTTCAACCACTTCAACACTACAGGTTTAACTCCGAAAATGGTATATTCATTTAAATTATTTGCTCTTGAAAGAAACAGGACTTACGTAAGAATCATCTAGCATTTAATGTATTACTGGTTTTAATTTACGATTATTTAGCGTCCCTACTGATGAGGTTTCAGCTGCAGTCTATGCAAATAAATATTTTTTTGTGCTGGAAAGAAATGAAACTCGAAAAATGGACCGGGTGATTCGTGGGACAACGATTGAAAATGGAGCACAAGAAAATCTATCGGAACAGATTATATTCCACAGTGGCATCTGAGAAGTAATATGCTACCGGCACGCCATGTCCCCAACTTCCTTTTCCTTGCGAAAATATGTTCAGCCGCATCTGATAAACTGGGGAATACGATATCGAAATTGCCAATCAGATTCACTATAGTGTCACGAAGGTGGTGCTTAGCTGCGTGCAGATATAAAAGGGGTGGCCCAGACACCTGAAACATTCCATTATAGCCGAAAGTCATCAAGATAGCGGCAGTTCTTGGGCACCTGGGAGTGGACAAATACGCCCTTCTCATGCAATTTGGGAATTCACAGCCGAGTTAATGTGCGTAGGGCATGCATCGAAGCGGGCCTTAATGTGACTATTAGCAATTCACGACATACTTCACACTTGCAGCTCAAGCGTATTACGATCGTTTTAATGGACGTCTGCACTGCGTCAGAATGACAAGCCCCACCTCATCGAACGGAGGTATACCTGCTAGCTATAGGAAACACTTACCAAACGGGAATAGCACTCGGTTTCCGTAGGCTGCTGACGCAGGGCGTTATACAGATGTGCAAATATAATTTTACTACTTTACAGAATGTAGGCATCTGAGCCAGTAAAGGTAAAGGCAGTTTACGAGGTTTACGATACCTTTCCCTCAGATCCTACGTTCCGATCTTTCAGTTTATTTCCAGTTATAAAGGCGCTGCGTTACGTTAACGTAGCAGTTAACGTATACTATAAAGTAAGGTTTAGAAAATAATTTGAAGCTTGAAGCTGTATCTGTTATCTTTAATCAGAACCAGTTTTTATTTGCTTAAATAATTTTCATAGTTTTTAAAATACCTCATAGTAACTGTGTTTGATGGAACTTCATGGTCTGATTTACGTTTTAGCCTATATTTTAGGCGATGCCGCTTCATGTAAATTCGTGCCTATCGAATATAAATTTGTTCTTATCTAACATAAAGTTAAGTATTAAGAGGTTGTTTGTGATAGTACTTGTCTGAAGTGTATGTTTGTACGTAAGTCAATCTTTATGATAAAACATTCCGACAAAAAGAGAAAGGAAGCTTCTAAAGTGTGGTTCTACAAAAGGATGCTGAGGATTAAAACATTCTAGATCGGATAATTAACAAGGAGTGACTGAACCAAATTCGGAAAGAAAGAGATTTGTGGTACAATTTGTCTAAAGGAAGGGATCACTAGGAATATGCGTCTTGTATAAACATACGAGAAAAAGTGAAATACTTGGAGAGGGGAGGGGGGAAGGCAGCCATTTTGGGTCATAATTTATGGTCACTAAGATTAGGCTAAAAGCATTTGCTCTCAGACTAGACTGATGTAAACACAACTAAGAGGTATTTATGTGGACTGTTTACATCAGGGTCATAAATTTCAGTGGTTTGTCAACATAAGGACTCTAGGCAAAGTGGTCTGTTTGTTTGCACTAGGAGAACAAGGGACCCCTTGGTCCTGTATGCCCACTGTTTGAAAACTAGCAAAAGTAACTGATTAATAAGATATTAGTAATATAAGAAGCCGAAATCTTTAAATGTATTGCAAACACCAGTATCATAAGGTGTGTCAAACCTGTGGAGTAAGTCGCAACTCTATCGAAGTTAATACACTGCACGACCTGTGCAGAATGAAACACAGGTCAAGAAAACTGTAGATGGTTCAGAGGTCGGCCAACAAATTTCAGTTTGAAGAGCTACCACTCCTTTTTCTTTTTTTTTAAAAAAAAACTTGTTTCTGAGAAAGAAAAAAAATTGCATTTGTGTGTTTCCCGAAGCTTCTCGCATATAGCCTATCAGTACTACAGAATTACGACAATCCCATGCCACCCACTGTTAATTTAATTCACATAATATAAATTAATTAACAAAGATAATTAGATTCTGTAAAATAATTGTGTATTTACGAAAAGCTACTGAGTGAAAATTATGTGTACACCACGTCACTGCGTGACGAGCGATCGCTACGTTTGTGGAGCAGTATCGGAAATAGTTCTTACACACCATGAGCAAAAGTTAAACAGAAAAATGTAGCATACATACAAAAGAAGCAGCTTTACAAGAGGCATGTGAATGACACATTACTTATCATGAACGGGATCAAAGAGTGTGATGTCCAGACCACCCTTCGATTGTTGAATGTTACGCATCAGAACACGTAGTTAACATATGAGTATGGGACCACAAACACGATAAGTTTCCTTCATCCAGCAGTCTTCATACAAAATGTTATACTGTCCCTCGAAATTTAAGGAAATCCAGTTACCACAGACGGTTATATACACCAATCCTTTTGCAACCTCAGTTCACATAATTTAGCAACACTCCAGTTTAATATACACACGACATACAGGATTCCTCTGAATGACGAACACCTTCACATATGAACAGAAACCACCAGGCCAACAGTTGATGCTAATAGGTAGTAGCCTCAACTTACAGACAACAAATGAAGAATGAATGTAGTAGAAGAATGAAACGAAAATAATAACAAACAAAGTGACTCTCCCACTTTAGGTCGACGTTATCATCTTACATACGGAAGTTCGGCATCTACTTGTTTCCGGCAGGAGTGGCCGAGCAGTTCTAGGCGCTACAGTCTTGAACGTCGCGACAGCTACGATCGCAGGTTCGAATCCTGCCTCGGGCATCGATGTGTGTGATGTCCTTAGGTTACTTAGGTTTAATTAGTTCCAAGTTCTAGGCGACTCATGACCTCAGAAGCTAAATCGGATAGTGCTCAGAGCCATTTGAACCATTTGATCTGCTTGTTCTGTCTTCACAAATTTTGTGCTCATCGTTTCCTTGATCTAACTATTTCCGTCCTTTGTTTTGGGTTGCTGTTCAGAAATTTTGGGTAACCTCTCATCATTCTATTCATATCTTGCTTGCACCTAACTTTATATTTAGTTGTGTGCTGATTACCAGCGTGAACAAAATATTCCGAAAACTTTTATTTCTTATTAAATCTCTTTTTGTGCAGCCTTTCGTTATAATCAAGAATCTTATACCTGCTTTCTGAACTTTTCTGTCATGTATATTTTTACTTCTCAATCTCCTGCTTTTGTGGAGCTGTGTTTGGCTCGAGTTGAAGTGGAGTTTGTCTCTGGGTTGTACCGGCTTCGACTCTTATTAGTATTATGAATCGTGTAATTTCCAGAGCACCTGCATCAGGCAATACAACCAAAAACTTCGTCTTCTATTTTCCAGATGATTTATCACTTCTTTTTTGAGTCATCAGTCTTCTGAATGGCTTGATACTGTCTGCCGCCCGCATCTCGTGGTCGTGCGGTAGCGTTCTCGTTTCCCACGCCCGGGTTCCCGGGTTCGATTCCCGGCGGGGTCAGGGATTTTCTCTGCCTCGTGATGGCTGGGTGTTGTGTGCTGTCTTTAGGTTAGTTATGTTTAAGTAGTTCTAAGTTCTAGGGGACTTATGACCACAGCAGTTGAGTCCCATAGTGCTCAGAGCCATTTGAACCATTTTTTTTTACTGTCTGCCAGGAATTCCTCTCTTGTGCCAACCTCTTCATGCAATCAACGTCTTCAATTATCTGCTTTATGTAGTCCTATCTCGGTCTTCCTCTATAGTTTTTGCTCTCTACAGTTCCCTCTAGTACCATGGTATTTATTCCCTGGTATCTTAACAGCTATCCCTTCTTCTTGTCAGCGTTTTCCACATATTCCATTCCTCGTTGGTTCCGCGGAGAACCGTCTCATTCCTTACCAGTCAACCTAATTTATAACAATTATCTGTAGCACCCACATCTCAAATGCTTCGATTCTCTTGTGTTCGGTTTTTCCCACAAACCAAGTTTCACTGCCACACAAACCTGTGCTGCAAATGTACATTCTCAGAAATTTCTTCCTCACATTAGGGCCTATGTTTGATTCTAGGAAACTACTCTTAACCACGAACGACCGTTTTGTCAAGGATAGTTTGCTTTTTATGTTCTCCTTGCTCAGTAGGTCTTGGATTATTCGGCTACCAAAGTGGGAGGATTCCTTCTCTTCGTCTACTTCGTGGTCACCACTGCTGATAATAAGTTTCTAATTAATGTCTTCCTTCTTTAACTCAAATCCATATTCTGTACTCAAAAAACTAATCACTGTATTCAACAATTCCAACAACTCTTCTTCACTTTAAAATTTGGTAGCAATGTCATCAACGAATCTTATTACTGATATTCTTTACCTTGTGTTCTAATTCCACTCTTGAACACCTGATATAATGACATAAATATCTTAAGGGGGCATAAATAAATATAAAATCAGAGAAACGTAACCCAATGTACGTAAATCATCCAGTGTAAGTCCTTCACCAGACTGACATTAATTTAATACGAGAGGCACTCAATACAACATGTAACTCTAATCAACAAGCTAGTTCAAGGACATCCCACTGTGACCAACACCTAGAGGCAAACACGCACACCTACGTAATGTGTAATGACAATAAACAAGCGTGCTTCAGCTATCAAGGCACACAGAAAGGCTACTTCAGTCATTAAAACCTTATCACTAAACAGTTCCTCAGATAAATCACCGCTTCATAAGCCCAACACAGCCCCTCCATACTCTGTGAAAATACACTTCACTTATGCTCCTCACTTATACTCCTAAAATTACAGGCCGAATAGCCGCCTCGCCGTTCCATCAGTTAAAAACATGGAAATACACTAATGCGAGCAGAAGTCAGCACAAAATGAGACAGAAGCACTCCACCCGTTGAAATGAGACTAACCTCCTTCTTTTTGTTTCGCAGACGCTTTCTGGCTTTCAGATGCAACATCCTCAGGCTGTACAGAGGAAAACACCACCTGCTGCTCCAATCGAACGATGCCTAGAGGTAAAAGCGGGCCACTTCCAGTGCTGGCTGTGTGTAAATACTTTGCTTGCTGCTTGCGCGCTATCCGCTCCGATGTCAGATGGCACTGTTGAGCTTCTTCCAGAATGTGTTCACTTTCGCCGGCAGCTTCTCACTAGACTCTCTCCTCTGCTGTTTCTTCCCCTGATGGCGACAGCAACTGGACCTCATCGCGCCCATACCTGCAGCTCCCTGGTCCCGGCACGTCGTTTGAAAACAAGGTCGGTTGGAACACCTAGCGAAGCTCCCGGCACCACACAGAATTCTTGTCCGCGCATACCACAGGCCACGGGCTCTAGCTGCCAGAAGCACACTTCAGATGTGTCACGAAACAGCTTATTCACAGCACACTCCTAGACGCCAGTGACGCTCTGCTAGAAAAAGAAAAGAAATATCAGTACCGTGGAAGACGACGTCGATTTTGATACCATGACGGCATATGCGGCCTGGGTATACAAAATGTACTGATAACGGTCTCAATGTCGTCCGCCAACAGGTAGCTTAGCGGTATAGATACTAGAGCGCCAGCTATGCTAATAGCCACAAGGCTCAGTGGGGTGCAACCGCATGAAGCAACTAGGCAGCCATGCGACAAAGACGCACTCATGCTTCCTTCACACCCAACGGTACGGCCGGTCGGAGTGGCTCTAGGCGTTTCAGTCTGGAACCGCGCGACCGCTACGGTCGCAGGTTCGAAGCCTGCTTCAGGCATGGATGTGTGTGGTGTCCTTAAGTTAGTTAGGTTGAAGTAGTTCTAAGTTCTAGGGGACTGATGACCACAGCTGTTAAGTCCCATAGTGCTCAGAGCCATTTTTGAACCAAGCGTACGAGTTTGAAATTGGGGGTTGTGGGTCATATTGTGGCCTTCCGAATGGTGGGATTTCCTTCTGGAGAACTGCGACACAAGTCAGACGTGATGCGTCAGTTATGCGACGATGTTGCCGCGATTTAAAGCAGATTCTGCTTGCAAGCAGGTGATGGTCGTTGGCGCGTGCGACGCAGACATGGTGAGCCCAGTCTCGTAGAGGGCATTCATCCAAGACACAGCGCCGTACCAGGCCTAATGGTATGGGGTGCCATAAGCTACAACTCTCATTCACCTTTGGCGTTTATGGAAGGCACGTTACGCGCAGAATATTGCTACGCCCTTTCTTTCGCCTTTGTTGCAACAGGAACGAGATGTGTCGGTCCAACAATTCAAGCCACACACTGCCCGTGAAACTCAATATTCTCTGCAATTCGTGCAGCAACTTCCCTGGCCAGAAAAATCTTCAGATTCATCTCCAATCGATCACGTGTTTTAGTATGATGGGACGATAAGTGACTCATGTGACCCATCAACCAACAACTCTTACAGTGGTACGTGAACAGGTCGAGCAGGAGCGGCATAACGTGTCATAGAACAATCTTCGCCGTCTTATGATTGCGTGGACACTACAGTCAGTGGCTGTGTTGCTCCTCGTGGAGGCTAGACAATGTACTATTATGGGTGTTGCAGCAGGGTTAGATACCTGGTACCTCAGAACCACTTATGCTATTGGTCTGTAAGGGTATTCCTTTTATGTACCCCATACACACTGTTGCTACAACAAATCGTGATTGAATTGGAAAGCTCCAAAAGGGTGTACTTTTATTCAGGCAGTGTGGTTCAATTAATCTGCATATGTTTACAGACTTCTATTTTCATGTTGTCATAACGATACCTCATCGCTCATCTATTTAAGGAGTGACATTGGTGAACTTATTTCATTGTTCATGGCTGTCTTCTATGGTACTGAGTGTCTTGCGTAATGAACTTTTAAGATGGTGCTTTCTGCATATTTGGTTTAGTTGATGTGTGACTAGCTGCATGTATCTCAAAAATAGTGTAATATTCTTTCCAGAAGCTATAATTTATGCTTCGGATTATCCAGCAACATTGGTAGCAAACCTCACACCCTCTCAGATTCTGAAATCTGTAAAATCGTTTGTGCCGGTCATAGGTTCAAGACATGGTTCAGTGAACGTATCAACACTTTCCAATGTCGCACACCTAATAGATCAGGAAACACACATCAGATACATAGGAAATAAATTTGAAGACGTGTACAAATAAACTGAAACTACGGCATAAGTTAATGAAACGATATAAAAGGGCCATGTGTGAAAAAGTTCTAGATTTTCCTGCACAGTATAAACTCTGGAGGAAACATAAATAACTTACAAAATTTGTATCCAACTCTAGCAGCAACTTTATCAGTTTCCTAAAAACAGTAATTAAACATGAGTAAACTTTGAACAATACTTTAGAACCTCAATTATGGATGAAATTTTCTTTATTTAATTAGATCATACAATAGTTTCAGTTGGTGGGATCTGTAAATCCTTACGACTGGTTCCAATAATGCTTTAAAACTACAATAACTAATTTCATGCAAGTGTAATACTGTAGATGCTCAGACGCACATTTTTATGTTTCCCTCTCACCTTTTCCCACACGTTCCTTATACTAAAAGGGATCTACGTAGCCCTTCTCATAGAGAGGCATTGTTCTACTGTCACCAGCTTTCTCAAATCCCGTTTTACGTCAAAAACATTCTATGTGGGTGTGTTGAAACAAAAAATATCGGAACAACAGTGCATTCAATCTCTAAAGAAAAACAAAACGTACAGGAGATGGGCAACTAGTCGAAAAAATGTAAGCAGAGTGCCGTACACAATCACTTGTCGTGAAAAAATATTTCACAAGTGAGCAATATTCTTTATGACTACTTCGCAGATGACATGCTGTTAAAACAGTAAAAAGGCATAAAAACAAGCCTTTTTTACGAGTGAACAAGGTGAACAATCGAAACAAATTTTGAAAATTGCACATGTACAGTTTTCAAGCCTAAAATAGAAAAACAACCATGAACTCTATATGATATTTTACAGAAATAAATCTAAAGCCACAAGATATGACACTCATTATGAAAGACGTTTGCGTCAGAAGAAATAAATTGTGTTTAGCGTAAGGTTGAGACATTGACGTACAATTTTCGCAGTTACTCTATGTTTACTACGGACCAGGAAGAGCAGCTGAACGGAATGGACATGGTCTTGAAAGGAGGATATAAGATGAACATCAACAAAACCAAAACGAGAATAATGGAATGTAGTCGAATTAAATCGGGTGATGCTGCGGGGATTAGATTAGGAAATGAGACGCGTAAAGTAGTAAATGAGTATTGCTATTTGGGGAGCAAAATAACTGATGATGGTCGAAGTAGAGAGGATATAAATTGTAGACTGGCAATGGCAAGGAAAGCGTTTCTGAAGAAGAGAAGTTTGTTAACATCGAGTATAGATTTAAGAGTCAGAAAGTCGTTTCTGAAAGTATTTGTATTTAGTGTAGCCATGTATGGAAGTGAAACAGCCGGCCGCTGTGGCCCAGCGGCTCTAGGCACTTCAGTCCAGAACCGCGCGACTGCTACGGTCGCAGGTTCGAATCCTGCCTCGGGCATGGATGTGTGTGATGTCCTTAGGTTAGTTAGGTTTAAGTAGTTCTAAGTTCTAGGGGACTGATGATCTCAGATGTTAAGTCCCATAGTGCTCATAGCCATTTGAACCATTTTTGAAGTGAAGCATAGACGATCAATAGTTTAGACAAGAAGAGAATAGAAGCTTTCGAAATGTGGTGCTTCAGAAGAATGCTGAAGATTAGATGGGTAGATCACATAACTAATGAGGTGGTATTGAATAGAACTGGAGAGAAGAGAAATTTGTGGCACAACTTGAGTAGAAGAAGGGATCGGTTCGTAGGGCATACTCTGAGGCATCAAGGAATCACCAATTTAGTATTGGAGGGCAGCGTACAGGGTAAAGATCGCAGAGGGAGACCAAGAGATGAAAACACAATGAGATCAGAAGGATGTAGCTTGCAAAAATGGTTGAAATGGCTCTGAGCACTATCGGACTTAACTTTTGAGGCCATCAGTGCCCTAGAACTTAGAACTACTTAAACCTAACTAACCTAAAGACATCACACACATCCATTCCCGAGGCAGGATTCGAACCTGCGACCGTAGCAGTCGTGCGGTTCCTGGCTTTAGCGCCTAGAACCGCTTGGCTACTATGGCCGGCCCGATGTAGCTTGCAGCACGTACTGGGAGATGAAGACGCTTGCACAGGATAGAGTAGCAGGGAGAGCTGAATCAAACCAGTCTCTGGACTGAAGACCACAACAACAACAACAACGTATAGTGCTACCAGTATGGGTCGAAGTGAAACGAACCTCACGAAATGGCTACTGAAGGTTCTTCGGAAATAAAAGATGAAGCGAAATGTCTCTCGCAGCTAAACAAACATTCACTTACTAGTAAGAACTAAATTTATACCACCAGAATTTTTCCTTTTCTAATTTTTATTTTATTTTGATGCTGTATTTTCTCGAAGCGATTTAAATGAATCACGTGCAGACATAAACATTTAGATATGCGTCTGGTAGAGTGTTTGTAAAGATACAGTGCCAGGTATGTATATCTATGCAGTGGCCGACAGTGCTGAGTAGTACAGCGAGTGACCTGCAGCAGTGTGTGACCCGTTGTCTGGAGCAGCGGTGAGTGGCCTGTTGTCGGCAGCAGCTGTTCCTCCGCAGACACTCGGCGCGTTGGCTGCGGACAGCGGCTGTTAAGGCGACCTGGCGCGCTTCATTATTGATCAGCCGCTGCGGACAGCTCGCCTTGTCCGGCGACACCTGCCGACCACAGTGTCAGTTCTGACTGCCGCGCGAACAGGCTCCCGTCTTTGCACCAGTCAATTACCCGTGTTCACCCGCACGCGGCTATGACAGCGCAGGCAAACCCACAGCGCTGCCGATTTTTCCACGTGCATGAACTCTACTGCAGTCTGCTGTTCCATGGAGGTTTATAAAATCGAATGTAAGAGCATATTTCCGTACCAATCAGTAACCTTTAGACTGCACTCCATTCACATCACAATGTCGCAACGGATGTGCTGCCTGCTAGTTACGAGATGCCACTGCGGCAATACGTACTTCGTACCAAGGGCGCACACCACTGTATACAGGGTGTTACAAAAAGGTGCGGCCAAACTTTCAAGAAACATTCCTCACACACAAATAAAGAAAAGATTTTATGTGGACATGTGTCCGGAAACGCTTAATTTCCATGTTAGAGCTCATTTTAGTTTCGTCAGTATGTACTGTACTTCCTCGATTCACCGCCACTTGGCCCAATTGAAGGAAGGTAACGGTAACGTTGACTTTGGTGCTTGTGTTGACATGTGACTCATTGCCCTACAGTACTAGCATCAAGCACATCAGTACGTAGCATCAACTGGTTAGTGTTCATCACGAACGTGGTTTCTCAGTCAGTTCAATGTTTACAAATGCGGAGTTGGCAGATGCCCATTTCATGTATGGATTAGCACGGGGCAATAGCCATGGCGCGGTACGTTTGTATCGAGACAGATTTCCAGAACGAAGGTGTCCCGACAGGAAGACGTTCGAAGCAACTGATCGGCGTCTTAGGGAGCACGGAACATTCCAGCCTATGACTCGCGACTGGGGAAGACCTAGAACGACGAGGCAATTCTTCGTCCAGTTGACGATAACCCTAATGTCAGCGTTAGAGAAGTTACTGTTGTACAAGGTAACGTAGACCACGTCACTATATGGAGAGTGCTACGGGAGAACCACTTGGTTCCGTACCATGTACAGCTTGTGCAGGCACTATCTACAGCTGATTGGCCTCCACTGGTACACTTCTGTGAATGGTTCATCCAACAATGTGTCAATCCTCATTTCAGTGCAAATGTTCTCTTTTCACAATCAACATGTGTGGGCTGACGAGAATCCGCACGCAGTTGTGCAATCACGTCATCAACACAGATTTTCTGTGAACGTTTGGGCAGGCATTGTTGGTGATGTCTTGATTGGTGCCCATGTTCTTCCACCTACGCTCAATGGAGCACGTTATCATGATTTCATACGGGATACTCTACCTGTGCTGCTAGAACATGTGCCTTTACAAGTACGACACAACATGTGATTCATGCACGATGGAGCTCCTGCACATTTCAGTCGAAGTGTTCGTACGCTTCTCAACAACAGATTCGGTGACCGATGGATTGGTAGTGGCGGACCAATTCCGTGGCCTCCACGCTCTCCTGACCTCAACCCACTTGACTTTCATTTATGAGAGCATTTGAGAGCTCTTGTCTACGCAACCGCGGTACCAAATGAGGAGACTCTTCGTGCTCGTATTGTGGACGGCTGTGATACAATACGACATTCTCCAGGTCTGCATCAGAGCATCAGGGATTCCATGCGACGGAGGGTGGATGCATGTATCCTCGCTAACGGAGGACATTTTGAACATTTCCTGTAACAAAGTGTTTGAAGTCACGCTGGTACGTTCTGTTGCTGTGTGTTGCCATTCCATGATTAATGTTATTTGAAGAGAAGTAATAAAATGAGCCCTAACATGGAAAGTAAGCGTTTCCGGACACATGTCCAAATAACATATTTTCTTTCTTTGTGTGTGAGGAATGTTTCCTGAAAGTTTGTCCGTACCCTTTTGTAACACCCTGTAGATCCGAAGATGGTTCTTCCTCGATGGCCCGTCGACCTTGTCACTGACAGCAGTTATAATATTTGATATTTGAAAACCATCTTCACAGTATATTTCGATGATACAATAACTGGTATACAGGGCGAGGAAATTAACAATTTTTGTCGGCATATTTGGCAAAATACTCATCGGATTAAAAAAAAGTGGCAAGAAACGGTGTTCACCTTAAAGAGGGACATCCATTAACTTAATGCTCCAATTCCTACAAAACACTGTGGAGCGGGAGGGAGGAGGCTGCCTTTGAAATGTTAAACAGGAAACCTTATCCAGAATGAGATTTTCACTCTGCAGCGGCGTGTGCGCTGATATGAAACTTCCTGGCAGATTAAAACTTTGTGCCCAACCGAGACTCGAACTCGGAACCTTTGCTTTTCGCGGGCAAGTGCTCTACCAACTGAGCTACCGAAGCACAAATCACGCCCGGTACTCACAGCTTTACTTCTGCCAGTATCTCGTCTCCTACCTTCCACACTTTACAGAAGCTCTCCTGCGAACCTTGCAGGACTAGCACTCCTGAAAGAGAGGATATAGCAGAGACATGGCTTAGCCACAGCCTGGGGGATGTTTCCAGAATGAGATTTTCACTCTTCAGCGGAGTGTGCGCTGATATGAAACTTCCTGGCAGATTAAAACTGTGTGCCCGACCGAGACTCGAACTCGGAACCTTTGCCTTTCGCGGGCAAGTGCTCTACCATCTGAGCTACCGAAGCACGACTCACGCACGGTACTCACAGCTTTACTACTGCCAGTATCTCGTCTCCTACCTTCCTAACTTTACAGAAGCTCTCCTGCGAAACTTGCAGGACTAGCACTCCTGAAAAAAAGGATATTGCGGAGACATGGCTTAGCCACAGCCTGGGGGATGTTTCCAGAATGAGATTTTCACTGTGCAGCGGAGTGTGCGCTGATATGAAACTTCCTGGCAGATTAAAACTGTGTGCCCGACCGAGACTCGAACTCGAAACCTTTGCCTTTTGCGGGCAAGTGCTCTACCATCTGAGCTACCGAAGCACGAATCACGCCCGGTACTCACAGCTTTACTTCTGCCAGTATCTCGTCTCCTACCTTCCAAACTTTACAGAAGCTCTCCTGCGAACCTTGCAGGACTAGCACTCCTGAAAGAGAGGATATAGCGGAGACATGGCTTAGCCACAGCCTGGGGGATGCTTCCAGAATGAGATTTTCACTCTGCAGCGGAGTGTGCGCTGATATGAAACTTCCTGGCAGATTAAAACTGTGTGCCCGACCGAGACTCGAACTCGGAACCTTTGCCTTTCGCGGGCGAGTGCTCTACCATCTGAGCTACCGAAGCACGACTCACGCCCGGTACTCACAGCTTTACTACTGCCAGTATCTCGTCTCCTACCTTCCAAACTTTACAGAAGCTCTCCTGCGAAACTTGCAGGACTAGCACTCCTGAAAGAAAGGATATTGCGGAGACATGGCTTAGCCACAGCCTGGGGGATGTTTCCAGAATGAGATTTTCACTCTGCAGCGCAGTGTGCGCTGATACGAAACTTCCTGGCAGATTAAAACTGTGTTCCCGACCGAGACTCGAACTCGGAACCTTTGCCTTTCGCGGGCAAGTGCTCTACCATCTGAGCTACCGAAGCACGACTCACGCCCGGTACTCACAGCTTTACTTCTGCCAGTATCTCGTCTCCTACCTTCCAAACTTTACAGAAGCTCTCCTGCGAAACTTGCAGGTCTAGCACTCCTGAAAGAAAGGATATTGCGGAGACATGGCTTAGCCACAGCCTGGGGGATGTTTCCAGAATGAGATTTTCACTGTGCAGTGGAGTGTGCGCTGATATGAAACTTCCTGGCAGATTAAAACTGTGTGCCCGACCGAGACTCGAACTCGGAACCTTTGCCTTTCGCGGGCAAGTGCTCTACCATCTGAGATACCGAAGCACGACTCACGCCCGGTCCTCACAGCGCACTCAGAGCCATTTGAACCATTTTTGAATGTAGGTTCACGTCTGTCTCACTCGCTCACTACAGCGCTTAGGCTTCAATAGACAATAGACGCCTGTGAATTTCTCCATCTCGTGGGGAATCTGCGTCCTTTGTGGCACACGGTCCTGGACGACAGGATTCGTTTCACAATTCCTGTAGGCTGACTCTTTCGGCCATATATTTAAATGAGAGTGCAATGTTCTTTAATTCACACTCGTTGCAGAAGCGATATAACAACTTTCAAAATTTATAGGTCGCATAACGAACAAACCTTCACCGTCACGAGATCACGTGATAACAGGGGTAATGTGTGTTGACAACACAAAATCAGTATGCGCATCTGAGTGTTCACTGCGATGTTATTACTACTCTGTGGTCACTTCAGGATGTCTTCCTTTTAAAACCACAGCACTGATGGCTGCGTTAGGACAAGAAGACTATTCCTTCCGACACTGACAAGCCACATGCTCCTACCGGGAAATGTAAGAAAGAACATATATTTATTACAGTGTAACATTTCACAATACATAACAAACGAAATCTTTGGATCTTACTAACTTTATGAAACTTACAACTACCTACTGTTCATGTATCGTTCGGCGGAGGAAGATCGATGTTGCTGTCTATATACTCCAGTGTATAATTACAACGAAAGGCCTGTTTCGCCTCAGAACTGCTCACAACTTCCTTCTGAAGGATGGCCACTATTTCACGTTCTTCTGGGCTTACACTGAAAACCAGTTTTAGTGATTCTGTTCACTTTAATATATACAATTCTCACCTCGGCTGAGCATACAGCTACAATTTGCAAGAAGCCAACAGCATCTCTTCACGCTCCAAACGAAGGTGAAACGTTCTTTCCTCCCATGCTGAAGAAGAAAAAACTTGTACTCTTTCTTACAAATATGTTAGGTGTACCAACGCCTCTTTCAGGAAAACACACAGTGCTAGGATCTTGTGATGAATACCTGTGTACTACACTGTATCTCTACGACGTTCGACTATTTGACCAATGGAAAATTGGAAATTGGTGGTAAGGTCTTATGCGTCCAAACTACAGAGGTCATCGGTCCCTAAGCCTACACACTACTTAATCTAACTTAAACTAACTTACGCCTTGGACAAAACAAACACCCACGCCCGAGTGAGTACTCGACCTTCCGACGTGGGGAGCCGCACGGCTATCCCGTGCGGCTGTTTGACTATATTTCACTATCATATATCCAGCTACCCTGACTGTTTTCAGGCAAGCCCAAAATGGTTCAAATGGCTCTGAGCAATATGGGACTTAACTTCTGAGATCATCAGTCCCCTAGAACGTAGAACTACTTAAACCTAACTAACCTAAGGACATCACACACATCTATGCTCGAGGCAGGATTCGAACCTGCGACTGTAGCAGTCGCGCGGTTCCAGACTGTAGCGCCTAGAGCCGCTCGGCCACCCCGGCCGGCCCAGGCGAGCCCAGAGATCTCCTCACATTCCTTCTCCTTTTCCGTCATATCAACACTTCTTGTATTCGCCATCCAGTCTTAGCGCTCTTGTCTAAAATACACAACAGAGAATCTCGTTCCCTCCAGAGTAAACTCTTTTCCGTCTCACGACTTCATTCAGCCACCCTGTTTTAAGTAGCAGCAAGCCAACTGTCGAACGATGCTCCACACTGTAACAGGGACAAATAACATCTACAGCTTCAAAATACTGCGACTGTAATATTTAATAAAACATCAGCGATATAAATAATGGCACACTGCTTCTGTTATCTGTTTTCTCGTGCTTAGCACGAAGCGTTTCAATAATTTCTCAGTAAGAAGTGATAACCGTTACATACCTTTTCTTTGCGATGTTCATATATGTGATCATCTGCCTCTCCCGCTCTGCAGTATTCTTTTTGTGGCTTTTCTGCAATCGGACAAAATAACACTGATGATGTTTTTGTGTTCTAATAGTAGTACCTAATATTTTGGTCTGTACACTTATAGGTACTGTGCCTCCACATAATGCAGAAATTTACACACAAGCAAACCATTACGCACACTGTTTTTGTGACGTCATAACATGGTACAAATGTATAATGATAGGCTGGTTTCTCAGAGACTTTGAATACAGTCATAAGTATCACATTTTTCGAGGATTTATTTAGATCAAGCTGTCACTTACAACTTCTATCACTGTCGGTGGACTACTTTTAAATTGTCGATTGTGCTTTATTTTCTGTTTTATTCTATTTTGTTGCAAATATTGAGGCGATTGTATGAAGGAACGAACATATTTGTGGATATGCTATGGTTGTTATATATATACACCTATAATAAGTATACACATGTGTATCACAATGAATGGCCTAAACACATGCCGTCCGCTGTGGAAGAGCTATTCTAGGCGCTTCAGCCCGGAACTGCGCGACTGCTACGGTTGCAGGTTCGAATCCTGCCTAGGGCATGGATGTGTGTGATGTTCTTAGGTTAGTTAGGTGTAAGTAATTCTATGTCTAGGGGACTGATGACCTCAGATGTTAACTCCGATAGAGCTCAGAGCCATTTGAACCATAAGAACCTAAACACGTGGGAGTGAAATTACACGACACTAGATCTAAAAGTCTCAGTAGCAATGGGCTCTACAACACATAGCTTAAGGGCTGTAGGCATTTGTTCAGTAGGGATGAGTTTACCAGAATCGAAGATGAAGAAGTGCTCACAGCTGTTTATGTACGCATTTTACAAAAAAAAAAAATTGGTTCTGGCTCTGAGCACTATGCGACTTATTTTCTGAGGTCATCAGTCACCTACAACTTAGAACTAATTAAACCTAATTAACCTAAGGACATCACACACATCCATGCCCGAGGCAGGATTCGAACCTGAGACCGTAGCAGTCGCTCGGCTCCAGACTGTAGCGCCTAGAACCGCATTTTACAGCCCACGTTTACTGACACTCTTTTGCTTCCCTTGTCGTGAACTTTCAACTGTGTGAGTTTATACCATGAGTTATGATACACCCGTGTGTGTGTGTGTGTGTGTGTGTGTGTGTGTGTGTGTGTGTGTGTGTGTGAGTGTGTGTATGTGTGTGTGTGTGTGTGTGTGTGTGTGTGTGTGTGTCGTGACAGGATATTCTGTGGCGTTATCGGTCGCTCTATAATGTTTGGTATTCGAGCTGATCACTACGAGTTATACCGTTTCATTGGCTGGGAGGCGTTTCTACTATTGTCCAGCAGTCAAAAAAATGGTTCAAATGGCTCTGAGCACTATGGGACTCAACTTCTGAGGTCATTAGTCCCTTGAACTTAGAACTAGTTAATCCTAACTAACCTAAGGACATCACACACATCCATGCCCGAGGCATGATTCGAACCTGCGACCGTAGCGGTCTCGCGGTTCCAGACTGCAGCGCCTAGAACCGCACGGGCACTTCGGCCGGATCAGCAGTCAAGCGGGATGGAAAATCCAGCAGAGCCGCAAGGGGTAGCGGCGCGGTGTGAGGCGCGTTGCCACGATTCACACGGCTCCCTCCATCGGAGGTTCGAGTCCTCGCTTGGGCATGGGTGTGTGTGTGTGTTGTCCTCAGCGTAAGTTAGTATAACTTATATTAAGTAGTGTGTAAGACTAGGAACCGATGAGGGCGGCTGTTTAGTCCCACAGGAACTTAAAAAAGTTTTTAAAAACGAAAGAAAAGAAAATCTAGCAGAACACTGCCAAAATTTGTTTTCCAATCTTTTTTCTCTATCGGTTCATGGTACTGCCCTTAATGAGAGGCAGAAAGGGACTGGTCCAACAAAATGGCGTACGCATCCCGGAAGTCATTCCCAGGATAAAATAAAAATGACAATATTGTACTACTCTCCCACGAGACACTCTCTGCTCAGCTTCACAACGTAGTCACAGTAGTGTTTTGCTCTTGCCTACGAAAACAGGGGGGAAAAACTGAGGGGAATTTCAAGGTCGAACAAATGGCTTCTCCCGGAGTTTTGAGCTGCTCAGAGTCTGTGAGACGAAACACAGCGTAATACGTAGTTGTAGCGTTATGGATACTGCAGTCCGGTTGGCATGACAGTACAATAAGTTTCTGTAGCGGCCCAGGATGAGTGGGGCCGTTACAGTTGAAGAGTAGTGCAGTGATGGGATGTAGAGTTTAGGGCGCGGACCAGTGGCGGGTAGGGAAACTCGGCTGAGGGATCAGACATCTTTGCTCAGTGCTGTGTTACAATGATCGAAGTGCTGCGACGTTACATAGACGCTCCAAGCAGGCCCGTGGCCTACCGGGTGCGCCGTCAGCAGCTGAATGCTGCGGCGGAGTGCTGCACGTGCGGCGTCCAAGTCCCGCTTTTTCTGGCACTTGTTTGCTTCACTCACGAGGAAGTAACGGCAATTGCAACATACCGATTTCGCAGAAAATGGCTCTGAGCACTATGGGACTTAACATCTGAGGTCATCAGTCCCCTAGAACTTAGAACTACTTAAACCTAACTAACCTAAGGACATCAAACACATCCATGCCCGAGGCAGGATTCGAACCTGCGACCGTAGCAGTCGCGCGGCTCCAGACTGTAGCGCCTAGAACCGCTCGGCCATTTCGCAGAAACTTCACTCAGTGGGATAATGGTCAAAATAAGCGAGCACGTGTATCGGCTTATCTGTAGATATTCGACCGTCTCTGAGAAAACGACACTGAAGCTTTATATGCCTTTTAGAGAGCGAATGTTTCAAACGAAGCTGTGCCAAGGTGGACAGCACCGCCGCTTCACGCTGTTGAGCCCCTCGTTCGAAATTGGATCATGATTTTTATTTATTTATATATTTATTATTTATCTGTTCATATCCGTAGAAAGGTTACTTCACCCCCGCGCGGTGTAGCCGTGCGGTCTGGGGCGCCTTGTCACGTTTCGCGCGGCTCCCCCCGTCGGAGGTTGGAGTCCTCCCTCGGGCATGGGTGCTTGTGTTGTCCTTAGCGTAAGTTAGTTTAAGTTAGATTAAGTAGTGCGTAAGCCTGGGGATCGATGACCTTACCAGTTTGGTCCTATAGTCGTGACCACAAATTTCCACAAAATCACTTCACCACTGTTATCCAATGTATGGTGAAGTTGTCGCTGTTAGATTACTAACTGCATTTCTGGCGAATGAATTAAAAACAATAGAAAAACTAAAAGAAAGGGAAAATTATCTGAAACTGTTCTCGATGAAATTCCTGTAGTTTGTATTGATTAATAATCAATTACAATCACAAGTTTCGGCAAAGTGACCAGTTATGCGTAGTTTCCCGCGATATTATTGCCAACTCATTAAATCTTCAGCAATGTTAACGTTTGTTTCCCGAGTGATATTCATACAAAGAAATGTCACCGTTGCAAACCTGCCTTCACGGAATGATCGTGAGCTACGGAATTTCTATGTTTGGAATGTTTCTGCGATTGGCATAATGCGAAAGAATGCACAAAATCTTACTGAAGGATAAACGTAAGAATAAAATATAAGAACTAATATAAGAACTTATATAAGAATCAAATATAATATCACGAGAATTTAAAAGGATTATACCGCCCAAAATACTATACGCACATACGCGAGCCACAGGGGGTCTCATTTATCTTGACCACCCTAAGTAACTGTTTCTCCAGATGTAAATTACAAAATGTTTCAAGCAAATTTTGTTTAGCCGTCAGGTGGACATCAATCAGCATGACTGCCTTCGTTGTACCTTTGTTTTTTTTACAAAGATATGAACAGTGGTATGACTTTTTTAAATGACACCCTCAAGTTTTTATTCGGTAATCCGTTTCCTCACCTAAAGACCTATTCAAAAATGTATCACAGTGCACCATTCACTGAAACAAAACGTTATTAATTACATAACACAACAATGACGTTGACGCTCCCAGTGCTTAGTGCAGGTACTCGGGGTAGTGGTACACATCCATGTGCTTACGTTGACAGACGACAAATGTAAACATAAATAGAGTGCACACCCGTCATTCCGTCAACCACTGTTAGTTGAAGAGTTGTGTGAGAAGAATGTACACCAACGAGGAGAAGGTAGAAATGCTACTCATCTGTACGGGTACATTTAGTACAGTAGTTTAGTCCTTTTAAATACTGTAGGTGCAGAGTAGGCATACAGTAGAGGCTGTCCTTCCTACAAACTGCATAGACATAACGTGTCTTATTGTTGTTGCTGAAGGTAGGGGAAACGCTACGCAGGCAGCGGAACTGTACCGTGAGCGGTATCCTGACTAGATCTCACCTTCCCGGCGGATGTTTTCTCGTGTTGCTGCAACGCTTCAGGAAACGGGAGGTTTCAACCCACAATAACGCAATCCTCGTAGCACTCGCACAGACGAAGCTACCGAAATCACGGTTCTCGGTATCGTTGCTATGAATTCACATGGGAGCACACGACAGCTTGAACACGAGATTGGCATTCCTTAAACCAGTGTACGTCCTAATCTTACACGTCACCGGTTCCATCCTTACCATGTACACCTACATCAAGAATTGCATGGGAATTATTTCCAGAATCGTGTACAGTTCTGTCAGTGGGTACAACAGCAAATCCTCGTGAACCCGAATTTTTTCTCTAATGTTCTGTTTACCGATGAATGTTCATTCTCAAACAAAGGGCAGGTAAATACAAGAAACTTGCGTTATTGGTTCAGCGACAACCCACGATGGCTTAGACAGGTGGAACATCAGCGTCAGTGGAGAGTTAACGTCTGGTGTGGGATGCTTGGTACTACAATTATTGGACCTTATTTCATCAATGGTAGTCTAAACTGCACAGCGTATGCCAACTTCCTCAGACGAATTCTTCCTCCTCTCCTAGATGAAGTGCCGCTGAGAATCAGAATGCTTATGTGGTATTAACACGATGAGTGTCCAACGCATAATGTTTTGCGTGCGCATCGTGTTCTGAACCGAACGTATCCTGCCAGATGGATTGGTCGAGGAGGAACAGTTACTGGCCTGCTAGGTCTCCTGATTTAAATCCTCTGGACTTTCTTGTTTGGGGATGCATTAAACACGTGGTCTATCGCGATATTCCAACAACTCCAGAGGACATGCAAGAACGTGCCGTAATTGCTTGTACTTCTCTTCAGCACGCAACACTGGAAGCTGTAAATAATTCTTTCATTCAACGAGTGTCCAGGGTCACCTCTTTGACCACCTTTGAATGTTCTACTCCTGAGAAATGGTACAGGAGTGTCAAAGTCAATTTTATGTTTTTACTTGGTTTCCATTTGTTTTCTGAGAACTCCAGCAAGTGGAGAAGTTTGTGATCCCGGGCTCAAACTCAATGATATGTAATTAATAAGCGAATGGTACACTGTGATACAATTTTGAATAGGTATTTAGGAGAGAAAATGAATTTCCTAATAAAAAATACAGGGTGCCATTTAAAAAAGTCATACCACTGTTCATATCCTTGTACAAAACAAAGCTACAACGAAGGAAATCATGCTGACTGATGTCACTCTGGCCGGCCGGAGTGGCCTAGCGGTTCTAGGCGCTACAGTCGGGAACCGCGCTACCGCTACGGTCGCAGATTAGAATCCTGCCTCAGGCAAGGATGTGTGTGATGTCCTTAGGTTAGTTAGGTTTAAGCAGTTCTAAGTTCTAGGGGACTGAGGACCTCAGAAGTTAAGTCCCATAGTGCTCAGAGCTGTTTTGATGTCCCCCTGACGGCTAAAGAACATTTGCTGGAAACATTTTGTGATTTGCATCTGGACAAACAGTTATTTAGGGTGGTGAAGATAAATGGGACACTTGTACAATAAATGTATGAAATTCTGAAACACAGTTGTAATTTTGCTATTAATATAACACTCTTGTATTGCCTAACTTTACAAGAAACATTAACGTAGCGAAATTCTACGGAGACGGGTAGATAAATGAAAAAATGAGAAAAAAATAAATAAAAATAATAATCAGGTTTTGAGAACAGGACAGTGTTCCCCCATTTCGGCTGAGGAACAAGGGCCCTGAGAGGCATGTAAATTACGTCGGGAAAGCTTTGACAGTCGCTATCCCACAAACAGTCGAGTTATCTACGGTCAAGCAGAGACAAGTGTTCGCTTATTTTGAGTCCTCTTCCGTTGAGTGAAGTTTCTGGGAAATCGGGTTATGGCGCTTGCCGTATTCTCCTCTTTAGCAGCTCGTGCCTCAGTTAGCACTGTGGGGCCGTAAACGAGGTAGCAAGAGGAGAACCGCACCGGAAATGACCGCGGAGAAGCCCTCGGACGTTGGCGCGCCAGGTACATATAGTCTGCGGCCGCGAGCTCGCCTCCTGTTCACCACCGGCAATGGAGGGTGAAGCTTTGACAATGCCAGCCACTCGTGCTGGCGAAACGTCAGATAAATCATTAGATGAACGTCGGCCGAAGAACCCGAGACAGAAGCCAATAGGCAGTTTGTCAACAAGTGGCCAAGAAAGCCTTAACAATTGTGTAACAGTAAGAGACTTTCAGTTATAACGCCCTTCCCTCCACGGGAATTGCATTGTGTGTGTACAAGTCGTGATTCTGGAACAACGATATTTGGAAGCTTGGGTGTGGCCGTGAGTCATTGGCGGATAGCCAAAGCGGCTATGGCGACCGCTTGAACAAAGCGGGAAATCCGAGATCCAGTCCTGATGTGGAGCAAGTCTGTAGTCGCCGCAGTGCCTCATCCTTCGGACATGCATGGATGGAACACTGCATCGTTCTACATAGCCACTGCAATATCACCGTTACGGAAAGTTAGGAAAAGCAATATAGTTGGCAGAGACTAAAGACTTGTGGAGGAGCGTTGTCTCTGGACGCGAGTGCGACGTCAGGGAGAGCTTGCAGGAGACTTCTTTGGTCGTCGGACGTAAGACTGAACACACGCAAATGTCGTGCACTGTCGGGGCTATGTGAAACGCAGTTGTAACTAGCGGGCACCAAGAGTATGACGAATGTGACGCAAAATGCAGGATGCTCCAATAACATCTAGATCCTGTCCCACAACTAGTCATTGCGAGTCAAGACGCGTCCGCAGGATTACATGGAGCTATGGGAGCACTGTAGATGACAACGAAGGCGACGGCTTAACGACTGCAACGAAGTATACGATTGTTTTGTTTTATTTCGTGTAAAAAACTTTGCGAGGCATTACGCAGTGACATTCTCGGAGAATTTTGTTTTAGTAGTAAGTGTTGTAGTTAAAACCGTAGGTACCTGATCTTGTCTTTTTCCTCAGCCATTATCACCTACTTAGGGTCCTATTTCTTTCCACTTACTAAATACACGTATGTCGTTGTTTAACCCTTCCAGACCCTCTGTTTACAGTTGTGTACATTAACTTCTGCTATGTCTTAGCTGCAACAGAAGTATTCTATTCCAAAGGGGAAGCTGAGGTACACATTTGTCAATGTTCAACCATTTCATCATACTTAACTGCTGCCAAGTGTTAGGCATCACAATGAAAATATCAGAAAGTCTATGTGGAATTGTGCAGCAGCTCATGACCACCATACTACACGTATGTGGTTGGTCTGCTATATTTCACTGTATAGCTTAATACTGTTGTTGTTATGGTGCATGGTAATTATTAAATTATCTTTTCACTAACTATTGGAATAGAAAATATTTCGCAATGAGTTATTGTAGTCCATAAAATTAAATCAAGTATAGAAGGTATATTTTGAACATGGGTACATATTTTTGTATAAATCTTGCATTTAATCATTAAAAAAATCACATAAAGAAAAATTTTCCTTCCTCCAGAAAAAAATCAGGTCTGATAGGGTTCAACACATAAAAGAACCATAACAACAGACTGTCATGGCCAGTTCCGTTTGTTTGGCAAAAAGATAATTGAAAGTAATTAATAATGAAACCTCAATAAGTTGGCAGTTTAGTCCGACGATATTAAGAGGCATTGTCATGCTAACTCAATGAAAACGAAGTAAAGTAACTAAAATTAAAGTAACTCCAGCACTCTTAAATCAAAGAAAAGATTAAATTACGTTCACATGTTTCATATTCGTGTCTATAGTAATAATTCCATTAAGTATTGTGTTGGTTCGTATCTCCGCATTGTGAACATCTTGAAAGCCACCAATTGCTTACTTGATCCAGTAAATTTTCATAGCAATTGCATTCTACTCAAAGTACGTAACTTGCCATATCCAGGAAACTAGTGCACGTAAGTAAACGTTAACCAGAGGTTACGTAAATTACTGTCGCACAAAAGAGCTACCTCCAATCAACCATCTACTTTTCAATAAAGAATTTAAATACCCTTTTGAAAAATTAACCTATCTGATTATTGAAGATATAATACAACTGCTTTCTATATTCATTACTATTTTGTAATGTGTGGTGCTCTCAGAAACGTGTGTCAGCCTTGTGTTGCCACAACTGCTGTAACGCTTACATATTCATTGCTGTCCGCATTATTGATGAGACGTCGGTGAGACAGTGTCCAGTTGTGCTGGCGACCGTTTTAATTAATTTATTATTTCAATTAGAATAGTCATGTGGTAGCTCTTTTCGTTTCATATTTTATGTGATTGATTGCATTGTTTCAAGCGTTAAATCTAATCCAAATAAGTAGATTTTCAGAAAGAGAAGGAATAAGATTTGCTAGTTGTACACTTGTCTCCACTAACTGGGCAAATTTTCTTCAGAGCCGATAGCCTTGTCCAAAACCAAATTCATTACACTTACGTGATCAGGGTCGTATTATCACATTAAACAGTTGGTAAAGGGTTAGGTTACAATTTCGCCGAGGCTAAACCTTAGCTCCACCATTATACGGCCACATGAAATTTGATGTAACCATAGCACACACACACACGCACACACACACACACACACACACACACACACACACACACACACACACATAGCAGTTCAAAAGGAACGGTGATGTACTTAATTGCAGTACCAAAATGAAAAGTCGCATTCAGTACTACACATTAAGGTAGTCTTCAGCATGAGAATGGGTACACAATGATGCAAGTAAGACTTAGGATCGCTACCCAGTCATAAAAAATGCCTGATAAACAGTACAGTAAAATTTTAAAACAAACTGAAAACGTTTCTCCTTGACAACTCCTTTCATTGTTGTAATGTCTAAAAGATGTTGGACAGGAATTAATAATTCACATCTGTATATTTCATGATAATAACAGTAATAATAGTTATAATAATAATGACAATAATAATAATAAAAATTGTAAAAGTTCTGCATGTAGCTATATTTACAAATTATTTCTCGATGTGAATGTAAAATAACTCGTTCCACACAGCTACGACCTGTCGTGCAAATGATCCATTGAACATGAAACTAACTAATTAACAGACGTTTGGTTTTCTAATCAAATAGTGTTATGTATGGCATCAACAAAATCTGAAACGGCGGTAGAAACATTGTGTTTTTCTGATATTGCATACTGAATACATGTGTAACAGCTGAAAACGATTAGATCAAAAAT
Source organism: Schistocerca americana (assembly GCF_021461395.2). Lineage (NCBI taxonomy): Eukaryota > Metazoa > Arthropoda > Insecta > Orthoptera > Acrididae > Schistocerca > Schistocerca americana. Next base: position 1,200,466,738 of record NC_060119.1, on the reverse strand, counting down.
TGTTTTAAAATGGCAGAAACAAGGGAAGTAAAAGAAAACAACTTCAAAAAACCATGAAAGGCTGTATAATGGATTATACATGCTAAACTATCAACATTTTGAACTGTTGGTATGGTCATACAAGAAGAAAAATGAATGAAATCCATTGAATGTAGGACAGAAAGTGCTGAAACATGTCTGGCTGAAACGAAACAGATCAAACGATGCCGTGCGAAGTCCGAATTTTTCCTCAAATTTGTTCGTTGTTCATTTTCTCCAGATGGGTACCTTGCGCAGATCGCTTGCAATTCTGAGAGACTTGCTTGTATTCATCTGCGTCGTCTGCGAACAACCTCGTTGCGGTTTCATGTATCGTTGGCGGCGTGGTCGTTAGGGGCATAGTAAACGCAATAACTGTGAATTTTAGGTAAGAGAATCGCAGGCGTCTCACCGGTGTTTGGTTTAAGCGAATTAGAGAAAACACGAAAAACTTTAATTCTCTATAACCGGAGTGGTAGCTGAACTGATGTTCTCCAAGGAGACATGAGCTCTCAACAGTAAAAGCGGATTACGTAACCAGAGTAGCTGCCTTCTGTAATTTACTCCCATATTACTTTTCATCAAGTAAACACGCTCTTTTTCGCTCAGTTGAAATGTTGCATTGATAAATGTTTCTGTGTGTTAAAAGAAAGACACATTTTAAAACAGCTTTGCTCTCTTCTTTACAGGAACATATATGTCGCAGTCGTAGACCAACAGACCAAATATTTGCAGTACATTTTCAAGTTTCGATGTTTTCATGATATCATTTTGAAGCGGTTGTTAAGTAGAACACGTTCTCCCTCTGAAACAGTTGTGTGGTCGGTATTAATCAAAAGTATCTGAAACAGATTGTCTGTTTGCCGCATTCACATTCCACAAACGCCAGTTCGCGCATCCACAGGGGCTATTTTATCAGGTCGGTTGGCATGCAAATATTACTGACATTACTAACCACACATCTCTCCTCTCTCACACAGCAAACACAAGGCAGATGTGAATGCGTTTGGTGCACATTTTCAAAGCGGGTATTGTTTACACACACTGCCGATTGAATTTCCTCATCTGCTTGTACCAGTGTGCAACACAGGTATAAACGATGCTCGTTTTGTTACGGTTAATTTGTTTGCCCAGCTGACTTCTAACAACCACTTTTCAAAAGCTATTACGGTGTTACACACAAGGTAAAAATATTTCATATTGAAATCTCTTTATTGCGTAGATGAGTAAAGAGGCTGCTAAAAATTTTGACTATGACGTAAGTTGTATGACGGACAGTCAAACGAAAAACGAACACCCACCACAACGGGAGATGGAATATGGAAAAGTTCCATTAAATGTAATTATCACTCGCGATAAAACATTTATCTCACTGGGAAACGAGACAATCAGTCCCTGTTTTGTAAAAGGTCGTCGGGCGCAGACGGATCCAAAGCAAAACCCACTATTACACCTCAAATGGTTCAAATGGCTCTAAGCACTACGGGACTTAACATCTGAGGTCATCAGTCCCCTAGAACTTAGAACTACTTAAACCCATCTAATATAAGGACATCACACACATCCATGCCCGAGGCAGGATTCGAACTGGCGAGCGTAGCAGCAGCACGGTTCCGGACTGAAGCGCCTAGAACCGCTCGGCCACAACGGCCGGCTTATTGCACTTCCCGTTCGACTGAAACCGACGTCCATGCATCTCTTCCTTCAGGTCGCTAAAGATTTGAAAATCAGACGTTGAATGATCCAGGCTTTACGGTTGATGTTGCAGTGTATATCAACTCTGCGCATTTCTTCCTTCAGGTCGCCGAAAGTTGTATAATCACAGGGTGAAAGGCGCGGGTTGTACGGCGGATGTTGCAGTGTTTTCTAACCAGAACCGTGCAGCGTAGCCTTCGTGCGATTGACAATTAGAAGCTTTTTATAGACTGACATCACAGCTTGATAATCAACCGGTTTTATTTTCGTTATTGCCCATAATTATTTTGATACTTCCAAGTAAAGTAAAGCACTGTTTATATTTTGTAAAATTTACAGTTGAAAATGTAATCTCCAGCCAGCTTACATCCAGTGCATATTGTGACATACATTTCTGCGTAAGAAATATAGCTATCATATCGAAATGGTTTTTTAATGTGTAACTAGAGTGACACGCCTTTCTATTCTCGAGAAAGTGCTTGAAATTTATTGGGGACTGTCTGCAATGGAGCTGTCTTGCGTTTCTTTTTTTTCGTATGCTTCCTGAAATGAAAAGACTGTAGTCATCAGCTAATGAAGACTGGATGTTTTTTCAGTCCATGGTCCTTAATTTTAGGAAACTTTTCGACAGGCGTGACAGAGATCTGAAAGCTAAATTTCTGTTACTTCTGAATGAGTATTTGGACGAGGCTGAGAAGGATGCATCGGGATTTTTCTTCTCATCATGGGCTTCTTCGAGTTCTTCAAATGCTTTTTCTACCCCTATACAGAGTTCACCATCATCTGCGACACCGTCGACGATGACTGATCTCTCTTCAATGCCAGCAACGTTCCTTCTTAATAGTCCTCAGGCTCAGTCAGGTACTACTGTGCGAATTTCAACTGCTGTAGAAATACTATCCTAGTTTAATGAATTTTTTAACCATAAAGTGTATATATACTACAGTGAGTAAATTAATATGCCAGGTGGCCTCAATGAAAAGAAATTTTATATGGTACTGTTTTTAACATCATCGAAACACATTGACCAGCTTACCTTATTGTAGTGGGTAGATTTTCAGCAGAGAAGCAGAAATCTTAAAATCTGTGACCTGCTTTGTCAGAGCAGCTGTACTTGTTGCTCCAAAAAATGATAAGTGTCCGAACTCTTTCTGTGTACTTCATAGAGTTTGTGTTCGTCTAGGGAGAGCTAACGAGAAACAACAGCTGAAGTATGTTGAGTATTTATATCATTGTGTGGGTGCAGTTTGTAGTTCCTTTTCCTTTTCAGCCTTTTGACATTAAATTGGTGATAATACTCAATGACCCCATGACTGCAGCTGAAACTGAAACAGAAAAGTGATTTGTGCTGCCTTGTTATATTGTTAGTCACATCACGTACCGTATCGCATATCGTATCATCCCGTTGGGACATTTATTGCAGTGTATCGCATTGTACCACCTCAGTGATAACTGCTTGCTGAGTTCGTCAGTGTTATAAACGTGATTGTTGAAGCTCGAACTCTACCGATACCTTACGTAACATTGGTTCAAAACAATCCCAACCCCACGCTCACCATCCTCACCTAAAACACTATGTAACAGAGTTCAAATTATTGTATGTGGAATGTGCATGCTTTTAATACTAACAACATGAACATAAATTCCACTTTTCTGGTTTAACGATCATAAATGGCAAGCACCTGTAACTAAACCCATCGCATGTAGTTGGTTTACCGAGTGGGGTGGAGAATAGCTGATATGAAACTTCCTGACAGATTAAAACTGTGTGCCAAACCGAGACTCGACCTCGGGACCTTTGCCTTTCACGGGCAACTGCTCTACCAACTGAGCTACCCAAGCACGACTCACGACCCGTCCTCACAGCTTCTTTTAATCTGTCAAGAAGTTTCATATCAGCGTGCACTCAGCTGCAGAGTGAAAATCTCATTCTGGAAACATCCTATAGGCTGTGGCTAAGCCATGTCTCCGCAATTATCCTTTCTTCCAGGACTGCTAGTTCCACAAGGTTCGCAGAAGAGCTTATGTGAAGTTTGGAAGATAGGCGACGAGGTACTGCCACAATGAAGATGTGAGGACGGGTCGTGAGTCGTCCTTGGGTAGCTCAGTTGGTTGCCGGCACGGTAGCTAGGCCTGCTCTGTCAGAGGGGTAGCTGCCCTCTGTAATAAAAAAAGTGAGTTAATCGATCAACAACGAACTTAAAAGGGTGTGTTACGACGTTCGTGAGCAGATGCGACGAACAAAATGACATTAAAAAAAAAGTTGGTAGAACACTTGCCCGCGGAAAGCAAAGGTTTCGAGTTCGAGTCTCGGTCTGGCACACAGTTTTAATCTGTCAGGTAGTTTCATATCAGCGCACACTCCGCTGCAGAGTGAAAATCTCATTCTACAAACAGACTTTACCAAAAAAGAAACATGCTTGTTTAACTTTATCTCTCCTTTACTGACCTGAAACACTGCAGGCCATGTATTACATGTGAAGTGTCAGTTTGCTAACGAGACAGGACGACACCTGGGTAAAACGTAAATTTCACTTTTAATTTACTGAAGCAAATAGCAATGTCTTTAGACAATATAAAGTCCGCCGTCCGGAGTGACCGTGCTGTTCTAGGCGCTACAGTCTGGAACCGAGCGACCGCTACGGTCGCAGGTTCGAATCCTGCCTCGGGCATGGATGTTTGTGATGTCTGTAGGTTAGTTAGGTTTAACTAGTTCTAAGTTCTAGGGGACTAATGACCTAATGATCCCATAGTGCTCAGAGCCATTTGAACCATTTTGAACCTGCCTCGGACATGGATGTATGTGATGTGCTTAGGTTAGTTAGGTTTAATTAGTTCTAAGTAATAGGCGACTGATGACCTCAGAAGTTAAGTCGCATAGTGGTTCAAATGGTGGTGGATAGTGTTTAACGTCCCGTCGACAACGAGGTCATTAGAGACGGAGCGCAAGCTCGGGTTAGGGAAGGATTGGGAAGGAAATCGGCCGTGCCCTTTCAAAGGAACCATCTCGGCATTCGCCTGAAACGATTTAGGGAAATCACGGAAAACCTAAATCAGGATGGCCGGAGACGGGATTGAACCGTCGTCCACCCGAATGCGAGTCCAGTGTGCTAACCACTGCGCCACCTCGCTCGGTATAAGTCGCATAGTGCTCAGAGCCAATATAAAGTCCGTAAAGGCCGTTTCACACACTTCAGTGACGTGACAGTGCGGTAATCGGACCGTTATACCACTGCGTGTTTGAAGGTATTCTTCTAGGTATTTAAAGGGCAGTGATCACATTCACCCGTGGCGTAAACATGACAGTGTAAACTGTGCTCCAGGTGACACCGTAACGCGATTTCCGTCTTTCTTGCGGTCGATGGTTTCTCGATTCACGGCCGCGGCACGGGCAAGTTGTTGTGTTGTCGTGCAGTAGTTTATCATAATAAACAAAATCGACGAAAAACTTATTGAATTGAATCCTTTCCTGTACGATCTATCCAGACCCAAGGGAAAAGGACACAAATCAGAAAAATACCACCCTGGTCTATAATAGGAAGAGAAATAAAAACAGCTGTTAAGTACATAAGTGCATATTTCTCATTTTACATCAAAGAATGCTACCAACTAGGTAAAACATTGTTGTCAGAGGGTGGGTTATACCTGTAATATTTTCTTTCCATAAACTTTGAGGATCACCGATGACATTGTAATTCTGTCAGAGACAGAAAAGCACTTGGAAGAGCAGTTGAACGGAATGGATAGTGTCTTGAAAGTAGGATATAAGATGAACATCAACAAAAGCAAAACGACGATAAGTTAATGTAGAGAAATTAAGTCGGCTGATTATGAGGGAATTGGATTAGGAAATGTGACTCTTAAAGTAGTAAAGGAGTTTTGCTATTTGGGGAGCAAAATAACTGATGATGGTCGAAGTAGAGACGATATAAAATGTAGACTGACAATGGCAAGGAAAGCGTTTCTGAAGAAGAGAAATTTGTTAACATGGAGTATAGATTTAAGTGTCAGAAAGTCGTTTGTGAAAGTATTTGTATGGAGTGTAGCCATGTATGGAAGTGAAACATGGACGATAAATAGTTTGGATAAGAAGAGAATAGAAGCTTTAGAAATGTGGCGCCACGGAAGAATGCTGAAGATTAGGTGGGTCGATCACATTACTAATTAGGAGGTATTGAATAGGAATGGAGAGAAGAGGAGTATGCGGCACAACTTGACAAGAAGAAAGGACCGGTTGGCAGGACATGTTCTGAGGCATCAAGGGTTCACAAATTTAGCGCTGAAGGGCAGCGTGGTGGGTAAAAATCGTAGAGGGAGACCTAGAGATGAATACACTAAGCAGATTCAGAAGGATGTAGGTTGCAGTAGTTACTGGGAGATGAAGAAGCTTGCACAGGATAGAGTAGCATGGAGAGCTGCATGAAACCAGTCTCACGACTGAAGACCACAACAACAACAACAACAAACCCCGACAACAGTTGCAATGTGAACGTCTACAAGAGGCAATAAAGATATGGAGAGTGGTGTTGTGTAATTGAAGAGTAATGGTGCATTGTTCGAAGGAGTATGAGAGTAACGTGTTTCCCAGCCAGAGTTACTATACTATTTGGAAAATTCCACATATCATTAAAAAAACTTAGCGATGTTTTTCCACATTTCTTTAATCGGAGTAGGCACCAATTGGTCCATCGTATGGTCTATAATTATGTCGCAGGTTTCTCGTACTGTTTTGTGTACCATGATGACTAAATGAAATCGTTGTAAACATTAGGAATATAATAATCAAAGATTTCACAGGTGCCGAGCGGTCTAAGGCGCTGCAGTTATGGACTGTGCGGCTGGTCCCGGCGGAGGTTCGAGTCCTCCATCGGGCATGGGTGTGTGTGTTTCTGCATAGGATAATTTAGGTTAAGTAGTGTGTAAGCTTAGGGATTGATAACCTCAGCAGTTAAGTCGCATAAGATTTCACACACATTTGAACATTTTTCCCACAGGTGGTCTCAGGGGTAATAAATCAGTAACGGGAGAAAAACTATACAGCAGAAGGTAATAATTACGAACTTTGCTTTAATATATTTAATTAACGATAAACTGTCTAGGTGTGCGTTAACATCAAGCAAAAGGCCAGCCGTTCGCTTGGTGTGATGCTTTTTCTCCAGTGTGCGTTCCGATTTCTCAGATGAGCTTTCTACTTGTTCAATAGAAAGCTGAATGAATTTTAAAACGTCTGAAATATTCATAAACTGTATTCCATCGTCCATCAATTCACTCTACACAGTGGCAAATTCCCCCTTCTTCTTCTCTGTTTTTCCAACTCTGATAAACACACTTCAGTATTTTCAGTAGGTTTTTCTCTTTTTCATCCAAAATCCAACAATGTACATAAGATCGTCGCCCTAGAACTTCGCCATTCCGGCCTCTCAATTGCACTGACGACCATGAGTAGACGTCACTGTGGTGTCACGGCCGGAGCAATCACTATCCGTTCATAGCACTGTCACGTCACTGATGTCTGGAACTGCCTAAGGGTTGTTCAGTGTTGCTCATTAGTGTTTTTTATGGAGAAAACCGTTATTCATACTTTACACTCCGAATATCTTTTATCATGCTTGAACAGTCCAGTCTTCATGATTTGCCATGCGCAAAATAACTTTATATACTTTGGCAGCTGACATTAGTGGCTGAATTGATTATCTCTTGCAGTCACTCCCCTCTTCTTCTCGCTCTTTCCCCTTTCTGAATTTAATTATTTCTAAGACGGTATTTCCTATTTCATTGTTGTTGTACATCAGATTTTCATCAGTTTCCCCCCCCCCCCCCCTTAAGAACTACCGTTAGTTTTTACATTTACATATTGACAGAAAAAAGTCGTGGCACCAAGAAGAAGTTGTGCGACATAAACGAAGGTTGATAGGCGTGTTTCTACACCTGAAGTAAGATGTCTGTTCAGATTTAGCGTTAGTGACATAAGAAGGGCGCTAGTAGGGCCACTATAAAAACGCAAATCCGGTTTGCTTTAGATATACACTGTAAGGGGCGTGAGCGTTAGTTGTCTTTGGGACTGGACGTGGTGAGTTGCTGTTAGTCAAGAATGCCTTTAAGGCGACAAAGATGCCACTATCAATACCTTACTGTGTTTGAATAAGGTCGTTTAAAAGGGCTACAAGAAGCTGGATGTTCGTTCTCTGACACTGCAGGAAAACTTGGCAAGAAAATGGTTCAAATGGCTCTGAGCACTATGGGACTTAACATCTGTGGTCATCAGTCCCCTAGAACATAGAACTACTTAAACCTAACTAGCCTAAGGACATCACACACATCCATGCCCGAGGCAGGATTCGAACCTGCGACCGTAGCAGTCGCGCGGTTCCGGACTGCGCGCCTAGAACCGCTAGACCACCGCGACCGGCGAAAACTTGGCCGGAATATAGCCACTGTACATGATTGATTTCAGCAGTGACGGACACGTGGCATTACCTGTCGGTTAAACTTCGCGTCTGTAGCACGTCATCTTCGTGATGTAGTAATTTTAATGGCCAGTAGTGTAGATATACTATAACGAGCATTCTTCCCCAAACTGCAGAAAATTTTATTCTTTCAGCCATTCCTGTGGTGGGCGATACAAGAACGTTTGCGTGATAAGGTTTTTACTATCTCCAACAGGCAGTGGAATATCTAACAAAATTCCTACCGTGTGACTGTGATTTTGGTCCTGTATATCAAATACTCAGGAAGGGAGATAGATCGTATGAACGCTTAGAGGTTTGTGAAATAGTGTGCTCTGCTGCAGTATCTGGTTAATGTAATGTTCATTTGGTTACATCGGAGGATATACCGAATTTAAAAACATGGTGGCCAAAAAAATCCAAGCAGACGTGCTGATCAAAAGAATCTAAATCCAGTACTATTCCACGATCCTAAAAACAAGATTTCACCATTGCTAGTTGAATAAAGTTTGAGTACAAGTAAGCCACTAGAGACATAGTTATTGCTTCAAACCACAAAGGGGTTTAATACAGCACACTTTTGTACTGTAACACAAATTAAATATGAATGTCTCATTTGTAATCTCAACTGACAGAGCTTATGATGATTAAGGACTGCCTATCAATCACGATAAAATTAAGGACTCACCTAAAACAGTGAATACATACCAGACGAACATCTTGACTTCCATAAATCTCTCCTACAGTGACCCACCAACAATACTTCTGGGTAATTATGTTTTATAACTTACTGGAATTCAGTAAAGGACACTCTGTATACCTTAGCCTACTTTATTTTCATTGTGACGGTTCCTATTTAAGTTTTTCAAATTGTAATCCCTAGGTATTTAGTTGGCAGACTTGAGATATATACGATTTACCGTATATTTTATTTTTAACAGGTTCCTGTTATTAATCATGTGGATGACCTCAGACGTTTTATTATGTAGTTCACAGACACTTTTCGCAGCATATAGATATCTTGTCCAAATAATTTTACTATTAGCTTTGATCGTATGTTGATTTTACTAGACGATAAATGACGGCATCATTTGCAAACAATATATGAGGGCTGCTCAGAATGTGTCCCACATAGTTTATATAGATTAGGGACAGAGGTCATTTTACATTTCCATTGGGAATGCCAGATATCACTTCTATTTTACTTGATGAGTTTCCGTCAGCTACTTCGAACCGTGACCTTTCTGACAGGTGACCTTTCTGACAGGAAGTCACGAATCCAGTGGCACAACATGGAGGATCCACCATAGACATGTAATCTGATTAGAAGGCGATGGTGAGGAACGCTGTCAATAGCCTACTGGAAATCTAGAAATATGTAATAAATCTGAGATCCCCTGTCGATTTCACTCATTCTTGGTGTGAATAAAGAGCTAGCTGTGTTTCACAAGAAATGGCATTCCTGAGTACGTGCTGCTCTTGCGTCAACAGATAGTTTCCTTAGAGGTGATTCATAATGTTCGAAAAAGTGTATGTTCCAAAATCCCGCTTCAAACGGACATCAGTGATATGGCTCTGTAATTCCATTTGACTTTCATCTTAAGATGACAATCACTGTATGATTTGGGAATAGCGAAGATAAAAATAAATTACGTAGCCTAATCCTAATCCAAACGCATCCCAAGCTGAGGTTAATCAACAAACGATGTGTCAGTTATTCTAGTGTATGTACACCTCTTAAGAACGACAAAATGTTGGAACAACAAATAAATCGAATGACATTATACTGACATCTTTTGAATGTGCACAAATGGAATAAGGGAACTGTAAGCAACTGTTTGCCTCTGTTCTGTCTGGAAACACGACGGCGTACCAAGAAGAAACAAAACTTCCTTTTAAAACTTAGTTATTCATGTTTTAAGCAGAGACATTCACTCCACTTCAAAGTACGCACTACTTGCACCAATACAAGTGTTTAAGTTTTTATTTCATTTTTTCGAATCATCGTTTAAATTCATCTTTTATGATGCTTGACATTACCTCGTCGCTGTTATCTTCCCCTCAGAAACATAGGCAAAACACTTTCCTTTCGTGTACCTTTTCATTCCAGCAATCTGTTATACAGTCTTTTCAGAATTTGTTAGTAGGAAGCCTGGTGAACTGCCTGACCCTGCGCAACAAACTGTGAATGGACGACTTATCTCACATCGAAAAAGTAAATTGCATGGTCTTAATATGTCATTTCATGTGACGAGCTTTCTCGGGGCAAGGAGAAATTGAAGCCTTCCACTACCTTGATTATCGTAGGCTCAGCATCAAGTTCCTTCACCTGAGGCGATTTTTCAAAAAAAAAAGAAGAAAAAGATGATTCCGGGGCTTCGCGGCTTCCACGCGACCTTGTTTTTGTTCTTTCAGTCAGCAGCCACGGCACGAATTTAGCAACTACCCCTTTCATTCCCAAATCTTCTGTCACAATTCACTGCACTGAACTGCAAGTAACTTACGACAGCTCCACAATTGCTTCAATGGACATTTCACCATTCCTGAAACGGGGAAACCACTCACACATTTGACTTTTCCCCATACTTTAGTACTTGTACGCCGTCTTTAACATTTCAAGAGTTTCAGTTTGTAACACTGCGCTACTGCGCACGATACTTATCAAAGCCTGTACTATGGTAAGTTGACGGTCTTCACCTTAAGAGAAAGGATTTTTTGTATAGATTTTGACCGCGTGTTCCTGAATGGAGGCAAATCAGACTTATACCCACTCAGTAATAACAATGATACGTCAAGCAATTCCGGAGTGCAACCACACGTTAGGACGGACAAGAAACAACACAGCAGATGCTACCAAACTGTTAATAATACGGTCGCCAGCCTAATTAGGCATTAACTGAGTTTCTTCCCTGTACAAGTTGATGTACGTTCATACAAAACAACACGTAATGACACTGCATAATATGGTAAATTTTAGAACCCGAAAATCTACTGAACTAATAATTTCTTTTTCTGTACTAATATGGACAAACCAAAAATACACAACTGAAACTGTTATGATCACTGTACTGAAATTTTGGTTATTTAAATCATTAAGCACTCAAGATTTCCAATATATGATTCACCACTCTTTTTGTCTTATTTCTTGCTCATTTAACTACCATTGTTTTTGTCTCAAATTAATTAAACTTCATTAGTAAACCACTTTCAAAATTATCTTCCAACTTTGTCAGACCTATATTGTTCGTTTATTATTTCATTAACAACAAAGTTCTTTAAACATCATTCTAACATAGATAGGTCTGCCGGTAATTATTATTAACATAAACTCTAAATCTTCATCTCGGGACACTCGGATTGCACAACATGTGGAAAGGACCCTATCTAGGTTAGTGAAGAGGATAATTAAATCAGTTCTGGTAAAAGTTAAGTTGTTATCGAACAGTCAGGAACAAAAGTAACACTGGTCCACACGAATACAGTACTAAAAGTTTCAATGTGTTCGTATCGATGCGGCGGTTGGCGGGTGGCGAGATGGCGAGGCGCAGAGCACACATACAAGCACAGCTATGGCTCTTGATATATCGACACTTTACTTCTTCATAGCGCCGCCATATTTTTCCATTTAGTGCCTATAGAATTTTGCCATGCTGTCTAGTCGTCGGAAACGGCACATCCGAGGCTCAATGAAACTACGTCTTCCAGGAGAGCCTCCTCGATCCAGAACGTGTTACTCAGACCGATGCCCAACTCCGACTACTACTGCTGAGCCCGTTATGCCGTGCAGCGCCCGTGTGCATTTTCCCGCGCTCGCCCTGACATCCACCTTTTACCGCTCCCCTACAGACAGGGTATTCACCAGAGGTTTTTCATTCCACATATCCTAATACATTGCCTACGTATGGACCAGACGCACAAGTACAACTTTAACATCTTACAAAACTTTCAACATTTCTTACATTTCCATTTTGTTATAATATTGCTTGCAATTTGACATAAACATTAATATTCACATCGAAAATTGTTTACAGTTTTTTTAACACAATGACATGAAAAGAAAAAAGAAATGAAATCAGAACATCGCTTACACTAATTTATCGAAAATCAGAAGAAAATTTTTTTATATGTACAGTTGTTGTTGTTACAAGTTCCACTTTTTTTCGAGCAAAAATCTGAATTTCAGCACAGCTTGCTGTTCACGAAATTCAGCAATTGCTGAAACAACAATTACACAAAAATGTTGTCACTATAGACTACGAGACTACGCCGAAACTAGCCCCCACCTTCTTCAGCGACAGCACTTGCCTCTGGAAAACTCGGTCTACGCGCTCCTAGCGGCAAAACGCGGTACTACAACAGCTCTGTCCACTAAAAAGTTTGTTGGGTTTCTTTCGAGTATCTCTTGTGAAATTAAATGAGAAATACTCAATTTTCCTTCATGAATGCATGCTTGACGGCATGGAAACCGTTTGTTAACTGTTGCACTTGACGTTTAACGGTTAATCTGACAACAAGAAACAGCTGACGTGGTCGTTCTGTAGACTGTAACGAATAAGACGCGGGCACCGTTCATACAAATTTCAGCTCACTATACAAACAGTTGCTTGCAAAATTTCACGTGATCATGTTAATGGAGTTACTGCATTATAATCCTGATAAGGGAACCTCCCCATCGCACCCCCCTCAGATTTAGTTATAAGTTGGCACAGTGGATAAGCCTTGAAAAACTGAGCACAGATCAATCGAGAAAATAGGAAGAAGTTGTGTGAAACTATGAAAAAATAAGCAAAATATACACACTGAGTAGCCCATGCGCAGATAGGCAACATCAAGGATAATGTGAGCTCAGGAGCGCCGTGGTCACGTGGTTAGCGTGAGCAGCTGTGGAAAAGTTTTTCTTTATTTTCGCAAAGTTATGATCTGTCCGTTCGTTCATTGACGTCTCTGTTCACTGTAATAAGTTTAGTGTCTGTGTTTTGCGACCGCACCGAAAAACCGTGCGATTAGTAGACGAAAGGAAGTGCCTCTCCAATGGGAACCGAAAACATTTGTCGCAAGGTCATAGGTCAACCGATTCCTCCACAGGAAAACAAGTCTGATATATTCTATACGACACTGGTGACGGCATGTGCGTCACATGAGAGGAATATGTTGTCGACCCACCTAACTTGTACACTTGGCGAATGTGTAAAGATATTCTTCTACCTTACCCGATTTAGGTTTTCTTGTGGATGTGATAATCACTCCCAGAAAAGTGATGAAAACAGAAGAGTTTGTCACATAAACTGCAACAAAGGAATGCAACAGTTTCACGGTCGCGCAGTTTTCCCTGTGCTCTGTCAAAAGATATGTTCTTAACGTTTTCAAATTTTTCCGTGTGTAGACCGTCAAATCCTGCATATGTCCAAGCAAATCTGAACATGTCCTGGAATTTTGGAGAGCGAAGTTGATTACGTGTGAGTGCCTGAACTTTGATCATTGTCTGAAAATAAAAAATTAAACTCTTCGCTCCAGGGAGTACTTGAACCACGGACCTTTTGTTCCGCAGCTACTCACGCTAACCACGGCACCACGGCTGTCCTGAGCCTACATGGTCCTTGATGTTGCCTATGTTGCACATGGACTTCTCAGTTTGTATATTTTGCTTATTTATTTCATAGTTCCACACAACTTCTTCCTGTTTTCTCGATTGATCTGTGTTTAGTTTTTCAAGGCCTATCGACTCTGCCAACTTATAACTAAATCTGAGGGGGGTGCGATGGGGAGGTTCCCTTGTGAGTAGGCAGAATGTCATTGGATTCCCAATGTGAAATTTACAACGATGTTTGTCAGGTAGTGACAAAACAAATTATTCTACGTGTGTTCAGTAAATGTGTTTTAATCGCTTCGAGAAGTGTATGGAAACGGAAACATTATTCGCAGTGAATTGCGCGAGTGAACACCAAACACTGTGCAACTTCTGACGATAGCGACTTGCAAGTGCAGTTGCTACGTGAAGGTAGAACGGGCGCGACCAGATACGTGAGGACACTCCGTTCCCGCTTTCGCCCGCTGAAGACATTCATTACGGCAAGTGTCGTCGATAAGACCGCCCCCTAGCCCGGCTGCTATCTCTCGGCCTTTATGTTCCTCCTGCGGGCGCTGCCGTCGTTGTCCAGTCCGCAGCAGCGCCAAGGAACCACGGTGGCCGTGATGAATGGAGCAGCAGAAGACAACGTGAACACCTCTGAAATATTCTGCGCCCGGTCTACAGAGCAGAGAAATGACTGTCAGTTCTGTGAAGCGAGGTCCACTAATTTAGGAGAGGCAATTATTTCGTCGTTAAACACAGTTACATGACGGAAACAATGGGCGCAATAAGTAATGCACTGAGTTTCACAAATAAGTTAACCATGTCCTACGTATTTCAAAGGAGTACCCAGGGAGGTAAACATACAATTTTGCCTCTAGAGACGCTTTATACATAAAATATGAACATGTTTCATTCCACTTGTTCAGTGACCAATATACACGCTGGTTACTTTCAACAAATATACACTATTAGCATCCCACCTTCTCGAAATTATAAAACGTCCTGGTAGGTTAAAGCTGGTGCCGGACTGGGAATTGAAGAAAGGACCTTTGTCTTTCGCGGAGAAGTGGTGGAGCACTTGCCCACGAAAGGCAATGGTCCCGCATTCGAGTCCCGATCCTACACACAATTTTAATCTGCCAGCATATTTCATATCAGCACACACTCAGCTCCAGGGTGACACATTTATTGTGGAATATATCACCAACTACGGAATAGCCAGACATCGTCGCTATCTTTGAGGGGTATTAAATTTTTCCTTAATGTCGCCAGAAGCTTTATTGTATCTCGAATCATCTACCACACCTACCATTGAACTATTAGTAAACTGGGGCATCTTATCATCTTGTGGTTGAAGCTCTTTGCTTTAACAATACATGTGTTCTGGATGGGGTCCGCCTCTGGAAAAACACATCTTTGTTTTTTATCCCAAACATGTTTCTTCTTCAAAAATCTGTAATTACAATTTAAAAACTAATATTTACATGTATACAAACAGTAAATTACATACTTTATCTTTGACAGCCATGAAATAAAAGCCCACTGATGATGCTGCAACTGCAGTGAAACATGTTTGGGGTAAAAAACAAAAACGTGTTTTGCTAAAGGCGGAACCCACCCAAAAACATATGACTGTAGCATCTTAGTTGACCTAAAATTAATATTTGCTGTCAACAAAATACGTGACGCTGACGACACGCATCTAACGTAATCAGTGGCCAATAGCAAAATGCGCGTTACATTCGCTGACAGTATCTGTCGTCAGATTTTTGCTTTCTTCCAGCACATCCGACACGGTAACGTCTGTTTTTAACCTTTTCGTATTTAAGTAGCGGCAGGCACGATATGACTTGATGCGTGGATATGATTACAAATCCATCACAGCATGTTATTCTGTCTTAGTATACGGTGTCGGGGCAAAATAGGATTTTACCGTTCCGTCGACGGTCGTATCATTTTAAATGTAGCAATATCCCAGTTGGAATGACGTACTGCGTTCACACACAGTCAACATACACACACCTCTACAACGAATTATACAATTTAACTGCACCTTAAAACACACACACACACAAACACATACACACACAGACCTACACACATTAACTGAAGTGGCGAAACCTCTAGGGAATGGATAGAATACTTAAGAAATTTCCAATATATAGACTTTTTTAACTATTCTGTCCATTCCATAGACATTTTTCAAGTTTAGTGTATATATATATATATATATATATATATATATATATATATATATATATATATGTGTGTGTGTGTGTGTGTGTGTGTGTGTGTGTAACTAAGAAAATAAAAAGTGAATATATAAGGTCAGTTTTTTTTCCGAGTTACATAAAGTTTTTTGTTGTTATATGTTTGCATCGTTTCAGTCACACATCTTACAGAGGAGTCCAAAAGCGATGAAATGAATGAGGTACCACCGGTTTATTTCTGATTTGTGTTAGCTACGAAAAGACAGTATTAAATTTGCTTTAAAACTTCAATATAGATTATATTTTTTGTAACTTACTTCTAAATTTCAGCTTCTGTGGGGTCACATGAAGTACAGTCATCTGGTAACGTAGAGCCGCTACCTAATTTAAAAAAAATCGGTGAGGTTATGTAAATATAAAGAACAGAAGAAATAAAATGACAAAAAATACGGTCTATTAGTATGTGCAATAAATAAATCACTATAGGTGTAAGGCTACTGCAGCGAGAAACTTCTGTACAAAACAAAAAATGTACTCCGAGAGGAAGAACTTCAACTTACATTTGAAAATTTGTATGTATCTCTCAGATATTTCGGTTTTTATGGGAATCTCTAAAAGTTGTAATTGACAGAAACAGTGCACATCGTCCAGAACATTGATTGCGGAAGCGCTACTCTAGAACAATTAGATTTTGCGACCAGTGTTCACTGTGTGAAATTAGCCGTTGCTTTTGAATTCGACACTTTGCATTGATACTACTATCTGTTACTTTACAACGCTTTTTTAAAGCACTATCGTTCATCAACAAGCTAGTTTTCGAATGATCCTCAGACAAAGGGTACTTAAATTCGCTCTGTACTTGGTTTAATGGACATAGGAGTTTGGAGTTACTTTGTTTCTCTGACGTTATACATTACCTAAATTGTCAGAATGGTACTCTATTTCAGCCCGCCGCAAACACACAGTACTTAAATGCTCTTGGTTTAATAACTGTGTACATACATTTCCTTTCCCCTTTTACTACCGTTGTGAGATCTGTGTCCTTTTCAACGAAATTTAGTAGTGATCCGAAGCATCAAATGGTTGCGTATACTTTTCCAGCCTTTTTGAATCTCGGCCTTGAGTTACGTGAACATGAGGATTTGTAACATAAACGCATACTTGAAGGAAACTGCTAAGGGGCCCTGTAGGACGACCAAGTTCGTTAAAACTGTCGATGTCGCCCAAACATCTTTATCGAGAACATTAAAAATGTACCTGTACACAGACAATCCTTGATAGGGTCTAAAGTGGGCGGACTACAGTTCCGCTCTAGCGCCTGCTGGCAGGCATACGTAATCAGAGGGATATCAGTGGGTTGCTTGTCTGTAGGTGCCTAGGACTCCATCACGGGCTGTCACTGTACTGGTACATTTTTAAAGTGCTCAACAGGGAATGAGCGGATAACACTGAGGGTGTTGCCGAACTGGCGAGACCTTAAAGGGACCTTTTGCCGTTTTATTCACTCTTGTGTAAATGTCGCACCTTCCACCTATCACTCCTCAGGAGGGGACGAACCAGGAGAACTGAGGAAGCATAAGAACCTTTTGGCGCTTCAGATCACATTCAGATTTCCTCCAATGGTTTGTTGTAACCTGTACACCAGAGGAAAAATTTCGGTGGTGCTATACTTCAAAGGGTGCTCAGGTTCAATGGGATTGTAGCCCCACAATAGAGAATGAGTGAATTGTCCGGAGGTGTCAGTGTTGTCAAAGACAGTTGAGAACATCGTTCTCGACCGCGAAATGTTTGGGAATTAACGTCCCAAGCAAACGGGTGGTTTCGCAGATGCCCCACATGTCAACCCCTGAAACTTTTAGTGTTGATTCTTAAAGGCGGTGAATTTGAATTATTTTCCTCTATAAGTCATAAGAAATCTTCTTGAGTTCAATGATGGGCGTTGTGATTCAGACCTCCATTAGACAGACGTCAATGATAGGGATAAAATATGAGTAAGAGGAGATGTGAAGATATTTCCGTCGTATGACACGTCCATTGTCATGGTGGACTGAATTGTGTAGAATTTGGTGCTAATGTGATATCATCAACCTTTATTACACCTCACATGATCTTCTTAGCTCAGGTGTATTTCGTATGTGTCGACATCTGCACCACTATAGAGGAAGGCTGTTGGCGCCTTTGAGCCTAATATCTTCTCGCCGTATTAATGTCACAGTTGCCGGAACAACGTCTTAATGTGTAAGACAAGTGTCATGTTCCAAGGTGATTTGTAGAATAATATTTAGAGTCCAATAATGTTTAATACCTTGGAAGGTGATTGTTTTTGCGTTTAAGCATCAATCGCTCTCAGAAGTAGTGACGTGGAGGCCTTGATATTAAAGTGCTAGCCAAAAGTATGTGTGTCCGAACAGCTTAATTCCCGTCGCTCCGCAATCTTCCTCTCCCTGGACCTCTAACGTGCCTATGACCGCGTATGGCATTCTGGTCTCCTCTTCAAGCTCCAAACCTTCGCCCTTCCCATTAACTACGTCCGTCTGATCGGCTCCTTTCTCTCCCGCTGTCCTTCCTATGTCACCGTCCATAACTCAGATTCCTACACCTTTTTCCCCTCTGCCGGTGTGCCCCAAGGCTCCGTCCTCTCCCCCCTTCTGTACCTTTTGTACACGGCGGACATGCCGCCGCCGTCAGCCCCCGTCCACCTTCTGCAGTTTGCTGATGACACCGCCTTCCTTGCCCTTGCCCCCACCCTACAGCGCTCCCAACACCTTCTGCAATCCCATCTTGACCGGTTCACTGCTTGGTGCAACCAGTGGTTGCTCAAGGTCAATCCCTCTAAAACCCAGGCGATCATTGTAGGCAAAACCACCCCTTCCTTCCGCCTCCTTGATTTCTACATCACCATCTATGGCCGTCCTATCGCCCTCACTCCCACCCTTAAGTACCTTGGCGTCACCCTCGACCGTCGCCTCTCCTGGACTCCCCACCTCTGGACAGTCCAAGCCAAGGCACGCTCCCGACTCAGTCTCCTCAAGCTTCTCTCCAGCCGTACGTGGGGTCTGGACCCCTCCACCATCCTCCACACCTATAAATCCCTCATCCGCCCTATCCTTTGTTATGCCCATCCGGCTTGGATCTCCGCCCCTCCTCCCTTTTATAAATCCCTCCAAATCCTTGAACGCCATGCTCTCCGCCTCGCCTATCGCATCCGTCTCCCCTCCCCCACGCGGATCCTGTATGATCTCAACCCCTTCCACCTCCTCCTTTTCCTTGAAAGGATACGGATCCTGTACACCTCCCGTAAACTCGACCCTCCTCACCCACTCGTCCCCCCGATCCTCACCCATCCCCGCCCGCTGCCGCGCCTGTATTCCCATGTCCCACCCGGTCTCCATCTCTCAACCCTCCTTACCCTCTCCCAAGGTGGCTTCCGCCAGCTCCCCCTCCCTTATGATGTCCTCCTCCCCTGCATCTACCCCTCCTATCAACTTTGATCCTCCCCCCCACCTCCTGTGTCCTTTTCATTAGGCACCCTCCCTCCCCCCCTTTCCCTTCCCTTCTCTTTCCTTTCCCCCCTCCCTCCTACCCTCTCCCCCGGGCTTCCCCTCCCCCTTCCTCCCTCCCCCTCTCTCCTTTGCCCATGGTATCTCTGCTCTCCCGTCTCCCATTTGCCCTTCCTCCTCCTCCACCTCCTCTCTTGGCAGGTCCCCGGACTCGTACACGCTCAGTGAACATTCGCGCGCCGGAGATCATCGCCATCAGTGTTTAGTGTGTGTGCATCGTTTTGTGTTTCGTGCAGTTACAACTCAACTGTTCACATGTGCCGTCGCCGTTCTCCGTGTTTTGTGCGCCGTGTCTCCAAGTGTTAGTGTTTTTTTCATCCAACGTGAACGGCTTCTTGTTTCTTGTTTTTTTTGTATCTCCATTTTTTGCCCGCCGTTTTTTGTATATTATATATCACCTCTCTGTCCTGTTTATTGTTCCACTTAAGGCTGAAGAGCAGCGTACTATGCTGCTGACAGCCCGCCTGTATAGGTGTTTATAATTACAATAAAGGAAAAAAAAAGTATGTGTGTCATGAAAGAATTACTAACAATATGAGGCTCATAAGAATGCTTCAAAAGTAGTTACGAAGCACGCACTTCCATACAAGTGAGTGCAACGAGTAATAAATGTCCTGCTTGTCTCAGAATAGGATATAATACGTTAGTAAAGGAATTCATGAATGCAACATGTGTTTCTAATTTTTTTTAAGCTTCGTACCTGTAATGACCTGTAGGGCTGAACGACAGTTTCTGCAAGGATGTATTCGCCTGTCAGTAAATGCAACAGCCAAGCATATGAATAACAACTCCACAGCAGTTCCATACAACTCGTACGTGAAACAGAAGTGATTCCACGACACATCGTACCGCTCGTATCAGCACGATGTTCAGCACCAGCAAAGCACGTCGCCTTCCCTCATTTGATGGCCGAAATTTACTACCATCAGAGATAATACGCCAAAATCTCTTATTAGTTTCCAGCTTGGATTCGTAGTACATAACGTAAACAGAATAATTTTCTTTCCGCGACCACTATTCGCATGACAATGATCGCGAAGATGACGGCGCCCTATGTTCAACACACGGGTAAAGGACATGATATCTCTAGAAATGATAGTGCATCATATACTGTTAAGAATGGATATGGTGCTCCTCAAAAACATAGACACCTGTAGGTTTACAATGAGAATCGTGAGCATAATCAATTTCACAAAACAGTATTACGCCGTTAGAAGCACAATCTGATATCACCTAGGAAACTGACACTCTCTTCCTCATAAAACGTCGGATTGAGGAGAATGGAAGGAAATGAACTTGGAAATAACGCAGTACACAGCTTCTCAGTACTAGACAGATACGCACCCTCATTCAGCCTACAGCACAACAGATGAATAAGCATGAGTGAAAAACCAGTGCTCGTAACGATACAAAGTCACAGCATAACAAATCTCAAACGCTACCACAGAATTCACCACAATAAAATAACTTGGAATTATCTTACCGGTAAAACTGCGAATTGTGCAAATTATTCACCACCATACCTTTCCATCAGGCAAAGTAATTTCATCAGAATAGAATGCTTCAAAACAAGCAATGTCTTAATATTAGAAGTCCCGTTCACCGAAAGTAATGCAACTAAATCAAATGTAATGGCATGACTTTCTTCGAACGAGGAAGACATATCGTAGCTCTGCCGCCAAGGCACGCGATTCTTTTAACAGAAAACCAGTGGGTTTATTTCCGATTCCACAAAACCAGTAACAAGAAATTGATTATTCTACAATGAAATTCCATAGATAGGGCAACAATTAAATATAATCGTCAGTTACAGTAGCACATGGTAACAAATTTAACAACATCCTCCGTTCCAGAGGCATCTTCTCTGTTACCTTCAACTGGTGGCAGTTTAGCGTCCGCATTTTCTTTTTCTGTAGTCTGAGATTCCTCTTCATCAATGCCCAGTCCCAATTTAATCATTCACTAAATCCTTGATGTATGCATCTTAGTCTCCTCCAGAGTAAATTGTGAAAACAGAAGAACAGTCTCCAACAGCAGCATCGGGAAGTCATCAGCCCCTTAGAACCTAACTAACCTAAGGACATCACACACATCCATGCCCGATGCAGGATTCTAACCTGCGACCGTAGCGGTCGCGCGGTTCCAGACTGTAGCGCCTAGAACCTCTCGGCCACTCAGGCCGGCAAAGTCCTTCAGTGCCCTGTCATTCGTGACAGCTTCGGCCTTCTAACAGCACCCTTACGGAGTTCAAGACCATCCTTTGTAAACGATACCAGATGCTTCCCGTCATAGCCTTTTATCTGCTGCACTGCTGAATTACTTTCCACGTGTGACTTAGGAAAAGGTTAGGGTCGGTAACGCGCCACAGAACTAGTGTCGCCTCTCCACGGCACTGCTAACGCTTCGTGGCTCAACTCATCCTCCTCCACGAGGATGCCACGTGACCCTAACCTATATCCCTTCTGTGCAAGACAATTCGGGACATCTTACCGTATTCTCATTGTTATCCGGATACTTAAATGTTTTTTTTTCTAAATCAATTTCTACACATATTATGTATTCAAGATGTTCATCTCTTCCAATACTGCTGAAATGTAGCTTTCATATTTTCCCAGTAACCAGATCATTGCGTAAACGTAGTACCATTATTCTAAATGATAATTGGTTGAAACCCTCAGATGCCGACAGGTGTTGTTGACATGCCTCGATGGAGACAGCTGAAAACATGTGCCCCGACCGGGACTCGAACACGTGATCTCCTGCTTACATGGCAGTCGCTCTATCCATCTGAGCCACCGAGGACACATATGAATAGCGCGACAGCCATGTAAGCAGGCGATCCCGGGTTCGATTCCCGGTCGGGGCACACATTTTCTGCTGTCCCCGTAGAGGTATATCAACAACACCTATTGGCAGCTAATGGTTTCAATTAATTATCATTTATTCTAGAGAAGCTGCAGTGTGATCAATGGTATCCATTCTTTCGAGAACAGTTACTATCTTCATATATATAGTTAAAGGCTACCCAGCCATTGACCTTCGTCTGTGCGAATGCCTACAGGTTGCCCGAACTGTAATGGGAATCGCCACCTTAGTGTGCGCGAGTAATGAGTGGATGGGCAAATATCTATTAGGTACATTACTTATGTAGATTGTGGACAGTTGGGAATGTGGGCCTCACGCAAGGGATAAGTCACTGCACTTGTGCTATTAATCTGTGTCCTCGGTGGCTCAGATGGATAGAGCGTGTGCCATGTTAGCAGCAGATCCCGCGTTCGAGTCCCGGTCAGGACAGACATTTTCTGCTGCCCCATCGAGGTATATCAACTACACCTGTCTGCAGCTGAGGGTTTCAATTAATTATCATTTATTCTAGAGAAGCTGCACGGTGATTAAGGGTATCTGTTCTTTCGACAACAGTTACTGTCTTCATATATACCATTATTCTAGTCAGCAGAAAATGTTAGTCGGTAATTATCTGCGGAAGTTCTTGTTATTTGAGTAATTTTCTCCCTGGCCTACCTCCAGTTGATAAAAGATCTCCACTCGTGAAACGATAAAGCACAGTGTCAACAAGGTTTCATTTCCTGAAGAGGTTAGTGTCATTTAAAGAGGTGTCGAAGAAATGTTTATGGGTGCTGATGATGTTGTTGAGTATCTTGTACCAGGCAGTTCTCAAATGGGTCAAATGGGTCTGAGTACTGTGGGACTCAACATCTGAGGTCATCAGTCCCGTACACTTAGAACTACTTAAACCTAACTAACCTAAGGACATCACACGCATCCACGCCCGAGGCAGGATTCGAACCTGCGACCGTAGCAGCAGCGCATTTCCGGACTGAAGCACCTAGAACTGCTCGACCACCGAGGCCGGCGCCGTTCTCAAGTGAGACGAAATAACTTTACTACTACTGGTGTTACGCGAGTCTACATCCCATGCTATTGCGGCGCATTAAGGGCCAGGAGCGGAAAAAAAAGGGAAGCTTCGAGGCAGTAGTCATGGAAAGACGTTATGAACCTATCACAATCGATATGTAACAAAGTTGGCTGACTTATTATCTCGGAAGTAATTCTAAATTAAAAAGTTAAAAAAAAAGATAAAATAAGTGTGCGTAAAATGGAAGTGTCGACAACAGGCACCTTTTGCCCTAATAGCCCATCAGAACAAACTGTAGCCGGCCGGAGTGGCCGAGCGGTTCTAGGCGTAACAGTCTGGAACCGCGCGACCGCTACGGTCGCAGGTTCGAATCCTACCTCGGACATGGATGTGTGTAATGTCCTTAGGTTAGTTAGGTTTAAGTAGTTCTACGTTCTAGGCGACTGATGACCTCAGAAGTTAAGTCCCATAGTGCTCAGAGCCATTTGAACCTTTTTGAACAAACTGTATCTACCGAGCAGCTTTTGTCATGACAAAAAATTCTTTAACAGGTAGCTCAGCCACGCTGTCTTTAATTAAGGCGTGAAGCATTATTCTTTCGCATTTTAGCAGCCGCGACTGCCTCTCAAGCGTAATCAACGCAAATTTAATTTTGCGGCCGACGCTAATTGGATGAGGCACACGCTATTAACTAATCAGTCGGCAGTGACGTTCAGGAGGTCGATGCGTCGCTTGTGGCTGTTCCCTGACTGCGAGGCGGCGTCAACATCAGCTCCAACAGCCGCGAGGCTCTCATCCGACGCCGCACCGAACACACGCCTGCGGCTTCCTCAGGTCCGCCCCCGCCGCTCCAGATCTGGGACCGCATACAACCAGCTTAGGCGGTTGGTATGAGGCAGCCATATAGGGAAGGTTTCAGTAAATATTTAGAAACGCGTTGTATCAATATTACTTCAAATGTGTATGCAATACTTTGTTTGATATATTCATAATATCGTCTAAAAGTTTGACTTTCATCCAGTTATTATTAGACGGGTAATAATAGTTCTCTCAAACAATAATTTTGCGAATGTTATCCTTTGCTGTAGGGTTAGACTTCCAGCGCCTGCGCAAGCGGAAGGAGTATGCAGTGGGTACTGAAGAAAAGGATTACAAATTATTACATAGAAAAACAAATTATTATTTTTCAGCGAATTCAGAAGGTACATGTAATGATCTGAGAGTAGGAACAAAAAACCATTTATCGGGGGAAACGCAGTTCTGCACTGTTGCGTGTCTTCCTCCAGTGAAAATTGTTTTGTATTCAGCCGAGGTGCTCACTAACATTTATGGTTCTAAGACATTTTGTAAGGCAGCCTCCGAAAACCTAATACACCACTGGCCATTAAAATTGCCATACCACGAAGATGACGTGCTGCAGACACGAAATTTAACGGACGAGAAGAAGATGCTGTGATAGGCGAATGATTAGCTTTTCAGAGCATTCACACAAGGTTGGTGCCGGTGGCGACACCTACAACGTGCTGACATGAGAAAAGTTTCGAACCGATTTCTCATACACAAACAGTAGTTGACAGGCGTTGCCTGGTGAAACGTTATTGTGATGCCTCGTGTAGGGAGAAGAAATGCGTACCATCACGTTTCCGACTTTGATAAAGGTCGGATTGTAGCCTATCGGATTACGGTTTATCGTATCACGACATTGCTGCTCGCGTTGGGCGAGATCCATTGACTGTTAGCAGAATATGGAATCGGTTGGTTCAGGAGGGTAATACGGAACCCCGTGCTGGATCCACCGGCCTTGTATCACTAGCAGTCGAGATGACAGGCATCTTATCCGCATGGCTGTAACGGTTCGTGCAGCCACGTCTCGATCACTTAGTCAACAGATGGGGACATTTGAAAGACAACAACCATCTGCACGAACAGTTCGACGACGTTTACTGCAGCATGGACTATCAGCTCGGAGACCATGGCTCCGGTTACCCTTGACACTGCATCACAGACAGGAGAGCCGGCGATGGTGTACTCAACGACGAATCTGGGTGCACGAATGGAAAAACTTCATTCGTTCGGATGAATCCAGGTTCTACTTACAGCATCATGATGGTCGCATCCGAGTTCGGCGACATTGCGGTGAATGCACATTGGAAGTGTGTATTCGTCATCGTCATAGTGGCGTATCACTCGGCGTGATGTTATGGTGTGCCATTGGTTACACGTCTCAGTCACCTCCTGTTGGCACTGACGCACTTTGAACAGTGGACGTTACATTTCAGATGTGTTCCGACCCGTGACTCTACCCTTCATCCGATCCCTGCGAAACACTACATTTCAGCAGGATAATGCACGACCACGTGTTGGAGGTCCTGTACAGCCTTTTCTGGTTACAGAAAATGTTCGACTGACTGCTGCCCTGGCCAGAACATTTTCCAGATCTCTCATGAACTGAAAACGTCTGATCAATGGTGGCCGAGCAACTGGCTGGTCACAATACGACAGTCACTACTCTTGATGAACTGTGGTATCGTGTTGGAGCTGCATGGGCAGCTGTACCTGTACACGCCATCGAACCTCTGTTTGACTCAATGCCCAGGCGTATCAAGGCCGTTATTAGGGCCAGAGATGGTTGTTCTGGGTACTGATTTGTCAGGATCTACGCACCTAAATTGCGTGAAAATATAATCACATGTCAGTTCTACGAATACCCGTTTATCATCCGCATTTTTTCTTCGTGTAGCAATTTTAATGGCCAATAGTGTTGCATTTGATTTTTGCCGTATTAAGTTCCCAATTTCAGTAAGGCCAAGAACTTTGTGGCATAGCTTCTTTGTTAATGGCTGTAGAGTTGATGTTCTCAGTCAGTTTCTAATTAATGCAACTGTGGAAGATTTATTTATTTTCGTAATATGTTTGAGGTACTTGAAGAAAACCGCTATTCAGCGGAAAGAAGAACTACACAGAAGAAAAATTAGTTTAAATTCTCTAAGGTGAATAGTAAAACACCTTAGGTAAGTAAACGCCAATAAAATGTACTTTAGTACCCTAGAAAGGGCTACACAAGTCGATGTACAAGTTATGAGGTAGAAGTACGTACATAATTTCGTAACTGGGTAAAAGTGTGAACTTATATCCCATTACACCCGCCTACTTTTGCCTCATTCCGGTATTTTCTTTTTAGGGAGTCTACAAGCAACAGACACAACTGAACTCACGGAAATCAGGGAGGGTAATGGAACCTTACAGCCGCCAGTTCCGGCACCGAGTTTATCTGATTTTTAAACTGATTCAGGTTTACTTAAGACTCCGTTAAAACTGTAAGAAATTTGAACCGAATAGATAAATAAAGTTACTTACCGAATTTCCTCCAACTGTAAGCCATCGACTGCCGCGGGGTTCCAGAACAGAACTGAGGAGAATACGAATTATGCAATGCCTGCAACTTTTACCCCAACCTACCCTAAAGGTAGAGCATTAGTGTTCAACAAGTATTATATCATGACTTTAATTTTCACAGTCGCACACTAATGCAGAAACTATAAGCGGCATAGAAGTTCTTCCGTGAACATGAAGCCACCAGCTATGGTGGTCAGCTGCTAGATCACCATCGAAAGAGTAGTGTAGAGTGTTGCCCCTTGAGGACAGTGTACGAAGGCACACATGCTGTTTTCTTGACAGAGTTTGAATCTAGTGATTTCGATCTAGTGAGCGATTTTAGAATCACATGAAGGAATGTGCGCAGGAGACTTCCATGGGCAGTTTCCAGTGTTTTCTAGTGTTCCTGTTCTTGTGAGGCACGAATTTATATTTTGCGCAGCAGTTGTAAATATTTTTCGTTCTGAAGCACTGTATAATACACTAAAGCTACTTATAAGATCTTATTAATTCTTCTCTTACATAATTTTGTGTTGAGTAAACTTATTTACATTTCTAAAACTAGATATATAACTGTGGACAGTTAATCCACAATTTGTCGTGCAGTATCTTGTAACCTGTTGCGGAAGGAGGCCTTCTACCTTCTAACATGTAATATGTGCTAATGAACTGAGTTTATTTAATGTCCCACATCTCTTGAAAAGCTATTTCTTTTTTAAAAAAAAGTGTATTTAATTTAAACTGGATTTTGATAATACTTTTACGCAGTTTAATTTCACTTAGGCCTACTGATTACTGATACATAGTAGAGTAATAATATCACAGGTAGACTATAAAATACCGTAATGGCCAGTAGAATATTTGTTCTTTGGTAAATGACCGTGAAGTACCGTGGAACATTTATTCACATTTGGGGAAACCTTATTTTTTCTCAGAAATTTTTGTAATTTTAAAAAGACATTATAGCGGACAAGAATTGGATTCTATCATTTAGAAATGGAATAAGAAAATGCATCAAAAATCAGTTGTTCGACTGGCTAAAGGCGAAATTGTGAAAAATGTTCCAAAGTACAACGCTATCCCCTACTGAAGACGTTGTCCACGTAGAATCAATAGCCATAATAAAGCTACCTACTTGATGATGACATAAACGACAGATCCGTTTATTCCTGGTGAAACTGTCTAGGATTGTGACTCAAAATGACACTAGAGTCTTGAAAATGGTGAGGATTACATAAATGCTGTGATACTCCTTAATTGATTGCTTCAGGTCAGTTACTGGAAAGTCGAATATACCAGCTGCCAGAAACACAAGCAGAATATGGAAACGACTGGAGGTCGAGAATGGTTAGACTTGAAGGGGAAAACCCTCCACAGAGAGAACAAAAACTGACTCTTGGGCTTGCAGACGGAGACAAGAAAAATAAACGCTCTCCACTATTTACATATAAATCCACGGTTTATCGACCCGTGTTCACAATCGTTGAGCAAATCTAAATAATGGTAACTGTGATTATGCACTTCAGTTTTACATCGTGTAAATTACAGCGTTGACGAAGTTGTGAGAGCTTCTGCAGTTATATTTCTTAGAAAGAACTTGCCCCCCTTCTAACAGCCGTGTACCGCAAGTCTCTAGAGGAACGGAAGGTTCCAAATGATTGGAACAGAGCACAGGTAGTCCCAGTCTTCAAGAAGGGTCGTCGAGCAGATGCGCAAAACTATAGACCTATATCTCTGACGTCGATCTGTTGTAGAATTTTAGAACATGTTTTTTGCTCGCGTATCATGTCGTTTTTGGAATCCCAGAATCTACTATGTAGGAATCAACATGGATTCCGGAAACAGCGATCGTGTGAGACCCAACTCGCTTTATTTGTTCATGAGACCCAGAAAATATTAGATACAGGCTCCCAGGTAGATGCTATTTTTCTTGACTTCCGGAAGGCGTTCGATACAGTTCCGCACTGTCGCCTGATAAACAAAGTAAGAGCCTACGGAATATCAGACCAGCTGTGTGGCTGGATTGAAGAGTTTTTAGCAAACAGAACACAGCATGTTGTCATCAATGGAGAGACGTCTACAGACGTTAAAGTAACCTCTGGCGTGCCACAGGGGAGTGTTATGGGACCATTGCTTTTCACAATATATATAAATGACCTAGCAGATAGTGTCGGAAGTTCCATGCGGCTTTTTGCGGATGATGCTGTAGTATACAGAGAAGTTGCAGCATTAGAAAATTGTAGCGAAATGCAGGAAGATCTTCAGCGGATAGGCACTTGGTGCAGGGAGTGGCAACTGACCCTTAACATAGACAAATGTAATGTATTACGAATACATAGAAAGAAGGATCCTTTATTGTATGACTATATGATAGCGGAACAAACACTGGTAGCAGTTACTTCTGTAAAATATCTGGGAGTATGCGTGCGGAACGATTTGAAATGGAACGATCATATAAAATTAATTGTTGGTAAGGCGGGTACCAGGTTGAGATTCATTGGGAGAGTCCTTAGAAAATGTAGTCCATCAACAAAGGAGGTGGCTTACAAAACACTCGTTCGACCTATACTTGAGTATCGCTCATCAGTGTGGGATCCGTACCAGATCGGGTTGACGGAGGAGATAGAGAAGATCCAAAGAAAAGCGGTGCGTTTCGTCACAGGGTTATTTGGTAACCGTGATAGCGTTACGGAGATGTTTAACAAACCCAAGTGGAAGACTCCGCAAGAGAGGCGCTCTGCATCGCAGTGTAGCTTGCTGTCCAGGTTTCGAGAGGGTGCGTTTCTGGATGAGGTATCGAATATATTGCTTCCCCCTACTTATACCTCCCGAGGATATCACGAATGTAAAATTAGAGAGATTAGAGCGCGCACGGAAGCTTTCAGACAGTCGTTCTTCCCGCGAACCATACGCGACTGGAACAGGAAAGGGAGGTAATGACAGTGCCACGTAAAGTGCCCTCCGCCACACACCGTTGGGTGGCTTGCGGAGTATAAATGTAGATGTAGATGTAGATGTAAATCGATTGAATGGCATATGTAAGTTTAAATTTTCCGGACGAAATGTGTTCTAATTATGTAGTTCTCTGAATAACAATTTCGTAGTGATTCACTATCATTGTATTACATTTTACATATTTTATTGTCATTTTCATTAAAATGATAGGCATCTGTTGTGTATTTAAAGTAAGGGTTACGGCAAGTTCTATTTAGAGGTGAGAACGGGAGGAGAATCTGTAAAAATCTAAGAAGCCATCTTCTCCAGAAGCGAAACATAGACCCCTCCCGTTTCCCAAACATAGTATTTTTATCGAACATTTTCTACCCCTCGTTATGTATGGTCAGTATCAACAGTATGTATGAACAGTATAACAACAGTTTGTAAGGAACCCAGAAAACCACAGTAAGTTTTGCTGCTCTCCGGTATCAGAAATTATGTTGACACCTTACTTTTCTAAGATATCAGTCCGATAGCTATTTCGAGGCTCCCTTTTCAAAAAAGTGTGAAATGATTTGGAATCAACTGCATTGCTCTACCAAATATTTATAAGGCCAGTAAAGCCGAATTTTTATCGACCGCTTCTAGGTCACCTTCACTGGCGGTATTAAGATTATCCTAAACCTTTCCTTGCCTGCTCCAAGCTGCCTGCAGACTGGTGAAGACAGCTGAACCAACGTTTGTGAAGTCTGCAAGTCGTTGGCGTACTTTACGACGTCTCCGACTACATTTAACAGGTCTGAACGAAATTAATATAAAATTCACCCAAAAATTCCAGGCACTTTGTGCCATATTTCACCTTGCGCCTAGAATTTCAAAAGTTACTCGTGGGTCATGTATAGGGTTTACAGAAATAAGTGCATAAAATTTCATAATCCTACGTTTCATAGACTCCGAGAAAAAGCTACCTAAGCCGCGCGGGATTAGCCGAGCGGTCTACGGCGCTGCAGTCATGGACTCTGCGTCTGGTCCTGGCGGAGGTTCGAGTCCTCCCTCGGGTATGGTTGTGTGTGTTTGTCCTTAGGATAATTTAGGTTAGGTAGTGTGTAAGATTAGGGACTGATGACCTTAGCAGTTTTCACACAAATTTCAATATTTTTTGAACAAAAAGTTACCTAAGCCTTAAAAAACGTAATTGTCTGTGAATTGAATTTGAAGTTCAACCTAACGTTTTTTCTTACGTCACCTCTTCAGGAGGCCTCAGATTTGCACTCACGACCTCTCTTCCTTCAAGCCTTCTCTTCTGGTTTCTTGTTCCCTGTCTTCTTTCCTTTACCTGGTCTTCAACGGAGTTTTCGGCTGCTGAGAGGCGCTGTAAAAATAATTTTCTCAAAATGCCTTGAGAGACATTTCTTATCGTAAAGCCCTCATTCTCCATACATTCTCATCATTAAATATAAGTACTGCATCATTATTTGCAGTTCTGACAGCTGTATGAGACAAAAGTGTGGCAAAACAAGAACTGATTCTCCATAAACAATGCAGCCGGTTTGTTATTGTTTCAGGAAATACGGAGCAGAGTCACAGATGATCTGTCAAACCAAAACGTATATAGCATAGCCTTATAGATCTATCCCGTCCAAGTTAGCTTCAAAGTAATTCACGAAATCGTGAAACTTCCCTACAAATTAAAACTGTGTGCCGGACCGAGAGTCGAACTCAGGACCATTGCTTTTCGCGGGGCTCTACCATCTCAGCTACCCACGCACGACTCACGACCCATCCTCAGTCCTTTAATTCCGCCAGTACCTCCTCTCCAACCGTCCAAACATCAAAGAAGCTCTCCTGCAAACCTTGCAGTACTAGCACTCCTAGGAGAAAGGATATTGCGGACACATGGCTTAGCCGCAGCCTGGGGGATATTTACAGAGTGAAAATTCTGGGATGGAATCGTTGTTCATCAAACTAGTACTGAAATGTTGCTCAAGAAAATGCGTGTGGTGGGTGTGGTGGGAATGTCACATCACACGTTTAATTACTTTCAGGCATTTCGGGAGTGATTTCATCATTGAAACTTGTGGAATTTGTTGTCTACTAGTTCTGCTGATAAAAAGTAAATTGAAAATCGAAATGTTTGATCAATTTCATTAACATTATCCCTTAAGCGACTACGAAAGAATTTAAGGTGCTTCAAGCCCCAGTAAATACTGTTTTCGTTATACAATCCATTGAATGTTGCCAGAAATATCTGTTCTGTGAGCGGTCGGCGTGTGGCACCATACAGCTGAGCGATAGTGACACAGGTGGACACGGGAGTGGAATTCCATAACTGATAAAATAAAAAGAAAAAAGAAAGAGCGTGGAAGAGGACGCTGCCTCGGAATCTAAACTTTAATTTGTCCCGTGTGCATGAAACACACTGGAGATTCAGTGTCGATATCGAGGTATTTCTCCTGTAGGGTTCAATGGAGAATATATACTTTCTCTAGAAAAAGTCAAATCAGCAGCTAGGCTTAATTTTTGTTTTAATTTTATGTATTTATATTTCATTTTTTTGTTATTCCTTCTTAAACTCTCGTATCTGACTGACATACAATTTCAATCTCACTGCGACCACTAACCAGCTAGACGGCTTGGTCGCATAGAAGAATGGACTCTTGAGAAATGTAAACAAATTAATTAAAACCATCAAATTGCAGCAGCGGAGCATGTGTATCCAAACCAAACGCATTCTATTAGTGCTGAAGGTCATATCTGACAGGAAGAATGTGTGAGCAATTGAACGTATTCCGTTTGCTTGGTATACACACACTGGTGATATGCGGTTAACTGGTGCCTGTCGGCTACAAGGTGAACGGTGCGTAACATTTCAGCTAAAGGTCACGCCGCCACAGGCACGAAAGCACAAAGAGTATCATCGTCGATATGTCAATAGCCTATACTCGTAGCGAGTGTGCACGCAGGCGCACGCACACACACCACACACAGTATTCCAATATCCGTTCTGCCGTCAAGTAATATTTTGTTTGAGCAGACAGGTGATTCTGACTCGCAGGCTAGTGATCAGCCGCCGCGCAGCCTATGATCGGCGCACACCGACGTCAGCGAATGGCGGCTGCCGTCGCTGCTCGCTCGTTACTGTTTCATTACGAGAATTAGTGCAAACCCTACCGCCGGCTCCCGGCTAACCGTTACCTCATCCCCGGAAGCTCGCAATATTGGCCTCGTTACGCCGCTTAATGACTCGAACATAGATTGCATAACCTCATTTACATATGCGGTGTCACGGCCGCCCGCAGTCAGTGCAGTGCGAGAGGGCGCGCGGGCGGCGTAGCGCTTCGCGTTTAAACACATACGACAACAGCCACACTGTACTCGTTCGTGGAACTCATCACATTGCCTAATTGATCTTTACGTGTAGACTCGAGTGAATAATTCTACGAACTGAAACAAGAATCACAGCTGCCAAATACTTTCATAAACTACACTACTGGCCATTAAAATTGCTACATCACGAAGATGACGTACTACAGACGCGAAATTTAACCTACAGGAAGACGATGCTGTGATATGCAAATGATTAGCTTTTCAGAGCATTCACACAAGGTGGGAGCCGGTGGCGACACCTACAACTTGCTGACATGAGGAAAGTTTCGAACCGATTTCTCATATACAAAGAGCAGTTGACCGGCGTTGTCTGGTGAAACGTTGTTGTGATGCCTCGTGTAAGGAGGAGAAATGCGTACCATCACATTTCCGACTTTCATAAAGGTCGGATTGTAGCCTATCGCGATTGCGGTTTATCGTATCGCGACATTGCTGCTCGCGTTGGTCGAGATCCAATGACTGTTAGCAGAGTATGGAATCGGTGGTTTCAGGAGGATAATACGGAACGCCGTGCGGGATCCAAACGGCCTCGTATCACTAGCAGTCGAGATGACAGGCATCTTATCCGCATGGCTGCAACGGATCGTGCAGCCACGTGTCGATTCCTGAGTCAACAGATGGGGACGTTTGCAAGACAACAACCATCTGCACGAACAGTTCGACGACGTTTGCAGCGACATGGACTATCAGCTCGGAGACAATGGCTGCGGTTATCCTTGACGCTGCATCACAGACAGGAACGCCTGCGATGGTGTACTCAACGACGAACCTGGGTGCACGAATGGCAAAACGTCATTTTTTTGGATGAATGCAGGTTCTATTTACACCATCATGATGGTCGCTTCCGTGTTTGGCGACATCGTAGTGAACGCACATTGGAAGCGTGTATTCGTTATCGCCATACTGGCGTGTCACTCGGCGTGATGGTATGGGGTGCCATTGGTTACACTTGTCTGTCACCTCTTGTTCGCATTGACGCCAGTTTGCACAGTGGACGTTACATTTCAGATGTGTTACGACCCGTGGCTCTACCCTTCATTCGATCTTGCGAAACCCTAAATTTCAGCAGGATAATGCACGACCGCATGTTGCAGGTCCTGTACGGACCTTTCTGGATACAGAAAATGTTCAACTGCTGCCCTGGGCAGCACAATCTCCAGATAGCTCACCAACTGAAAACGTCTGGTCAATGATGGCCGAGCAACTGGCTCGTCACAATACCCCAGTCACTACTCTTGATGAACTGTGGTATCGTGTTGAAGCTGCACGGGCAGCTGTACCTGTACACGTCGTCCAAGCTCTGTTTGACTCAATGCCCATGGGTATCAAGGCCGTTAATACGGCCAGAAGTGGTTGTTCTCGGTTCTGATTTATCATGATCTATGCACCCAAATTACGTGAAAATCTAATCAAATGTCAGTTCTCGTATAATATATTTGTCCAATGAATGCCCGTTTATCATCTGCATCTCTTCCTGGTGTAGCAATTTTAATGGCCAGTAGTGTATACACCAGAGCAGTGCCACACAATACCTGACGTCGAGGAAGCATAGCAGGGCACCAGACTCAGATTTCTCTGTCTATTTTCTCTTCTCTACTTCCTAGCTACCCTGAAAGTAATCTATAATCCGTTTCATGTAATTCTTTACTTTTGGGCCATTATTCCCGAATACTAGAGTACACTTCAACTATTCTGACCCTTATTACGATAAGAACATTGAGGTTTCAATAACTACGGAAAAACTTTTTTCTTCATCAATTTCTGCTGAAATAAGTATAATTTTGTTGTGGCACGTTGTGGAACATTCCCGCTTCAGACCCTATAGATTCATGAAGCTCTGATTGGTGGCGGCGCTATAGGTAGCAGTAAGGATGTGTCTGCTACGGAGGTGCGTTCTGAGCAGAGAGTTGTCACTCAGTTTCTTTTGGCGGAAAACCAAAGCATCAAAGATATTCGCAGGCGCTTGCAGAATTTGTACGGAGATAAGTCAGCTGAGTCGTTCGGCGAGGCGTCTGTCATCATCTCAACGGGGTCGCGCAGACGTGTTCGATCTCAGGCATGCCAGCCGGCTGCACACAGCTGAGACTACTACAATGTTGGAACGTGCGGACACTCTCATTCGAGATGATGCACAGATCACAATCAAACACCTAGCAGGACAACTGGGCGTCTCTGTTGGTAGTTCTGAAACAACTGTACACCAATTGAGAACTCATGGGTGTCTGCACGCTGTTTTCCTCGCCTCCGCCCGCTGTGGCAGAGGGGTTCAAGGCGCTTCAGTCCGGAACCGCGCTGCTGCTACGGTCGCGGGTTCGAATCCTGCCTCGGGCTTGGGTGTGTGTGATGTCCGTAGGTTAGTGTGTTTAATTACTCTACTGGTTATTAAAATTGATGCACCAAGAAGAAATGCAGATGGTAAACGCGTATTTATTGGGCAAACATATTATAGTAGAACCGACATGTGATTACATTTTCACTCAATTTAGGTACATAGATCCTAAGAAATCAGTACCGAGAACATCCACCTCTGGCCCTAATAACGGCCTTGATACGCCTGGGCATTGAGACAAACAGAGCTTGGATGTCGTGTAAGGGTACAGCTGCCCATGCAGCTTCCACACAACCACTGTTCATCATGAGTAGTGACTGGAGTATTGTGATGAGCCAGTTGCTCGGCCACCATTGAGCAGACGTTTTGAATTGGTGAGAGATCTGGAGAATGTGCTGGCCAGGGCAGCAGTAGAATATTTTCTGTATCCAGAAAGCCCCGTACAGGACCTGTAACACGCGGTCGTGCATTATCCTGCTGAAATGTAGTGTTTCGCAGGGATCGAATGAAGGGTAGAGCCACGGGTCGTAACACATTTGAAATGTAACGTCCACTGTTCAAACTGGCGTCAATGTTAACAAGAGGTGACCGAGACGTGTAACTAATGGCACCCCATACCATCACTCCGGGTATGAAATGAAATGTCGTGTGGCTAAGGCCTCCCGTCGGGTAGACTGTTCGCCTCGTACAGGCCTTTCGATTTGACGCCACTTCGGCGACCTGTGCGTCGATGGGGATGAAATGATGATCATTAGGACAACACAACACCCAGTCCCTGGGCGGAGAAAATCTCCGACCCAGCCGTGAATCGAACCCGGGACCTTAGGATTGACATTCCGTCACGCTGACCACTCAGCCACCGGGGCCGGACATCACTCAGGGTG
This sequence comes from Schistocerca americana, assembly GCF_021461395.2. NCBI lineage: Eukaryota > Metazoa > Arthropoda > Insecta > Orthoptera > Acrididae > Schistocerca > Schistocerca americana. The sequence continues at coordinate 1,200,430,448 of NC_060119.1, read as the reverse complement.
ATACGGCAGTATGGCGATGACGAATACACGCTTCCAATGGGCGTTCACTGCGATGTCGCCAAACACGGATGCGACCATCATGATGCTGTAAACAGAACCTGGATTCATGTGAAAAAGTGACGTATTGCCATTCGTGCACCCAGGTTCGTAGTTTAGTACACCATCGCAGCCGCTCCTGTCTGTGATGCAGCGTGAAGGGTGACTGTAGCCATGGTCTCCGAGCTGATAATCCATGCTCCTGCAAACGTCGTCGAACTGTTCGTGCAGATGTTTGTTGTCTTGCAAACGTCCCAATCTGTTGACTCAGGGATCGAGACGTGGCTGCACGATCCGTTACAGCCATGCGGATAAGATGTCATCTCGACTGCTAGTGATACGACACCCTTGGGATCCAGCATGTCGTTCCGTATTACCCTCCTGAACCCACCGATTCCATAGTCTGCTAACAGTCATTGGATCTCGACCAACGCGAGCAGCAATGTCGCGATACGATAAACCGCAATCGCGTTAGGCTACAATCCGACCTTCATCAATGCCGGAAATATGATGGTACGCATTTATCGTCCTTCCACGAGGCATCACAACAACGTTTCACCAGGCAACGCCAGTCAATTGCGGTTCGTGTACGAGAAATCGGTTGGAAACTTTCCTCATGTCAGCACGTTGGATTATCGACACCGGCGCCAACTTTGTGTGAATGCTCTGAAAAGCTTATCATTTGCATATCACAGCATCTTCTTCCTGTCGGTTAAATTTCGGGTCTGTAGCACGTCATCTTCGTGGTATAGCAATTGTAATGTCCAGTAGTGTTGGTCTACGTCTAGGGGAATGATGACCTCAGATGTGAAGTCCCATAGTGCTCAGAGCCATTTGAACCATACTTTTTTCCTCGCCGCCCAACAGAAGACCATAAAGAGCAAAGAAGGACAATCTGTATGGCATTGTTCGCACGTTACGAGGCTGATCGTGACAATTTTAATGGACGTCGTCACAGGCCCTGAGACATGTGTTCATCAGTTCGAACAGGAAATAAAACAGCGCCACACTACCGGTCCTCCGAAGAAAAAATTCAGAGCAACGCTTTGATCCTGTCGTCATGGCGGCGGTCTTCTGGGATTCTGAATGCGTTGCGAAACGTCTCAACAGAGCCGTTCCATCAGAACTTCCCACTAACTAAAGCAAGTAAGAATAATGTGGCCCACCGTGTAACTATGGTTGAGCGTATGCACAACCTCAAAAGGCTTGAGTAGGTGGAGTGACGGCATAAAAATGTTTCTTCTTGCTACAAAAACAAGTATTTTGCAAGAGGTCATCAGTGTTTGATTATATAATGTCATTTATTATGTTCCTCGTTTCGACATATATACCTATTCCTTTCTCTGAACCGTCTTGTGAGTGTGAATCTGAACAAATGAGCACTTGAATGTCTTTTCTATCAATTTGTGGTGGAAGTTGAGTTGGTCGTCGACTGCTAGAGCGAGGGCTGGGAGGAGGTTGGAGGAGAGAGCAGTATGACCAACTCAGGATCCTAGTACCTGGGCCGAGAGTTCTATTCTTTCTTTAGGTGGCATTGTTGGTTTGTCATGTTGGTGACGGAAGCTCTCTCTGGTTTCCGTTTTCACGTGGTAGCCGGTGGAACCTTTGTGGAGAGGAAGGCATTCTGCTGCTGGTTACTGGTGAGTACAGACGTAGTCCTATGTTGCTCTGCTAGAAGCTTACTTTGTAAATAGCCTGAAATATTTAAGTTCACTTCATCAGAAACGCTATCGATCTCCTAGTGCCTTTGTGCTATGAGGTAGCAATAGTAGCTGACGATTATGCGCAAATTTTGCACTGATCGGACTAGGCTTTGTTCTGTAGAACAGTGTCGTGCAATTCACACACCACAGAACTTTCCAGCGTGCGTATGTCAGGATAACTTGCCTATGCTTCGTGTGAAAAGGAAGGGTGTTTATTTCTTCATGCGTGTGCGTTTTTCTGTTACTTTACGCCCTTGACTTTTAAACTGATCGTCGTGCATTTTATTCGAATTGTAATGGTTGTCGTTATTTCAAGAGCCTCCTGCTCAACCTTTTATGTATGATAAGTTTCTTTTGGTATGAATTTAATTAATTACGTATATGGTACTATTTGTTAATTCTTGGAGTTTTCATGCAAGTACGGAATTCTGGCGGAACAAATCTATTGTGTGAGAACCACGTGGATGTAGAATAGACGGAGGCCCTCACCCGGACCTGATCACTCCCTATCTATTTGATTCATAGGCTTGCTACTCTGTGGTGGAAACGCACTCTCTCTGCCCACTTTTCCTCCTTTGCATGCGAGTTCTGGTGGTGGTTTCTTGCTTGAGTCCATCTTCTCAGTCTGAACTGAGTGACTGAGTGTGAGCCTTGGTTCAAATGGCTCTGAGCGCTATGGGACTGAACATCTGAGGCCATCAGTCCCCTAGAACTTAAAACTACTTAAAGCTAACTAACCTAAGGACATCACACACATTCATGCCCGAGGCAGGATTCGAACCTGCGACCGTAGCGGTCGCGCGGATCCAGACTGAAGCGCCTAGAACCACTCGGCTACACCGGCCGGCGGGTGTGGGGCCATTTCCCTACTGCTACATGTCCTTTTCCTTCCGTTGAATTTTACAAGTGTTACGACCTTCTTATTAAAGAGCAGCAAGTTATTTTGTTCCAAGACCTGGCAACCGTTTTTCTCTTGTAATGTAATTCATTCCCTCCATTATTGAGCACTGTTTACTGAATAACCCAGTGATAACCCGTACACCATCAATCCTGCGTATTTTCTCACGATCGTTAGATTAATACGCGGTTGCAATTGTAAAATCAATATGAATACTCTGTTAATTTTCATATCTTTTGACGAGTCATTGCATGAGGGCAGTAATAAAAGAGATGGTCAAAATCACCAGAACAACTTAATTAAATGATCAAGGAAAAACGGTGAAAACAATTGTAGATCCCTTTTTTTATAAACAATTTCCAGTTCGGTCGATTCTCTGGTCTTAAGAGTCGGCTTAGGTTGGTGGCGACCCTGAAATTGTATCGTGTTACTCGTAATTGTAAGTCTGAATGCCCCAAGGTACTAAAAGCAGCATACCGATTCATGGGTCCTAGGTCAAGTTGCTAGTCCAGACTTTGCGCAAGACCTAAGCATCCTACTTACAGTTGTTCTGTTTGATTCCCTCCCTCATGGTGCAACTACGAAGTGTGAGTTCATTGTGCTACGCTCAGGATATTGAAGAAAGTACTTCAGCGTGGTTGTCCCACAAAAATGCAAACAAACAAACGAAGTTCTTCCACTCCATGACAACGCAGGGCCTGACACATCCACCCTACAGCCCAGAACTCACTCCTTCAGATTTCCATCTGTTTGACCCAATGAAGTACACACTCTGTGAGAACCAACACGTGGATAATGGGCGGAGGTTACTGGTGCAACACGATAAAGCTTTCTTGTATGCACAAAATTCAGCACTTATTTTCCTCAAACTGATGGGTGCACCAAAAAACTTAGATATTCCACTCATAAATTTAGTACAGATATCTTCTGATTCTATTAGGTACACTTTGGCACTGCATTGATACATGAACTGAAGCATTGTTCTAAGCCATCCACATGTACACTATGCGGATGGAGATAGTTCACAGTGTCATTGTACACTGCTTGAATTCTTGGCAGCCAGCGGTTAAGTCTCTCCAGCACAAGAGAGGACATCATACTTAGTCCATATAAGATCATAAGTGTGGCGTGCTGCAGATAAATGGATAGGTCCTCTGGTTTCACCCGGAGTACATCGTCATCATACATACTTCTAATGGATAGCTTTAGACCATGACAGCAAATGTTTGGAGGAGAATGAGATGGGTAATACTCAGTTCTCATCTACGCATTGATGTAGCATGTAGCATGATATAGTTCATCCAATTCCCGCTCAGTACATTACACTTTCGATCTCCAGTCACTGTCTGCTGATGCTTCTATACCAATATTTAGACCCTTTGAGCCACTAACAGTTAAATTATACATTGAAGTGAAAAGTAGTAGCACACTGGGCTGAACTGGCGTTTTCTTATCCACAGTATCTGCATTTTTTTTCTGGGACAGCATGCTAGTCGGAGCCCACTATTGACTTGCACCTTGCTGTTTAGCGCACCTCTGCGAGCTGGTGGTAGGCTTGGTGTCTTCATCACACAAATAAATGAGCAGAATAGACATTATCAGTTCCTTTTCGTGCTCAAGCATACTGACCAGAAGCACTACATAATTCCAAGTGGTCGCTGCAGTCCAGACGCAGTGGAACTCGATGCTGGTCCTGACACGCTGGCCGTCATCTCTGCAGGTCTCAACAGGTGGCACGTTCCTGAACCAGGAGAAAGAACCAACGCATGCAGTACAAAGACATGCAGTAGTAGTAATAATAATAATTGTAATACTAGCTACAGACATAGATGATTTTGCATTGTATTTTATTGAACTGGGGACCTAGAAAAGACAGAGAGGCTTCGTTACCGCTGTAGGCCTCAGTGGTACACAACACCCCAACAGGCTACAGTAGCCCGCGCACCCGACCGCTGCCCCGCACCGAACCCAGAGTTACTGTGCGGTTCGGCCCCCATTGGACCCTCCTGGGAACGACTCATTCCAGACGAGTGTAACCCCAATGTTTGCGTGGTAGAGTAATTGTGATGTACGCGTGCGTGGAGACAGTGTTTGCACGCCAGTCGCCGACATGTGTAACTGAGGCAAAATAAGGGGAACCAGCCATAATTAGTCTAGGCAGATGGAACACCGCCTTAAAAACCTCTGAACCAGGCCTATTTTATGTACCCGCCCTAGAAACCAGGCAATTTTGTCAATATGTAGAAAATCAGTGCTTCATATCTACTTTTTGGATTGTGGCAAATTTGGTACCATTTTGAAGCAGCGCTTTTCGACTATAATTCTATGCAAAAGAAACTGCTTTGGAATTCCCAGCGTTAAGTTACAGTTATATAAATCCCAAAGGTGTTTTTAAGAATTTAGGAAAGTCATACGGATAAGAGAATGCAATTGTTTATTTTTAACTAACATTATGGCACTACGTAACATCTTTCTGTCAGTCTACAATAACTGCATATAAATTTCACACAGAATCATATTTTTTTTCGTGTGGAAAATATTGAAGCAATGTTCCAGGCAGAGTGAAACACCACACTGTTCACATTCGTACCGCGTCTTTTTGCGAGAAGCTTTGCCATTCTCCTTCTTACTCCTGGCACTGCACACGTGACACACACGAGCAGCGTATTTCTTTGTAGTTGGAGGTATGTGTTTCAAAAAATGCCTCTACGTTAGCCGACCTACATGTTCCTTCATTCCCTTGGATGAATTCAAGTGTATCATCTTCAACAACTTGAGCAGCAAGCACTGTTATGAAGTCTGTTATTGTAAGTTTCTTGTTGTGCAATGCATTGCATAGCCAAAAAGCATTTTATATTTCCATCAGCAGCAGATGGAAATATAATTTTCGCCACCATTTCACTGATCTGTGCTGGAATGGACTGTACTGCAGGCGCTGCTGTCCGATATCCACTCCAATTTTATTGAGATTGTAATCCAGTACCTGAAGTGGTTTCATTAATACAGACCTATTTTTCTTAGTATGCATACCAAATGTGGCCTGATGCCTTGGAGACAATGTATACACGTCCCTCTTATCCTTCCACTTCATTGCTAATACATTATCTTTACGTCGAAAAGACATTTAGCCTTTTCTCAGATCATTAGATACTAAATCTTTAGGTAATCATTTCCTACATTTGTTCACAGTACCAACAGCTCCAGTACCTTTGTCAGCCAGTCGTTGCACAAGCTCTGGACTGGAATAAAATCGGTCTAAATACACAGTATGACATTTATTAAGCAAGCCACCGCCAAACAACATTCTTAGTACAACAGCGGACGAAAAATTCTGTCCACAGTATGCTTACCAGCATAAACTTCAAAGTTTGCTTCATAGCCACTACTGGCTTCAGCAACACCATAAACCTTCAGTCCATACTTACGAGGCTTATTTTGCATGTAAACACGGAAGTTCACACGACCTCGAAATAGGCATATGCCGTCATCAATTGTCAGTTTTTCTGGGGGACGATATGCCAGGATACATCGCTCCTTCAAATTCTTATAATAAGGTAAAACTTTATAAAGTGTTTTTTTTCTGTTTAGAATTGTCAACAAGATGCAAGCACGACAGTATCCGATTAAAGCGCAAACGACTCATAACTTGGGGACAGAAGTTACAACTAAGAACAGGATTAGTGGCTTTCTTGAAATACACATGTGGAAAAGCATACCTAAGAAACGTCTCGTCTCACTTGTAGTTAGTGGCTTCCAGGAACTCAAAACTGAATTAGGCTTCACGTTATTTCCTCTTCTTTTCTTCTGGATTGTGTGTGATGCATACAAATTTGTCTGTATCTTGAGTTCTTTTATGTCACTGTCAGTAAGGAACGCTTTACTGCAATCCAGTACAGAACTTGTGTGATCAGTATTCACTAGAATCTGCCTGGATGTAGAGTTGACAGGCAGAGGTCGGTAGGTGTCAAATTGAGTCCAGTCGACACCTTTTCGACGTGGCGCAGCCGCTGGATTTGAGGTAACAACTTCAGCATCATTCACGTCTGCATCTGAAGACAAGCTGTCGTAGATCTCGCTCTCTAAAGGGAATATCATATTATATGTAACTACATATATCTCTTACAGAAGACATGTTCAGCAGAAATGTGTGTACTGTACGATTAAGAGCAGTGATATGCCGTAGAAAATTCTGAAATACGTGACTTCAAACACACCATTGTATTCAGAACCGTCAGAATCACTCTCAACATTATCCAGAGTGCCGCTATCATTAATCAAATCCTCGATTTCTGCGTCTGATAAACCCTACCGAGACATGATTACACACATGAAATAACGACGTAAGGAAGTCTGGGAACGCAAAGATAAGCTTTAAAATGGATTACGGAACCATCCACAGGCTGGCCGGCACACTGGACCTCGACACTTAGCAGCCGGACGGATTCGTGCTGGGGACCGGCACGCCCTCCTGCTCGGGAAGCAGTGCGTTAGACCGCACAGCTACCCATGGGGAAGGGGAGAAAGTAGTGAGGGAGCCACTGACAGAAGGTGATGTCTTCAGGTGACGTCACCAGTGCGATGTTGCCACATTTATCTTCTAGGGAGAGGCGAGGTGGTCGAGGAGCAGCCATCTTGAACAAATTTGGCAACAATGCAGCCTGTCCAAGTTTCGGCTTTAATACCCTGCTATGGTACCTCAGGCAGGTTTCAGTACTTATACTTCAGTGACGAACTTACAAAGTGGTCTGATGTGCATCCCTACAAAATCCTGACGTCTCAGTTCCGTCCAGCATTTTGCGTTAATAATCTATTGGACTTCATAATGTGAATCTCTATCTGAATGCACATAGTTACGTATGTTGTGCCACCTACTGGCAATTTTCATTACTGTTTCATGTATGTACACTTAAATACTAAACACCATCCAATTTTACATTCTATTCGCTTTGTATACTTTTTCTAATCATTTGTGAGAGCACTTCCTTATTACAATGGAAATTTTTATGTTCAGTTACGTTGAACAACGAATAATTCTTAGGGTGGTCCTCAACGCATATTAACTTGTTTGGTTGTTAACTGTGTCTACATCTGTGACAAAAGCAAGGTGGGAAAATGGAGGTCGGTCATAAGTTTTGTTACCGTATCAGGTGGAACATTTCCTTGGTTGTATGTTGCCGAATGATCTGGGTTGGAGAAATTATTGGCAGAAGACATTCTAATGCCATACGTGTATGTTTGTTGCAGTGGATTATTAATCCTGAATCAATAATAGTAGCTCCGATCTACAACGTAAGTGGCATTCATTTCTGTTCTAATAGTGAACTAATTAATGAGAAAATTCACAAGCTCTTCATATACACTGGAGAGCCAAAGAAACTGGTACACCGTGTAGAGGCCCCGCGAGCACGTAAAAGTGCCGGAATTCGACGTAGCATGGACTCGACTAATGTCTGAAGTGTGCTGGAGGGAACTGACACCATGAATCCTGCAGGGCTGTCCATAAATCATTAAGAGTACCAGGGGGTGGAGGTCTCTTCTGAACAGCACGTTGCAAGGTATTTCAGATATGCTCAATAATGTTCATGTCTGGGAAGGTTTGTGGCGAGCGGAAGTGTTTAACCTCAGAAGAGTGTTCCTGGAGCCAGTCTGCAGCAATTCTGGACACGTGGGGTGTCGCATTGTCCTGCTGGAATTGCCCAAGTCCGTCGAAATGCACAATGGGCATGAATGGATGCAGCAGATCAGACGGGATGCTTTCGTTCGTGTCACCTAACAGAGTCGTATCTGGACGTATCAGGTGTCCCACGTCACTCCAGCTTCACACGCACTACACCATAACAAAGCCTCCACCAGCTTGAACAGTCCTCTGCTGACATGCAGCGTCCATGGATTCATGAGATTGTGTCAATACCTGTACACGTCCATCCACTCGTATATAGTTGGACATGAGACTCGTCACATCAGGAAACATGTTTCCAGTCATCAACATTCATATATCGGTGTTGACGGGTGCGGGCGAGGAGTACAACTGTGTGTCGTGCAGTAGATGAGTGGGCCTTAGGCTCCGAAAGCCCATATCTATGATCTTTCGTTGAATGGTCCGCACGCTGACACTTGTTGATGGCCCAGCATTGAGCCGGACGCGTTGGCCGTGCGGTTCTGGCGCTGCAGTCCGGAACCGCGGGACTGCTACGGTCGCAGGTTCGAATCCTGCCTCGGGCATGGGTGTGTGTGATGTCCTTAGGTTGGTTAGGTTTAAGTAGTTCTGAGTTCTAGGGGACTTATGACGTAAGATGTTGAGTCCCATAGTGCTCAGAGCCATTTGAACCCAGCATTGAAATCTGCAGCAATTTTCGTAAGGGCTGAACTTCTGTCAAGTTCAACGATTCTCTTCAGTCGTCGTTGGTCCTATTCATGCAGTATCCCCCCTTCCGGCCGCAGCGATGTCGTAGATTTGATGTTTTACCGGACTCCTGATATTCACAGTACACTTGTGAAATTGTCGTATGGGGAAAATCCCCATGTCATGGCTACTTCGGAGATGCTGTGTCCCATCGCTCGGGCACCGAATAAAACACCACATTAAACTGACTTAAATCTTGATGACCTGCCATTGTAGCAGCAGTCACCCGTCTAACAACTGCGCCAGACACGTGTGGTCTTATATAGGGGTTGCCGACCGCAGCGCCGTATCATGCCTTTTTACATATCTCTGTATTTGAATGCACATGCCTATACAATTTTCTTTGGCGCTTTAGTAGATATTGGTTTAACAGCAGATAGTAAAACTACCGCAGAACGACACCTTGACACGGCTGATAACCCAAGAGGACTTCATCACTAATATCAAAATTCTGTTTACATTCGTAGTTATTGGTTTAAAAACAAATATTGAAATTGTATTTGCGTTGCACTGAGGAAATGCCAACTATAAAATAGAAACGTAGCTGATTGCAACATTGCACTTCAGTAGACTGCTTTTATATTTCATAACTGTATTTACATAGCACTGAGGAAATGCCAAATAGAAAATAGAAACATAGCTGGACCTTGCCGTTGGTGGGGAGACTTTCGTGCCTCAGCGATACACATAGCCGTACCGTAGGTGCAACCACAACGGAGGGGTATCTGTTGAGAGGCCAGACAAACGCGTGGTTCCTGAAGAGGGGCAGCAGCTTTTTCAGTAGTTGCAGGGGCAACAGTCTGGATGATTGACTGATCTGGCCTTGTAACACTAACGCCGGCCGGGGTGGCCGAGCGGTTCTAGGCGCTACAGTCTGGAACCACGCGACCGCTACGGTCGCAGGTTCGAATCCTGCCTCGGGCATGGATGTGTGTGATGTCCTTAGGTTACTTAGGTTTGATTAATTCTAAGTTCTAGGCGACTGATGACCTCAGAAGTTAAGTCGCATAGTGCTTAGAGCCATTAGAACCATTCTTTTTTGTAACACTAGCCGAAACAGCCTCGCTGTGCTGGTACTGCGAACGGTTGAAAGCAAGGGGAAACTACAGCCGTTATTTTTCCCGCGGGCTTGCAGCTTTACTGTATGGTTAATGATGATGGCGTCCTCTTGGGTAAATTATTCCGGAGATAAAATAGTCCCTCATTCGGATCTCCGGGCGGGGACTACTCAAGAGGACGTCGTTATCAAGAGAAAGAAAACTGGCATTCTACGGATCGGAGCGTGGAATGTCAGATCCCTTAATTGAGCAGGTAGGTTAAAAAATTTAAAAAGAGAAATGGATAGGTTAAAGTTAGATATAGTGGGACTTAGTCAAGTTCGGAGGCAGGAGGAACAAGTCTTTTGGTCAGGCGAATACAGGGTTATAAATACAAAGTCAAATAGGGGTAATGCAGAAGTTAGTTCAATAATGAATAAAAAATAGGAATGCGGGTAAGCTACTACCAACAGCATAGTGAACGCATTATTGTGGCCAAGACAGACACGAAGCCCACGTCTACTACAGTAGTACAAATTTAAATGCCAACTATCTCTGCAGTTAACGAAGAAATTGAAGAAATGTATGATGAAATAAAAGAAATTATTCAGATAGTGAAGGGACCCGAAAATTTAATAGTCATGGGTGACTGGAATTCAGTAGTAGGAAAAGGGAGAGAAGGAAACGTAGTAGGTGAATATGGATTTTGAATATAAAAAAAAAAGAGGAAGCCTCCTGGTAGAATTTTGCGCAGAGCACAACTTAATCATAGCTAACACGTGGTTCAAGAATCATAAAGGAAGGTTGTATACATGGAAGAAGCCTGGAGATACTAACAGATTTCAGATAGATTATCTAATGGTAAGACAGAGATTTAGGAACCAGGTTTTAAATTGTAAGACATTTCCAGGGGCAGATGTGGACTCTGATCACAATCTATTGGTTTTGAACTGTAGATTGAAACTGAAGAAACTGCAAAAAGTTGGGAATTTAAGGAGATGAGACCTGGATAAACTAACTAGATCAGAGGTTGTACAGAGTTTCAGGGAGAGAGCAATGGAACAAATGGCAAGATTGGGGGAATGAAATACAGTAGAAGAAGAATGGGTAGCTTTGACGGATGAAGCAGTGAAGGCAGCAGTGGATCAAATAGGTAAAAAGACGAGGGCTAGTAGAAATCCTTGGGTAACAGAAGAAATATTGAATATAATTGATGAAAGGAGAAAAAATTAAAATGCTGTAAATGAAGCAGGCAAAAAGGAATACAAACGTCTCAAAAATGAGATCGACAGCAAGTGCAAAATGGCTGAAGCAGGGATGGCTAGAGGATAAATGTAAGGATGTAGAGGCTTATCTCACTAGGGGTAAGATAGATACTGCCTACGGGAAAATTAAAGAGACCTTTGGAGAAAAGAGAACCACTTGTATGAATATTAAGAGCTCAGATGGAAACCCAGTTCTAAGCAAAGGGCAATGTACTTGAGGACAATATTATGGAAAGGGAAGAGGATGTAGATGAAGATGAAATGGGAGATACGATACTACGTGAAGAATTTCACAGAGCGTTGAAAGACCTAAGTCGAAACAAGGCCCCAGGAGAAGGCAACATTCCATTAGAACTACTGACGGCCTTGGGAGAGCCAGTCCTGAAAAACTCTACCATCTGGTGAGCAAGATGTATGAGACAGGCGAAATACCCTCAGACTTCAAGAAGAATATAATAATTCAAATCCCTAAGAAATCAGGTGTTGACAGATGTGAAAATTACCGAACTATCAGTTTAATAAGTCACGGCTGCAAAATACTAAAACGAATTCTTTACAGACGAATGGAAAAGCTAGTAGAAGCCGACCTAGGGCAAGATCAGTTTGGATTCCGTAGAAATATTGGAACACGTTAGGCAATACTGACCCTACGATTTATCTTAGAAGTTAGATTAAGGAAAGGCAAACCTACGTTTCTAGCAGTTGTAGACTTAGAGAAAGCTTTTGACAATGTTGAGTGGAATACTCTCTTTCAAATTCTGAAGTTGGCAGGGGTAAAATACAGGGAGCGAAAGGCTATTTACAATTTGTATAGAAACCAAATGGCAGTTATAAGAGTTGAGGGGCATGAAAGGGAAGCAGCTGTTGGGAAGGGAGTGAGACAGTGTTGTAGCCTCTCCCCGATGTTATTCAATCTGTATATTGAGCAAGCAGTGAAGGAAACAAAAGAAAAATTCGGAGTAGGTATTTAAATCCATAGAGAAGAAATAAGAACTTTGAGGTTCGCCGATGACATTGTAATTCTGTCAGAGACAGCAAAGGACTTGGAAGAGCAGTTGAACGGAATGGATAGTGTCTTGAAAGGAGAATATTAGATGAACATCAACAAAAGCAAAACGAGGATAATGGAATGTAGTCGAATTAAGTCAGGTGATGCTGAGGGAATTAGATTAGGAAATGAGACACTTAAAGTAGTAAAGGAGTTTTGCTGTTTGGGGAGCAAAATAACTGATGATGGTCGAAGTAGAGAGGATATAAAATGTAGACTGGCAATCGGAAGGAAAGCGTTTCTGAAGAAAAGAAGTTTGTTAACACCGAGTATAGATTTATGTGTCAGGAAGTCGTTTCTGAAAGTATTTGTATGGATTGTAGCCATGTATGGAAGTGAAACATGGACGATAAATAGTTTAAACAAGAAGAGAATAGAAGATTTCGAAATGTGGTGCTACAGAAGAATGCTGAAGATTAGATGGGTAGATCACATAACTAATGAGGAGGTGTTGAATAGGATTGGGGAGAAGAGAAGTTTGTGGCACAACTTGACTAGAAGAAGGGATCGGTTGGTAGGACATGTTCTGAGGCATCAAGGGATCACCAATTTACTATTGCAGGGCAGCGTGGAGGGTAAAAATCGTAGAGGGAGACCAAGAGATGAGTACACCAGGCAGTTTCAGAAGGATGTAGGTTGCAGTAAGTACCGGGAGATGAAGAAGCTTGCACAGGATAGAGTAGCATGGAGAGCTGTATCAAACCAGTCTCAGGACTGAAGACCACAACAAAAACAACAACAGCTGACTGCAATATTGCACTTCAGTAGACAGCATTTATATTTCATATGTAGTGTGAGTTGAGATATTTGAATAAAGTGATTTGCGTGTGTGTGCCTGTTTGTGTGACTCTGCGTGTGTTCGTGCGTGCTTTCAGACAGGAGTGTGAATGTGAACGTGTTTTCTTCTATTCTTGCTTTAGGGGTATTGTGTTTGCCTTGTGATGTCGGATTTGTATTGTATTCTAAGTAGTAATACGGCGTTGTACTCGTATATCGCTGTTGTTGACAACTGTATTTGCTTGAAATCGTACAAGGTACGAACAAAGTGTGTGTGTGTGTGTGTGTGTGTGTGTGTGTGTGTGTGTGTGTGTGTATGGGTGGGTGGGTGGGGAGGGGGTCGGGGTCGCTGTCTTGCTATACCTTATGTTTGTTAAATAGTGAAAGCCTACGCTCGTTAAATAGTGAGAGTAAAATCACAAAGCAGTCAAATAACCAATATATTACCAACGGGTTACCTGTTGTAGATACGTGTAAGCAAATGTGTGTGTCGTTGTTGTACAATAGGAGTGGTTTCGACACATTTATGTAGTGAGAATTGTGCCTGATCTTCATTTTTTAGACGAATTTTTGATGCCAAAAACACAGTCATATTTGAAAGTGGCTAGCTATACATTCCAATGAACAGTTGGACATAGAACCGTCTATTATTTTATACTGTTTAAGCCAGATTGGTTGGTTGGTTGTTTGGGGAAGGAGACCAGACAGCGTGGTCATCGGTCTCATCGGATTAGGGAAGGATGGGGAAGGATGTCGGCCGTGCCCTTTCAGAGGAACCATCCCGGCATTTGCCTGGAGTGATTTAGGGAAATCACGGAAAACCTAAATCAGGATGGCCGGACCCGGGATTGAACCGTCGTCCTCCCGAATGCGAGTCCAGTGTCTAACCACTGCGCCACCTCGCTCGGTATGTTTAAGCCAGAGGTTGGAAATACCGCTCCAACTGTAAAGTTCTTTTATAATCACACGATGGGTTTCGGGCACTTATAAGCCCATCTTCAGGTGTCGTAAATTAGTGCTGTGGCCCCCGAGCGCCACGGTGGACGTGTACTAGGCGAGGTGTGTAAAGTTTTATACTCGCTTTAGTGAGTTCTTATCCAATGATGCTGAGTCATGATGGTGATGATACAGCAACAAAATGGTTATATGTTATGTCTTTCAGTAGCTGCGATGCAACTACAACTGTGCGGCGTGGGTTTCGTTGGAGGAACAGCACTGAAACTCCGACTAGGTAATTTGAGAACGCATCACAGATCGCACGATCGCTATTGACGGCGCATGATCTCGCTGTAAATTTGTCTTTGGAACAGTTTGTTGTAAAACCACTATAAACAGCAAATAATGTGTTAATCTGCAACCAATTTAGACGCAAACATGGTTCTACCTGCGTGCAAGTAAAACATACTGAATTACTCTGGAAAATCAGATAACTATATTAAAATAAGTACTTTTAAATTCCCTACAAATTTCTATCTTAGTTGTCGTGTAAGATACAGTCTCTAAAAGCAGATGGATCTCCTAGAAATACCCTACAGCTTTTATGCGAAGTGACTGAATAGGTAACCTCAAATCTACAAAATGATGAATGTATTCAAGCCCACACAATGAAATTAAATTGCGAGCTCTAGAAGTTAATAGGCTAGTTCTTATGGTTCATATTCCACTCTTTTTCATGCTCACATCCGTCATTCGTTCAACGTCCTCTTCCGTAATGACACCGACAGACAAGTTAATAGCCTCTTCAACATTCATACGTCAGATTAATGTATAAGGTCTGAGGCGCTAATTCTAGCTTTTGCTGACTTCTATGAAATGCAGGAAAGTCACAGAAATTCTTTTGAGGTGTAACTAACACGTGTACTTCGTGCACCACTGCATTTTTTTTTTTGCGACAAAGCAGTCGATCCAGTTCTAAGTAATCGCTTTTCTGGAATGGAAGTCGCTGAATGCAAAACCATTAACGTCGTACTGCAGGAGCGTTTGATGGTTCCATTTACAAGGGACTCATTCAGTGCGGGAGCTTTGAACTGGCAGGCACGGAAAGAAAAGGGAGCGCTATTTTCCAATTATCCATTCTTTATACCACATATACTTACGCCTTTGTTTGACCACACAGAAAACAATGGATGCCAACGAGTATTGTTCTACAAAAGATCCCGAGTGGCGTGTGACGGCTGAAATGACAACTGAACAAGAGTGAGCCAAAGAGGATGTACAAAAATCTGTCATTTTTCTGCGCTCACACCTAGTTCAGAGAACTGAACAGTACCTCATTTGATATTTTTTATGCTTCACGCGCGTAAGGAATTAATGTTAACAACTAAAAAAATACGTTTGTATCTTGACGAATGGATAGATGACTCTAATGTGTTATTTTGATGTAGAAAAAACAATGTATTTACTTTAATAGTGTTCAAAAGTCATAATATATATATAAATTGGTGATATCCAGTTTTACAAATTTCCTTTTTCAGACGGACACACGTGGATGATTTCGATCTTATACTGACATAAGAGATTTCTTGTAAAAGCATATCACATGACAGAGAAATGTATGGTTTCGGTCTCGGTCAGACGATATTAGTCTGTAGCTACATTTTAATTTAGTATGCGCCCCATTGTAGGGTGAATGTCGTCGGGTGGCACCCCACGACAGACTGTGTAGGTAGGCTGTGTAGGTTTTTATGTTGGTGATGCCACGTAGCTTTTTGTATTAAAATCACTGATTGCGCTGTGTGCAGTCTGTGGCTAGTTGGATTCATTGTTGGATTATACTCTACTGTAGTGTACGGCAGTTGGATATGAACAGAGCGTAGCATTGGGCAGTTGGCGGTGAGCTGCTAGGAGTGGTGGATGTGTGGAGAGAGATGCCAGTGTCTTGAGAGGTTACTATTGAAACGGAACTTGTTGTACCGTTCCAATGTTTTATTAAATTGCTAGCACGCAGAAATTATTAGCAAGAGTTTCTTCTCTTGCAGGTAATACCTCAGCTGGTGACCAAAAGGGGAGAATGGACTAAACAGTGTTATTTACTGAATTTGTTTCTGTTGTGTACCACGTTTCCCATTTTCCTTTCCTTGGTGCGGCCTGGACGGTGTAAATGAGTGAGGGTGTGAGCTAGCAGAAAGCTTTAGGCACAGATTGTAACACTGCATGAATGGTCGTTCTGGGTAGGGTAGTACCAACCCCCCAAGCGTGAACAAGTTTAGCAGAGACCAAGTTTGCAGGTCAGGGCAAAGATGACACGTAGGCGTGCGTATTGGCTCTGTCAGGTTGGCGCGCCACCCCCACCACGTTTGTAAGCGGAACGGTTAGGCGAATTCGGTTGGAAGAGCACTTCTTCCTGGGTCGTGGTGCTGGACAGACGTGGAGACGCAGCTCTCGTTTTGGTAATGTTAACATAGGTATTAGATTGTCTGAAATCTGCTCTGTAATGAAGTCCAGATGTTGAAATCTGGTGCGAAATTACCACTGAACCCCATAAGGGAATTGATTTTTTTAATTTACTCGAATTGCAGTAGACCTTGCGTTAGTGCCTTGTTCAGGCAACGCACCATGTGCCTTAAGCTCACGGTCACGTTATTGCTCTGTGCTTTACGGAAATTCACTCATTCAATGTATTTTAATCTGCTCTTCCATTTACAGTAATACTTTTGGGATTTTTATTTATTTTCCGTATGTTTTCTTTGTGAACTTGCTTTCGCGCCACGTGGTCGGTTGGAGCAACCGCCGCATTGATAAATTGTAGTTTCGGTCTGAAAATATTTTGTACACGATGAATAGTCATACGATAAGGAGCGAGTGTAAAATAGGGAAGGAATAATCGTGTGTGTCCATATTTTTCTGGGTTTCTGTTGGCTACTGTAACTTGGCCATGTGGGTTGAACAGCATTGAAGTGATGTTTCTTGTGCACCCCCGTAACGATTTGATTTGTTGGCGATGTTGTGCGTTCAGTGAAATACTCGTGCCACTAGGAAAAGTATCGGATTTTAATGCCCACTGATTTGATAAAGATTTGCGAAATACTCTTCCACCCTGACCTAGTTTTGCTTGTATTGTCTTTGCGGAATTTGTTCTGAGTAATCTATAGCAACTGAATGTAATAACCGAGGGTTTAGGTATAATCGTGCTGTTGTATAAATTTACATTGAAGCCAGGTCAGCGCTCCTCTGTCCCATTCCGTAATTACGTGGCGAAACTGAACCATGTTAACCAGAGACCGGTTTTGATTATGTACATTGTAAGAGAAACACGACTAGTTGAAATACCATCGGTACTCAATAAATATCAATTAATCTCTAGCCTTGACTGATTATTTACTCCTTCCATCATAAAGAATAGGTGGCAGTCAGTACCACAGTCGAATTCTGGGTCATGAAAGCTAATAAAAGCTATATAATGCCTATTAAGCCCTGTATAGATGCCATCTGTAGTGGTTCAAAAAAATGCGTTATCCGTTGCAGTCAAATTTCTACCGGTTCGTTAAAACCTTCCGCTAGAGATTATTAACACCCAGTAATAACAAGCAGGGGCCAGTAATTTCGTGGACCACACGAATTTAAGAAACCATTTACTACGGACGGTAGCTTGCAGGAGCGGTAAGACATGTAAAAGCGACGGTGATCTACCTAGTATGGAGGCTTTTACCACCACCAGTAATGGAAGGTTACGTTGCACTATGAGCGGACGTGTGTCCGTCTGAACAAGGAAATTTGTACAACTGGATGTCACCTATTTTTTATATATATATATATATATATATATATATATATATATATATATATATATATATATATATATACTGCTGGCCACCGTAAATGCAACACCCTAAAGGAAGCATCCGAATCAAGTGAAATTTACACCATGGGTTTGCAGCGATGAGATATGCAACTGATTAGAATTTCAGCGCAGACGCACACCACGCGCGCCTGTGGCGCCACCTCATAGCGCCATTTAAGGCTTGGCAATTTCGACGAGTGTACGTTCGACACGTGTGTTTACCTTGTGGTTGTTTCACAAGATGATCAGTTATGCCTCATAGACAACAGCGAACATCGTTTGATCTAGTATCCGAGTTCGACAGAGGAAGGATAGTGGCTTACCGAGATTGTGGATCATCATACAGAGAAATCGCTAGTCGTATTGGACGAAACCAAACAACTGTAATGCAGATATGTAACTGTTGGATGCAGGAGGGTACGACCGACCGACATGGTCGATCGCATTCATCTCGGTGCACCACTGCACGTGCTGATAGGAAAATTGTGCGCATGGCAGTGACGGATCGCTCAGTGACATCCCGAACCATAGCACTGCACATTGCGTCTGTAACGCATCATCCAGTGTCTGCGCGTACCATTCGACGCCGTTTACAGCAGAGTGGCCTGTCCGCAAGACGTCCATTGCTTCGTCTACCATTGACGCAGAACCACAGACGTCTCCGTCGCCAATGGTGTGATGACAGACGGATGTGGACGGCAGAATGGAATGACGTTGTCTTTACTGACGAGCCACGCTTCTGTCTGCAGCACCACGATGGTCGGATTCGAGTGTGGAGACACCGTGGAGAGAGGATGCTGGACAGCTGCATTATGCACCGCCACACTGGTCTTGCACCGGGTATTATAGTATGGGATGATATTGGATATTACTCTCGCACGCCTCTAGTACGCATTGCCGGTACTTTAAATAGCCGGCGCTACATATCCGAGGTGCCGGAGCCAGCTGCCCTTCCTTACCTTCAGGGCTCGGCCACAGCCATATTTCAACAGGATAATGCGCGACCACACGTGGCACGCATTGTCTAAAGGTTCTTCGTCAATAACCAGATTGAATTGCTTCCCTGGCCGGCTCGCTCTCCGGATCTTTCGCCGATAGAAAACATGTGGTCTATGGTTGCTCAACGAGTGACCCAGATTACATCCCCGGCTGCCACACCAGACGATCTTTGGCAACGTGTGGAAGCTGCTTGGGCTGCTGTACCCCAGGAACACATCCAACGTCTCTTTGACTCAATGCCGAGACGTGTGGCAGCGGTGATCTCCAACAATGGCGGCTACTCTGGCTACTGATTCTGGCAGGAACCACATGTCACAGACGTCTGTAAACGTAATCATTTGATACTTGGTCAACATGTTATCTACAAAATAAATTTTGTTGTGCTACCTCTTGTCTTTCTTGGCGTTGCATTTACGGTGGCCAGCAGTATATATATATATATATATATATATATATATATATATATATATATAATGAATTTTGAACACTATTAACGTAAATACATCGTTTGTTTTCCATCAAGATCTTTCATTTGCTAACTATGTCTATCAGTAGTTAGTTTCTTTAGTAGTTAGAATCTTTTATTTAGCTGGCAGTATTGGCGCTAGCTGTTTTGCAGCAGTTTGAGTAACGAAGATTTTTGTGAGGTGATTCATAAAGGGTATAGGTTATAGTTAGTCAGGGCCAAACTTTTGTAGGGATTATTGAAAGTCAGATTGCGTTGTTCTAAAATATTGTGTGTCAGTTTAGACATGATAAGAATAAGTAAAGATAAAACAGTCTCAGTACGTTTAATTTTGCTCAGCTGTTTCAAAATCAAATAACGTAAGAGCTTTTCCAGCACTGCCATTCTTAATTTTCTAAGTGGACGTTTCAACTGTATAACTTCGTACTCTGCTTACCTTGTAATTTAGCTGTTGCTTAAATGCGCTAGGTGCCGAGCAATCAACGTAATTTATTTTTGTTTGTGTATCTACTGTACTTTACATTGACATCAATGAAGAAACCAGGTCGTGATAAAAGCCTCCAATCAGGATCTTTATCTAATGGTTGCGTCTCTACGAGGAAACTTTCTTGATAATGCAATACACTCTACACGTTTCTACAGACTTCTGTGTCATGGTTAATAAAATTCAAGTCACAATTTTACCACGGTCGGCTTTTGAAAATGAAACGATGTCGAGAGCTGCTGAGTTCATTTCTATGCCGTTGTCAGATCATTGAATAGACACGATACACGCTGAAGAATAAAGGAAAATAAATATGAAATGATATTGTGTTGTAAACCAGAATACATCCGAAATAGAGAAAACATAGTAGGGGAACTGAGAGACTTCTATTGTTTAGCTAAGGGAAAAGACATTCTGACCTGAACAGATACCACACAAGGACAGGGAAAGGGCTGGTCCCGGCGGGGGTTCGAGTCCTCCCTCGGGCATCGGTGTTGTGTTTGTCCTTAGGGTAATTTAGGTTAACTCGTGTGTAGGCTTAGGGGCTGATGACCTTAGCAGTTAAGTCCCATAAAATTTCACACACATTTGAATTTTTTTTTTTTTTTTTTTTTTTTGACAAGGAAAGACATGGGGAAGAGGAAAAGCTACCAAGCTCTTAGAGGTGACTAAATTTGACATCAGTGTCATTCAAGTCATGCTCGAAGGCAAGTAGCGTGTGCCCAAAAAAACACGTAGTAGATTCGCGAATAGCAAAATTGCAATAGAAACTGTGCCTAAAGATCTAACAGCGCCATGAACTGCCAAGTCACGAAGACGAGTTGACCAGAGATGCGTTTCCTCAATCACATCAGGATGTGCATCACGATAATGTACATATAAAGCGACACAATCATGTGTAGTCCTAGCACAAAAAACAGGATTCTCTCAAGGAATAGCCGGCCGCGGTGGTCTAGCGGTTCAGGCGCTCAGTCCGGAACCGCGCGACTGCTACGGTCGCAGGTTCGAATCCTGCCTCGGGCATGGATGTGTGTGACGTCCTTAGGTTGGTTAGGTTTAAGTAGTTCTAAGTTCTAGGGGACTGATGACCACAGATGTTAAGTCCCATAGTGCTCAGAGCCATCTCAAGGAATAATCACGGAATTTGGAAATATTACTCATGTAATACCTCAAACGACCTCTCGTAAATAGTAAGGCAGACGAACAAGTATATTCTATCTTCCGAGATCTCCGAAAAGAGTGACGCCTGTATCACAGCATCCAATAGTAAACAATTATTCGGGGTATGTTCCCTGACATTTGGACTCCTCGATAAATATCTGAGTAATGGCAAACCACCTCCGCTACGACCTTGCCTACTCGGCGGTGCGTGTCTCACACATCGTGCTCTACGCTCCTTGTAGTATGAGACGACATCATCATCATCATCATCACTAGGCAGTACCATGTACTAGACTAAGAATTTTCACTAAAAACAACAATTACATTGGTTGGGCCCCAAGAAACCCTAGCAGTAACTTTAACGTTCACGGTACACATAAACGATTTGTTAGGATAGACAGCTCTAGAATCTTTGTCACTGATAACGCGGATGTCTACAGAAAAGAGTCATAGTTTGTAGTGTCATGATGATCTCTCCACTGACATAAGATAGGGATAGCACCATTCTGATCTCAGAGAGGTACTGACAAGGGAGCAGTGACAATGAGAATAAGACTGAATAACCAGCGAAAGGGTAACGTTCTACGAATTAAGGTGTGGAATGTCAGAATTTTAAACATGATGCGAAAGCTAGAAAACCTGTAAAGGGAAATACTGATGCTCAATCCAGATATAGTCGGGTCAGTGAAATGCAATGGACAGAGGATAAGGATTTCCGACCAGACAGGTAAAGGGTAACATCAACAGCAGCAGAAAATGGTATAACGGGAGTGGGATTCACTATAAATACGAAGGTAGGGCAGAAAGCGAGTCACTGTGAACAGTTCAGCCATAGGACTGTTCTCATCAGAACCGAAAGCACGAGAACATCGACAATAATAGAGCACGTATACATGGCAACAGCGCAAGCAGATGAGAAGAGATAAAGTATATGAGGATACTGAAGGTAATTCAGCACTCAAAAGGAGATAAAAATCTTATAGTTAACGGGAACTGGAATATGGTTGTAGATGAAGGAGAAGAAGAAAGGGTTATGAGAGAGTACGGGCTTGGTAGCAGAAATAAGAGAGGAGAAAGACTAGATTAGTTCGGCAAAATGTTGCAGATAATATTAGAGAATGCTCTGTTCAAGAATTGTAAGAGGAGGCACTATATTTGAAAGAGGTCGGCGGATATAGAAAGATTTCTGTTAGATTACATCATCCTCAGGCAGAGATTCCCAAATCAGATCTTAGATTGTAAGACTTACCCAGAAGTAAAGAGACTAGTCAGGAAGAATCAATGCCGAAAGGAGTGGAATACGGAAGTGCTAAGGACTGAAATACACTTGAAGTTCTCTGAGGCTATAGATATCGCGATAATGTATAAATCAATAGGCAGTTCAGTTAAAGATGAATGGACATCTCTAAAAAGATCAATCACAGAAGGCGCAAAGAAAGCAAGAGGTACAAGAGGAATAACTGGGAAGAAATCAGGGATAACAAAAGAACATCAAATGCCGGATATAAAATAAATGTTCGAGAGTGGTATTCAAATTCAAGGTGAATGGATATCAGTGGTGACGTTACTGTTCTCATTGAAAGTGAAAGAGAGTTATAGGATATATTGAATGGAATGAACAGTTTAATGAGTGCAGAATACGGTTTGAGAGTAAATCGGAGAGTGACGAAAGTTATGAAAGGAAGCGTAAATGGGAACTGTGAGAAACTTAACATCAGATTCGGGGATCACGAAGTAGAGTAAGTTACGATTCTCAACTATATAGGCAGCGCTATAACCCATGCTGGCCGGAGTAAGGAAGATATAAAAAAAGATTAGCACTGACCGAATCTGCATTTGGGCCAAGAGAAGTCTACTAGTACCAACCATAAGTTTCAATTTGATGTTTTTTTTCTTTTTTTTTTTTTTTTTTTTTTTAGGTAGTACGTTCCGAGCTCAGCATCATATGGCAGTAAAACATGGACAGTGAGGAAGAGGAAACAGAGTCGAAGCATTAAATATATGATTTTACAGAAGAATGATGAAAAATGAGTGGACTGGTATTGTAAGGAATGGAAAGGTTCTCCGGATAATCGGGGAGAAAAGAACTTACGGAAAACGTTGAAAAGGGAAAGGGATGGGATGATACATCTGTTAAGACGTGAGGGAATAACTTCCATGGTACTAGCGGTAGCAGTAGAGGGTAAAACAGAGACTGGAATAAATTCAGCAAGTAGCTGAGGTTTTAGGATGCAGTTGCAACTCTGAGATGAAAATCTGGCCACATCAAACTATTCAGAAGACTGATGACTCAGAGTACGTTTTCGACAACACTTGCGTGTGATTTAATGAATAACAGCTGTTTTTGAATATAGATAAGTGTAAGATAATATTTATAACAAAGAGGCAAAACCGTGTAGTTTTAGATAACAAGATTATAACTGCATAACTTGAATATGTTCATCCTATAGGCCTCTATGCGTAATAATAACCACGGATATAAAATAGAATGTTTAAAAAATTACCGTTTGGAATGGCGAATTTAATACTTGGATTTGTTGTAAGGGTGTTAGAATTTTTAAAACATTTGTAAAAGAAATTGCATACAAAGCGCTAGTGTTACCACATCTATTTTTCATAGGTTTGGAGTCCTTAAATACACATTCAGAAAAAAATACAACGCCCTTAAGGACTACGTTGGATGGCACAAGGCTATGATAAGTGTTTACTGAGGGGTTGTAATGTTAGTGATTCATTTGTCACCGTCATGGGCGATCAGATGTAGCTCAGGAGACCTCTCTCTGCGCCCACCGTTTTGGTTGTTCAGGAAGTAATTCTGATGAGTTTCGAGGCGAACAGTGTTTACAACACACATTCTTTGCTGTACCGCCTGTTGAATCACTGTGGGCCTGCAAGAAGGTGGATAGACGTATCAGCGTATCGCTGGAATGCTGCACATGCTGGGCACTGTGTATCGATGATGTGTCGATGCTTTCAGTAATGGCCTGTGAAATACTGTTACACCCGTGGGAGATATTACGTGTAGTACAGACTCACGTCAGGAATGACGCATTTTGCGAGCAGCGATTGCCGACCGAACATCATCCAGGGAAGAAATCTAGGCACAAGTTGCACCTGACGTGTCAACAAAGGCTATTGGTAACTGTATGCTCGAAGAAGCACTACAGTCACGATTGCCTCTGGAGATTCTACCTTTGACACCACAACACCGCCGAGCACAGCTATGACACCACAACACCGCCGATAACACCTGAAAGGGTCGATTGGAAAGTGGAATGGTTCAAATGGTTCAAATGGCTCTGAGCACTATGGGACTCAACTGCTGAGGTCATTAGTCCCCTAGAACTTAGAACTAGTTAAACCTAACTAACCTAAGGACATCACAGACATCCATGCCCGAGGCAGGATTCGAACCTGCGACCGTAGCGGTCTTGCGGTTCCAGACTGCAGCGCCTCTAACCGCACGGCCACTTCGGCCGGCAAAGTGGAATGGCATTCCGATGTCTTCAGTGACAACAATAAGTTCTCTCTGTAAGCGAGCGTTGGATGTACACGTGGACAGCATAGGCCTGGAGGGTGGACCACGCTGGATTGCATTCACCCACGACGCTCAGATCCCAACTAAGCTTTATGGAGCAGAGGGGGACGAGGGAGAGGACTCATGGAGCGGAAGGGGGGAGAAGGGGGACCTTCATTTACATCTCTCATTTGGATTATTTGTAGGGTAAAGTAACCGCTACAAAGCACGGGTGTGACTGCCATTTCTTCGAAAGGAAGATGATGTGCTTTCTCAGCAGGACAATGCGATGCAACGTTCTCCTCGTTGCTGACAACAACTTCCTCTGCCCAACAGGATCACCAGATCTCCTGCCAACGGAACACGTGTAAGCAAGAACTTACTCATATTCCAGAGCTTCCAAGAAGCGTTGCTGAATTAAACAATAAAAGGGGCAAGATGCTGAGGACGATTTATCGCGAGATGCCATTTGGCATTTTTATAATGGATGGCACTGGAGAATACGCATCATTGGAGAATACCCATCAGCATTACAGCCAGTGACTGGTACATTGTGTACTACATGGGCGCTCTTTACTGTGACACCTGTATTTCACCTGGTATGAAATACAGGTGCTGGTCAGAGCACTGATTATCGTGATGCTGAACACCGTATTAAAATGAATAACAACCATCTACAAGAATGCGGTTCAGATTTCCATCATTAGACCATCCAGATTTATATAGTCTTTAGTTTTCCCAGATCAGGCGACTGAGCTGATGGTTTCTTTGAAAGCACTATGACTGATCACTCACTGTAACTTATCTTTTAGAGGCCAGGACAGTAAAATACCGGCGCGCGGGATTAGTCGAGCGGTCTATATCTTGTAGACAACCATCTACAAGAATGCGGTTCAGATTTCCATCATTAGACCATCCAGATTTATATAGTCTTTAGTTTTCCCAGATCAGGCGACTGAGCTGATGGTTTCTTTGAAAGCACTATGACTGATCACTCACTGTAACTTATCTTTTAGAGGCCAGGACAGTAAAAAACCGGCGCGCGGGATTAGTCGAGCGGTCTACGGCGCTGCAGTCATGGACTTCAAAATGGTTCAAATGGCTCTGAGCACTATGGGAAACAACTGCTGTGGTCATTAGTCCCATAGAACTTAGAACTACTTAAACCTAACTAACCTAAGGACATCACACACACCCATGCCCGAGGCAGGATTCGAACCTGCGACAGTAGCAGCAGCGCGGCTCCGGGCTGGAGCGCCTAGAAACGCACGGCCACCGCGGCCGGCGCAGTCATGGACTGTGCGGCTGCTCCCTGCGGAGATTCGAGTCCTCCCTCGGGCATTGCCGCGTGTGTTTGTCCTTAGGATAATTTAGGTTAAGTAGTGTGTAAGCTTAGGGACTAATGACCTTAGCAGGTAAGTCCCATAAGATTTCACACACATTTGAACAATTAGTAAAGAACCAACTTTTCCGTCCCATACTCAAAGGAGACTCCTCACTGGTGCAGCATTCCGTAGAAATACGTATATAATTACGCAGTCTCAAGAAAATAAAGTACGGTGCTGATATAGTATTCAAACTGACATGAGGCACGCGTGAGTATTTGAACACTGCGAAAGTCCTACACCCATCGCTGCCAACGCGTCTGATATACACAATCGCATGCACATGCGATCAGTTGCAATTGTAACTACTTACAGAAGCACTATGACTCAGCTTAAAGAATACAACGGAAGATGTCGTCCAGGTAACATGGGAGAATCGCCCGAAGTAATCAAACACTGGGCACCATCAAATTCGATTCTGCGATACTAAACTTTTACCAAGCTCAAAATATTACTATTGTGTGGATTAACGCGAGGTGGGAGTGAGTGAGTGAATTTTACTTTGTATGCTCACCTTTCACGGTGTAACAACAGTTTTAGCCCTCTTTTCAGATTCGTTTTATATGTGTATAAAACAGCACTAATAATGTAGAAACTCCACAACACACTTCGGCGAGGCGTGAATCCGGGATTTTCGTCAACGATCCGATGATATTACGAAACTATCGTAGCGCAGTGACGCACAGACATTTCGGCGTCCTCAACTATCTGCGTGCGAGCGTGCGCAGTGATTCACGTGCATTCCATGAAAGCTTGAAGAAGGTTGAGCAGGGCCTGCTGTTCCTGCGTCAGGAATCTTAGTGGATGTGTTGTCATCTCAGTTTTGTTTGTCTTCTCGGTTGTCACAGTTGTGCTTTCTTCTTCTTTTGCTGCCAGGTGGCCATTCCAGGAGCAGGTCGTGCCATCTGGTGGCTGGGCGCCATTGGAGTTGGTTGCCCAGTCCGATGACCAGCGGGTTTCGCGATGTCCTCGCCGACGCGTAGAATCTCGTCACGAGTGCACGGAGGCGGCGCTGCAGCAACGGAATTCCGGTGATGTCGTGTAGCTACCTTGTGTCGTAGTCTCTTGGGACATAGAGCGCCAGCAAGAGGGCTTTATCCTGCACTCGCTGCAGTGTCTGCAGATGAGTGCCTGCCGCGTTTCTCCGCACCATGGCCGCCTACTCAATCACCAGCCTGATTAAGTGCTAAGTAGAGGGAGAGGGCGCAGGGTAGGGGGGGGGGGGGGAAGGGGGCAGCGTAGTCGTCGGGTTGAGTAGGGGATACAGCAAGCGCATCCTTCCGAGCCCTCGGCCTGTCATATCCTGGATGTGTGGTCCCCAGGTCAGGTGCCGTTGTAAGCTGATGCCGAGGTATCTACCAGTGTCAGACCACGGAACGGGGCCTCCCATGATCGGCACTTGCGGCAGTGCGTAGAGAATTCGCCGGTGCGTGAACACCAACGCCTGGCTCTTCCCAGCATTGAACTTTGAGCTGCCATTTGTTAGCCCAAGCTCCAAGCTCATTGCAGGCAAGTTGCAGGCGGGGGCACATCAGCTGCGCGCTCAAGCTGTGCGAGTGGAGCAAGGTGTCTCGGCGTAGAGCGCTCATTGTGCCCTCGGCGTCGTCTCCGGTACGTCGGCGGTGTAGAGAGAGTACAGCAAGGGGCCAAGCACGGACCCCTGCGGTATACCAGCTCGGATGCGGTGCGCCGTTGCGCATAACCATCAGCACGCACATGGAATGTACGACTGCGCAGATAGGACTGAATCAGGGGGGATTGTGACACTGATACCCCCTAGAACCTTTTACGAACATGTCCGCGGTACAAACAACAAGTCACTACCAGGGGAAATGCTCAGCGAAAACACATCAAACTCCATACTACCGAAAACAATAAAGCAGGAAAGACGTGCTGCACTACAAAATTACTCCAGATCGGAGTAACAAACAAACAGTCAAGAGGACGAACCAGACACAATCAAGGACCCCAAGCTGAGGAGCATTAATTACATAAACTACGAAAACTCAGAAGTTAACCTACGGCTTACCAGACTAGAAAATCTGCTTCCCAACTACGGAACAAACTGACAGGATGATCCAAACAGTTGAAAATCTGCCAAAGAATCCCAAAGAATTATGTAAGCTTTTAGGGGAGGCATGTGCAAGAAGGGGAGAGGACCTAAGCCTAGAGAAAGCGTACAAGGATTTCGTGAGAGCACATGGACATGTGTTTCTGGATTTTAAAGAAACCACTTCTAAGTGTTTTTCCTTCGTTACATGTCCCTTCTGAAGGTAACACAACTCAATTGCCAGAGTAGTACCCCTAGTAAACATGGAACTAGGTAGACTCTTAGAAGAAACAAAAGCAGACATCGTCTGGGTTCAGAAACATTTTCTGCCAGTCGTTAAGATTTCAGGGCTCCCCTCACATTAAATCACAATAGCAGGAGTACCAAACGCGAAAGCCTCGATAATAGTAGTCAATAAAAACCTCATAGTAACACAGATCACCCAGTTTTGCTCTGAATCCATTGCCACAGCAGAAATAACGGACGGGCAGGATGTATGGCTCATGTCATCTATTTACGCCCAGTACTCATATGATATAGAACCTTCCTTAGACAGAATAAAAGACACTGCACGACACTCAGAAAGAAGAATTGTTTAAATGTCTCTGAAGACTATGGGACGTAACATCTGAGGTCATCAGCCCCTAGGCTGAGAACTACATAAACCTAACTAACCTAAGGACAACACACACATCCATGCCACCGTAGCAGCAGCGGGGTTCCGGACTGAAGCGCCTACAACCGCTCTGCCACAACGACCGGCTCGGAAAGTAAAAGGCTGCTCATTCTAACAAATATCAAAGCAAAATCCCCCTTGTGGAACTCAGCTAGAACTGACGACAGAGGGCAACTATCGCTTGACGTGGTAAATGAATGCAACCTCTTGATACTGAATGGGGAGGGTTGACCACCTACCTACCTCAAAGACGCCGGTGGTGTAAGTAACATAGACCTTTTTCTAGGGAACGCAAAATCTCTTCCACTAGTCAGTACATGGAGGGTATTAGATAGAGCCACACACGGCGGCCACAACGCAGTCGTCGTAATCACGGACAGATATGTCAATACACATAATATGGACCATGAACAGCAGCATTTACTCATAGGAAGAGCCGACTGGCAAAAAGGTCGAGATATTTTTGAGGCATCGTCGTTACACACTGTTCAAGGCAGTATAAATTGCAAAACTCATGTCCTGACATATGTCCTACAATGAGCACAGGAAGCAGCTACACCACGGGCAAAATCTGGGTGGGGTCAGAGACAACCGTGGTCGACAGAACTGACAAGACTAAGGGAGGATTCGCGGGACAAAAGAAAGTACTACCAACAAACAAAGACAGCTCCTAAAAGACAGATAAGACTAGATCTGTATCGTGACGCTAAACAGAAATATCAGAAACAACTAAAGACAACAATGCAAGACTACTGGACCAATTTTGCAAAAACCCAGCTACAGAACGACATTTGGGGACAACCATTCAAGATAGAAATAGGACGAGTTGAGTCACCGACAGTTCTGTCAACACTAAAACAAGCTGACGGCACAATGACCAGAGGATGGAGCCTGAACAGGTTCTTCCCAGATGACGACTCCACACAAGACGAGCGACACCACGCTGACCTAAGAGAGAGCATGAGGCAACCATACATCAGTGACACACTGTCACTGATGTATGGTTGCCTCATGCCATTCGCGCGAGAAGTCGCGACGGCAATCAACAGGTTTAAAAATCGAAAAGCACCCGTCCCAGACAAAACACTTTCAGAAACATTAAAACAAAACTACTGATGGGGAAAAACCTACGTTTCGATCACGCTTCTTTTTGGTCTACTTGTGCGTCCTTGCTATTCAGTGTTCCTTATGGTTGTCATTACTGTTCACTGTGCATGCCATTATGCCATAATTTTAAAAAGATAGTTCATTTCATTGGTCACTTAAGGAAGAAGAAGAGGGAACTTATTTTAATATTTTCCAAGATGGGGCAAGCCTCAGTCCATCCTCTCTATTCATGTTCTTAAAGTGTTTAAGTATGTCGATGGCCTCTCTAATTTTGCGTTTCGTCACAGCCAACTGCTTGGTGAACACACAGGCTTCGCTAAATTTTATTTCTTTTCCGCAATCTAGCTGATGTTGTGCCACTGTTGATTCGTTATGTTGCTCTAGACGAATATAGCACTCGGGTTCCCGAATTCGCCTTGTTATTGTCTTGCCAGCCCCGCCGATGTATGCCTCTCCACATTCGCATTCCACCTTGTACACAGCTGCAGTGTGTAATGCATCCACCTTATCCTTAGTGGGCCTAGCACGGCCTGGATGCTGCGACCACTAAAAATGACATACTGTCTATTCGGTCGGTAACATTTTTCACATAAGGTAAGCACATAGCTGGCTGCAGTTGGTCTATTTCTTGCTTATCTTTCTTACTTGTACTCGTCGACAAGGCTGTGTGGATCGACTTATGGCTGTAGACATTTAAGCTCAGGTATTATGTTTTTAGTTACACTTAGGCGCTGCGCACGGATTGCCAAAGAACGGATGCCCGAGTTGTTCTGCGCTGCATGGTGGTAGGATTGAGGGTGTAGATACCTGTCTAAATGTGTGGGCTTGCGATATACTCTATATCCCAGTGTACCCTCCGTTGTCCTGTATACTTCGACGTCTAGAAATGGAATTGCACCATTCTTCTCTACTTCGAGCGTGAACTGTATCTTCCCGTGCATGTTGTTCAAATATTCGTGAAACTGGTGTAGTTCCGTTTGACCATGAGGCCATATAGCGAACGTGTCGTCTGCATATATGAACCTCCTGGCCCGTTCGTAAATAGTGAGTCCCGTCAAATCTGACCATGATGTCATACTTAAACACCATAAGAACATGAACAGAGAGGAAGGACTGAGGCTTGCCCCATCTTCGCTGCCAGCAATCAAAGCAGAACAGACTGCACAATCAACACGAGGCGCGAGCACTACCGGCGAGTGACTCTCGCCGCGCGGCCGACGTCAAGCACTTGGAAAAAGTTTTGAAAATTTATTGAAAGAGCCTAAGGGACCAAACTGAGAGGTCATCGGTCAAAATCTCACACACTGTTTGATCTAACTTAAGCTGACTTACGCTAAAGGCAACACACACACCCATGCCCGAGGGAGAACTAGAAAACTCCGACGGGGGTAGCCGCGCGAACCGTGCAGGACGCCTAAGACCGCTCGGCTACAACCGTGCGGCAAGCACTTGGTAAACAGGAGCCAACTTCTCATTCGCTGTTGACCACCAATCACCGTACATAGTACAAGAACCAGTGCACAACAGAGGTTACGCTCTCCCTTCACCGCAGTAACTATCTTTATAAAATTGTTGTTGTTGTTATGGTCTTCAGTCCTGAGACTGGTTTGATACAGCTCTCCATGCTACCCTATACTGTGCAAGCTTCTTCATCTCCCAGTACTTACTGCAACCTACATCCTTCTGAATCTCCTTAGTGTATTCATCTCTTCATCTCCCTCTACGATTTTTACCCTCCACGCTGCCCTCCAATGCTAAATTTGTGATCCCTTGATGCCTCAGAAAATGTCCTACCAACCGATCCCTTCTTCTTGTCAAGTTGTGCCACAAACTCCTCTTCTCCCCAATTCTATTCAATACCTCCTCATTAGTTATGTGATCTACCCATCTAATCTTCAGCATTCTTCTGTAGCACCACGTTTCGAAAGCTTCTATTCTCTTCTAGTCCAAACTATTTGTGGTCCATGTTCCACTTCCATACATGGCTACACTCGATACGAATACTTTCAGAAACGACTTCCTGACATTTAACCCTTTCGTGGTTGATGGGTCATATATGTCCCACTAACTTTGAGCGCCAGTTCGAGTGTCGGGATATATGTTACCCAGCTCTGCACGGTGCTGCCATCTAGGGACGACTGTACTGAACCTAAGAAAAAAATCGGGACTGCACTGCAAAGGCAATAGAGAAGCGGTGACTACTTTTGTTGACTGGCGTGTATATATGGCCGTTGCAACGTCACTTATTTGTGTCGTTCTTCAGTTTTCATCATTTCTCACTTTCCAGCGATGTCTGAAGTAAGTAATTCATCTTGTTATTAACTTAATAATCATTTTTAGTACAAATACAGTGTGGAATGTACTTCTCAGCGACTGTACTATCTTATAATCGAAATAAAATTAGTGGGACACATGTGTCCCAGCAGACATTATTTGTAAACATTAGCAAGACAATTGATTAATTCATCCAGGAGAAAGAGGGGATCAATGCCCACTTTCTTCCCAGCAAAGAGAGGAGTCTCTAGTGTGCCAGATGACGTCCGGCTCGTGAACGTAGGCAAACATGTACCGAAAGGCAATGGCACTAGGAAGCGATGCAGATTCTGCAGCACAAACTCTAAAGAGAAGAGAACAAAAGTTGTTTGCACTGCTTGTGGTGTACCACTCAGTGCCACACCATGTTTTTCCAAGTTTCATGGCATGCAAAGTTTGGTTAGTATTGATCATGTAGCATGAAAACTGAAATGTAATGAATATTTTTTACACTGGCTCTACACAAATAAAAAGATTACATGCATGTATAATTTGTAGTTATTTTATTCTCTATAAAATCCTGTTTATGGCTAAAAGAAAACAAAATTACAAATTCAGTCAGTCAGCAGAAAAGGTATCTTGCGTTGGTTCATGGTACACGTGTGTCCCACTTCCTGTTGTGAAAAAATGGAGAACTTAAAAAATATTTTGGTGGTGCAAATGTAATAATGGGACTGAAAAGAAACTGTTATCACCTTAATATTTTAAAAATCTGTAAAAAATGAATTTTATCCACGAAAGGGTTAAATCTATACTCGATGCTACGAAATTTCTCTTCTTCAGAAACGGTTTCCTTGCCTTTGCCAGTCTACATTTTATATCCTCTCTACTTCGACCGTCATCAGTTATTTTGCTCCCCAAATAGCAAAACTCCTTTACTACTTTAAGCGTCTCATTTCCTAATCTAATTCCCTCAGCATCACCCGACTTAATTCGACTGCATTTCATTATCCTCGTTTTGCTTTTGTTGATGTTCATTTTATATCTACCTTTCAAAACACTGTCCATTCCGTTCAACTGCTGTTCCAAGTCCTGTGCTGTCCCTGACAGAATTACAATGTCATCGGCGAACCTCTAAGTTTTTATTTTTTCCCCATGCATTTTAATACCTACTCCGAAATTTTCTTTGTTTCCTTTACTGCTTGCACGATATACAGATTGAATTACATCGGGGAGAGGCTACAACCCTGTCTCCCTCCTATCCAACCACTGCTTCCCTTTCATGCCCCTGGACTCTTATAGCTGCCATCTGGTTTCTGGTTCAAATGGCTCTGAGCACTATGGGACTTAACTTCTGACGTCAGCAGCCCCCTAGAACGTAGAACTACTTAAACCTAACTAACCTAAGGACATCACACACATCCATGCCAGAGGCAGGATTCGAACCTGCGGCCGTGGCGGTTTCGCGGTTCCAGACTGTAGCGCCTAGAACCCCTCGGCCACCCCGGCCGGCATCTGGTTTCTGTACAAATTGTAAATAGCCTTTCGCTCCCTGTATTTTACCCCTGCCATCTCTAGAATTTGCAAGATAGTATTCCAGTCAACATTGTCAAAAGTTTTTCTCTCAGTCTGCAAATCCTAGAAACGTAGGTTTGCCTTTCCTTAATCTTTCTTCTAAGATAAGTCGTAGGGTCAGTGTTGTCTCACGTGTTCCAACATTTTTACGGAATACAAACTGATCTTCCCCGAGGTCAGCTTCTACCAGTTAAGAATTTGCTTTAGTATTTTGTAGCTGTGACTTATTAAAGTGATAGTTCGGTAATTTTCACATCTGTTATCACCTGCTTTCTTTGGGATAGGAATTATTATATTCTTCTTGAAGTTTGAGGATATTTCGCCTGTCTCATACATCTTGCTCACCAGATGGAAGAGTTTTGTCAGGACTGGCTCTCCCAAGGCCGTCAGTAGTTCTAATGGAATATTGTCTACTCCCGGCGCCTTGTTCCGACTCAGGTCTTTCAGTGCCCTTGTCAAACTCTTCACGCAGTATCGTATCTCCCATTTCATCTTCATCTACATCCTCTTTCATTTCCATAATATTAAGTACATTGCCCTTGTATAGACCCTCTGTATACTCATTCCACCTTTCTGCTTTCCCTTTTTTTGCTTCGAACTGGGTTTCCATCTGAGCTCTTAATATTCATACAAGTGGATCTCTTCTCTCCAAAGGTCTCTTTAATTTACCTCTAGGCAGTATCTATCTTACCCCTAGTGAGATAAGCCTCTACATACTTACATTTGTCCTCTAGCCATCCCTGCTTAGCCATTTTGCACTTGCTGTCGATCTCATTTTTGAGACGTTTGTATTCCTTTTTGCCTGCTTCATTTACAGCATTTTAATTTTTTCTCCTTTCATCGATTAAATTCAATATTTCTTCTGTTACCCAAGGATTTCTACTAGCCCTCGACGTTTTACATACTTGATCCTCTAATGCCTTCACTACTTCATCCCTCAGAGCTACACATTCTTCTTCTACTGTACTGTTTTCCGCCATTCCTGTCAATTGTTCCCGTACGCTCTCCCTGAAACTCTGTACAACCTATGGATTAGTCAGTTTATCCAGGTCCCATCTCCTTAAATTCCCACCTTTTTGCAGTTTATTCAGTTTTAATCTACTGTTCATAACCAATAGATTGTGGTCAGAGTCCACATCTGCACCTGGAAATGTCTTACAATTTAAAACCTGGTTTCAAAATCTCTGTCTTACCATTATATAATCTATCTGATACCTTCTAGTATCTCCAGGATTCTTCCATGTATACAACCCTCTTTTCTGTTTCTGTGTACCATATCTTTAGATAAAGTATAAGATATTTTCTGGAAATGTGTGAGTGGAATTTAATGATAATATTAGACTTGGTAATGTACCATGAAATAGCTTCGTGTGAATATTTGTATCTTCCTTTTCAGATGAAATAATCGGCGATGAATTATTCCACGGTAAAACTACCGAAGAAATTACATATCCTTCCGTTACTTATTCGACATCGCTACGCAGAACCAACCTGAGATCGAGTTACTAGCAATTTCTTTCCATTCCTTTTTATTGCAGGGTCTTATTAGGTTGGTCAATCAGTTTCCTTTGAACAGTGGCTTTGTCAGTCGTTTTAATGGTTTGATATTAATATTAATTAAAGGACTGCCTTTTTGAACGTTCCTCTCGCCTGTCACGGAATTCGTGGTGTCCCACTTTGCTTCCGCCGTTTGCCGATAGGTGGTGACAACGGTAAATAGAAACAGATCGCAGACGTCAAGCAGTTAACTTGGGCCTTGTTAAACATAACCTCAATCGAACATTATTCTATTTGTGTCTGCATCATAAAGTTTAATTGCAAATGTCAGTTTACGAGCCTAATTCTCTTCATTTGCGGGAGGTATTACTTCTTTGTTTCAATATGAAGAAAACAGCGGCTGTGTCTCATCGAATGCTCCCAAATACGTATGGTAAGGACTCTGTTAGTGAAAGAACGTGTCGTGAGTGGTTTTGACGATTCAAGAACGGTGATTTTAACGTCATGGACCGGCATAGCGGTGGAAGAGAGAATGTTTTCGAAGATGCATAATTGGAGACATTTCTGAGTGGAGACTAGTGTCAGACTCGAGAAGAATTGGTACGATTAATAGGAGTCACACAGAAAGCCATTTAAAAACGT
This sequence comes from Schistocerca americana, assembly GCF_021461395.2. NCBI lineage: Eukaryota > Metazoa > Arthropoda > Insecta > Orthoptera > Acrididae > Schistocerca > Schistocerca americana. Next base: position 1,200,394,689 of record NC_060119.1, on the reverse strand, counting down.
CTCAGTGCTATGGGCGTGATTCAGAAAGAAGGAACTTGGGTCGCGTGTGAGGTGAAACCAAGAGACGTTTAACGGCGTGTGTGTGTTTGTGAACAGTTGCTTCAGAGGCAAAAACAGAAGGGATTTCTGCATCGCATTGTGACCAGGGACGAGATATGGGTTCATTGCCATGACCCTAAACGCAAAAAATCATGGGAATATCCCGGCCATGCTTCCACATCAACGTCCAAACCAAATATTTGCAGCTCCAAGCTCATGCTCTGCATTTGGTGGGACCAGCTCGGTGTCGTGTACTATGAGGTGTTAAAACCAAGTGAAACAATCACAGGTGCTCGTTATCGAACGCAATTAATGTATCTGAGCAGAGCATTGAAAGACAAAGAATACAGCGAGAGGCACGATAAAGTGATTTTGCAGCACGACAACGCTCGACCGCACGTTGCATAAGAGGTCAAAACGTACTTGGAAACGTTAAAATTGGAAGTCCTACCAGACATTGCTCCCTCTATCACGTGTTTAGGTCAATGGCCCATGGCCTGGCTGACCAACACTTCCGATCTCATGAAGAAGTCACAAATTGAATCGAATCGTGGATCGCTTCAAAAGGTGTACAAATTTTTCGACGCGGGATTCGTACACTGCGCGAAAGATGGAAGAAAGTAATGGCCAGCGATGTAAAATACTTTGAATGATACATGTGTAACCAGTTTGTTTCATTAAAGCCTCTAATGTTGGGGAAAACACGGCGGAAGCAAAGTTGTACACCATGTACATAACAGTAGTTTTATCTGCTGTGACGTGACGTTTTCATAATACTAATATCCCAGACCGTTCTCCTGTACTGTAAATTCCAGAGGCAAACATTTCAGAGTGTCATATTTACATGACCTGCTGTTGCAACTGAAACTTGTGTAATTGTCAAGTTTGCAGCGGAAAAAAAGGAAGCAAGGTTGGGTTTAATGTCCCGACAAGTCATTAGACTTGGTGCACAAGCTCAGATTGTGTCGAGGACGGGGAAGGAAATAGACCGTGGCCTTGCAAAGAAATTACAACGGCATTTAAATGGGGCGATTAGGGTAATTACGGAAAACCTAAATTAGGATGGTCGGACTCGGGTTTCAACAGTCGTCCTCCCAAACGCAAATCCAGTGAGGTAACCACCTCACACTTCGCTTGGTGTTTGCAGCAGATGAGGACATTTGCAGTCATAGATACTGGTACGATCGTAAGGATCTTGGGCACCCGTTTGGAATACTGGGCTGCTCACCGCCAGTGGCACCCAATCGGATTGTCATTAGGGAGAGGCTGGAATTGGGTTCTGATTCGGGTAGGGGTAAGTGGGGGTGGAAGGCGAGGCCGTTTCAATTTCCCCCACAGGTGGGCCACCCCTCGAAAGCGTCCGGTATCGGAGCCGCCCCTCCCCCTTTCCGTATATTAAGGGGGCGGAGACGGCGACAGCGGGCTGCCCGCCGCCTGCGCTGCGGAAGAGATCGTAGCAATTTCTGGCCCGCTCGCGAGCCCATTCAGGGGGCCGCCGTGATACGCCGGCGCCCGTATCGCTGCTGCTGATTTAGTATTCAGCTCCGGCGTAACTCAATTTGCTCTCATATCAGTCGCAGCGGAGCCCACCTGCCTACCTGCTTGCTGCCGGCAGCGCGCGGCCCGCCAGCCAGCCTGTGGGCTGTCACCTCCACGCCTCGCGAGCACGTAGCCGGGATGGGCGCCTCCAGGAACAGAAAGAAGCCAAGGCAAAAAAGGAACAAGTTGTCTCTCTGCAGCGGAATTCCTGCAATTTCGCAGGCGAGAATCGATGGCGTCTGTCGCGTAAGATGGAAATGCGGACGCCGTACCTGCTGTCTTCTCCGTCCTGTGCTGCGTTCGAGCTCGTTACTGGCGCGGCGGAGCCCCCAGGTCTTAGACACTGCCTTTTCCCTCCACCTTAATAAGTGTCTGGCAAGAGTTATAGTATGGCGCAAAAGAGTTATTAGGAAATCTCAGTTTCTGTTCGCGGAATACCGTCACCTACTTGATACAGGAGGAAATTACGCGTAATAAATGTCCTTTTCAGAATTAGGTTTTCACTCTGCAGCGGAGTGTGCGCTGATATGAAACTTCCTGGCAGATTAAAACTGTGTGCCGCACTGAGACTAGAACTCTGGACCTTTGCCGTTCGCAAGCAAGTGCTGTATCCGAGTTCGAGTCTCAGTCCGGCACACATTTTTAATCGGCCAGGAAGTTTCAAATGTCCTTTTCATCTATATTTACATCATAACCCGCAAACAGCCTAATCGTACGTGGCACAGCGTACTTTTCGTACCACTGACTGAGCCCTGCAGCCCTGTTCCACTCGCGAATAGCGCGTCGGAGGAATAATGGTCTCTAAGTCTCCGTTTTGATTCTAATTTCTCGAATTTTTTCTTCATGATAATTTCGGGAAGCGTATGGAACGGGAAGTAACATGTTGTCCGAAAGTGCTCTCTCAAAACTTCATTAGCAAATCTTTCCTTGATGCACAACGCCTCTCTTGTAACGTAAACCCATCTCGTAACGACCTCGTGCCCACTAAATGATCCCGTGACAAAATGTGCCGCTCTTCGTTGAATCTTCTCTATCCCGTCCATCAGTCCTATCTGTTGAGTTACATTTCCTTAAGATTCTTCCTATGACTCTGAGTCTGTCACTACTTTTCTTGCTATTTGTTTTGTACCGTCATTCAACTTAAGGCAGCTCCGGACAATTTCTCCTAGGTATTTTACGGCAGTGGTTTGTCATCAATAGTGCAGCTTTACAAGAATGGATTTCTTTTCTTAAGTGTGCGCAATATGTTACAGTTATTTACGCTCAGGGTAAACTACCATAGCCTGCATCATTCGTCAAATTTCTGGAGGTCATTCTGCCAATCGTTACTATATTCTGGTGTTGTTACTTTCTTATAGACAACCGCATCATCTGCGGATAGCCATAGAGAGCATCCGACGATTTCTACTAGATCATTTATATATCTAGTAGCTCTCTATGGCTATCCGCAGATGATGCGGTTGTCTATAAGAAAGTAACAACGCCATTTATATATGTAGTCGAAATTTATATATGTAGTCGAATTAAGTCGGGTGATGCTGAGGGAATTAGATTACGAAATAAGACTCTTAGAGTAGTAAAGGAGTTTTGCTATTTGGGGAGAAAAATAACTGATGATGGTCGAAATAGCGAGGATATAAAATGTAGACTGGCAATGGCAAGGAAAGCGTTTCTGAAGAACAGAAATTTGTTAACATCGAGTATAGATTTAAGTGTCAGGAAGTCATTTCTGAAAGTATTTCTATGGAGTGTAGCCATGTATGGAAGTGAATCATGGACGATAAATAGTTTGGACAAGAAGAGAATAGAAGATTTTGAAATGTGGTGCTACAGAAGAATGCTGAAGATTAGATGGGTAGATCACATTACTAATGAGGAAGTATTGAATAGGATTGGAGAGACGTTTGTGGCACAACTTTGCTAGAAGAAGGGATCGGTTGGTTGTACATGTTCTGAGGCATCAAGGGATCATCAATTTAGTATTGGAGGGCAGCGTGGAGGGTAAAAATCGTAGAGGGAGACCAAGAGATGAATACACTAAGCAGATTCAGAAGGATGTAGGTTGCGGTAGGTACTGGGAGATGAAGAAGCTTGCACAGGATAGAGTAGCATGGAGAGCTGCATCAAACCAGTCTCAGGACATAAGACCAAAACAACATTTATATAAACAGTAAGCAGTAAGACTCCTGTCACACCTCCTTGGGGTACACCGGAAATTACATTTACATCTATCGATTATGTTCCGTGAAGAGCGACATGTTGAGTTCTGTATGCAAGGAAGTCTTGAATCCAGTCGCAAATCTGCTCCTATACTCGATGAGCTCTTATATTTTTCGTTAAACGGCAGTGCGCGACGGTGTCAAATGCCTTCTCAAGTCAAGGAACACGGCATTAACACGAGCGCCAGTGTCTACGGCACTTTGGTTCTCATGGAGGAAAACCCCGAGTTGAGTTTCGCTTGATCTCTGTTTGCGGAACCGAAGTTGATTTTTTTTCTGGAGAAAATTTTCTTTCGCCAAGAACGTCATAAATGTTGAGCATAAAACATGTTGCATAATTCTGCAACTGATTGACATCGACGATATATGTCTATAATTGTGTGAATCTGTCCTATGGCTCTTCCTAAAAACGGGAATGACCTGCGGTTTCTTCCACTCACTAGGTCCCATTCGTTGCGCAAGCGATCTGCGATATATTACTGATAGAAGGGTATCTCATCTGGTCCTATCGTCCAACCAGTACCAACCCATTTTAGGTGTTTTTTCTATTCCGCGACCTGTTATCTCAATATCAGCCATTTTTACCCTCGTACGACGATTTAGAGGTGGGACCGTGTTACGATTTTCCGCGGTGGAACAATTTTGGAAGTATTTCGGCTTTCTGTCTGTCATCTTTCGTGACAGTGTGGTCTCTGAGTGAATGAATAGATGATTTTGACCCTCTTATTGATTTTACATACGACCAAAACCTGTTAAGGTTTTTACTCAGATCGTTTGATAAAGTTTTAGTTTCCAAGTCATTGAACTCATCGCTCATTGCGCTCCTTACGCTCATTTTCGCTTTGTTCAGCTTTTGTTTGCATGCTAGGTTTTTGCTTTCTTGACTCGGAGATGAAGTTCTCTTTGTTTACGTAGCAGTTTTCTAATACGCCTATTATACCAGGGTGAGTCGTTACTGTTCCTTAAGACGTTACTCGGAAAGTATTTATCTCGGCAATGCACGACTCCTTTTAATTATTTACATTTGTATCCGAATATTTTATGCTGACTGCTCAGATACTCTGATATTTGTATAGTGTCACTCTTGCTAAGCAAAAATATCTTCCTACCTTTCTCAACTTCTTTGTCAGACCCGCTGTCATAGATACTATCACAGCCTTGTGATCACTGATACCTTCCTCCACGTCAACTGATTCGATAAGTTGACTTGCCTAGACGTTATCCTCAGTAGTTGGTTCTCTAACAATATGCTCAAAGTAATTTTCGGACGAGACATCCAGAACAATGTCACACGAGTCCCTATGTTTGGCTCCATTTTTCATAGCATGGCGCTCCCAATCTATATGTGGCAAGTTGAAGACGCCTCGTATTACAACGGCAGGATGAAGAAAATTACTAACGATGTTCTGCAAGTTCTGTCTGAAGCGCTCTATTACTAAAGCTCCTGACCCAGGCGGTCTATGAAAGCATCCGATTACTATTTTTGGCCGACCTTTGATACTAAATTTCACCCAGATTAATTCACAATCCTAATTCTGATAACTTCCGTTAGATTTTACCGAATTCCTTACTGCAATAAACTCGCCGCCACCACTGGCGACTAACGTATCCTTACGATAAATATTCCGATCTGAACCTAGGATTTCGTTGTCATTAACATTATGTTTCGACCAACTTTCTATTTCTAATACTATGCTTTATAACCTACAGTGAGCGGTACCAATTCTGGAACTTTTCCTTGGACGCTCCTGCAGTTTACTAAAATCATATTAACCGTTTCTATCTCTGATCTTCGACAACGAACGTTCTCTGTATATATTTTTCTCTGATAAGCTAGCAAACGTTGTCATTCGATATATATATTGTTCGGAATGTACTTCACTAATGTCTACACTCGGTCATGCTCTCATGCTGACTGCCAATCATCGGCGGCGAATGCTGGAATTTGCACTACAATAATGCAACTGAACGTCCACCAAGTGTCGACAGGTGGCCTTTTCAGACACATCGCATTAAATGTGCCACTGGACAGTTGGCCATAGGCCGTTCAGCGTGAAACGTCTGAAAGCGAACACTCCCTCCTGCACATCAGTTCTCCTTTCCTAAAATCCTTTAACTCACACAATTGTCTGAATTCATCCTTAAATGTTGTAATCTCTTCCCTAAACTCAGATCTTAGTGTCCCAAAATTCATCCTTGCAACACCATTACATCGTTTTATCTCACTTATGTGAGACACATTCTAATTGCTCATTGTATCGATGAAACGTCTACATATATATTTTTTATTAAATTTTGACATGGGCTAAACCACAAAAAATTTTCGTATTGTTCCACCTGAAAATGGCCAAGGGCTTAAAACACAAACGTTGGCTTTTTAAAGTAAGTATTGTGAGACTAGAAGGCCGCAATGAATAGTTTGAAGAGTATATAAGGCTGTAAACTCCACCGAAGAAAGTATGACGTTTTCCCATTCTCTTGTTTTGGGCATTTTGGAGAATATAACTGTGTGAACTCAAAAATATCTTGCAGGGTCCTGTTTAGGGAACAAGAGATATTAACTACTGCTTAAAAATATATATTTTTTTCAAACAAACAGATCAGTTCGTCGAATCAGTACCAGAAATAAGAACAGACTTCACGAATATTTAAAGGCGCTTATTATGGTGCACAAAGGCGTCCATTATTCAGGAACAAATAATTTCTGTTAGCAGCCAGAAATAGTTTGATACAAATAAAGTTCAGTTTCAGAGGAGCCGAAAGAATTTAAGATATAGGTATTCGCATTAGCGAATATGGGCAACCATCAGCTGTATAACGGTATGACGACAATGAAAATTTGTGCCGCACCGGGACTCGAACCGGTATTTCTCGCTTATTGCGAGAGGTAGGGAGCATGCATGTCAGAAGAAACTTTGTATCGTCGTTCAGAACAAGAGAAGCACTGCAGTATCGCACATAATGGGTTTATTTGTGACCAACGTCTTCTAGTGCACTGGTGGATCTCTTAGTAGAACCAACAGATGAGTGTATGTTACTAATAACATCACATAATGCGAGTATATCATCAAATCTGACTTCTGCACAATTCCAGTGTATTGTAAATGATTTTTCAATTTGATGATGGATGGATGGATGGATGCATGGATACAACAACCAAAGAATTATCAAATGAATCGCGGTTTGTTTAACATTCACATGTTTTGCAACAAGTTTCCTGTAACATTTCAAATGAAAATACACTTGAATTATTTCCCCCCACATCAACGACCACCATTTGACTTAGGATCTGTGGAGAGGAATTAAGCATATTTGTTTTTCATTGCATGTTTATTCTCACTTTCTGACGTGTTCTGCATCTTGCTGGAGTTCCTCACCGCGTATGTTTCGGAACGAAAAGCACATTTAACCTAATCAACATAAAATGAAGGACGTAGTACCTCCACATACACCGTCAGACATTGACAAAATGTCGAATGCGCTAATATTCACAACTCACAATGATGTTGCTGCAGGAATGGACAATCGATAGCACTTTTGTTCATGAATCTGTTCAGTTCATTCCACTTCATATCAGACGACAGTATCCATAGGTGTTAATCTTTATTCTCCTATTCTTTTGCGTCTATAAATTTCCTTAGTTCTGACAACTTAATTGCACCTAGTATAAATTATAGGATAACACACGATATACTATTTAATTTAACGGCCTGTGCCATGTCGGCACTTATCGACAGTCGCATCAATGGGCAATGACCTATCTTCGGGCTGGAAAGTGTTGGGCGTAGTGGGCGCGGCTTGGCTGACAGGCCGAGGCAACTGGCCCGGAGTAAGTGACGTATTTGGAGTCCTGTTCAAACAGTGTTATCGTAGAAGTATCAATGCTTGATTAGACAAGTGATTTTGTGGCGACGTAAGGACGTACGAAGCCGATCTTTCAATTAAGGTTAATGAAATCAGTGTCTAAGTTCTACGTATATGAGGCCACGGCCTCTGCCGATTTTCGCATGGAACAAATAGAAATTTAAGAGCACGAACTCTTTTGTGGCTGCCTCTATAGTCATAACAGTGCAGGGCTGCTAGTTCAGACAGATTTATGGTAGGGAAAAAACTAAATTTATTAAAATTTTAGTTAACTGTTGTGAGTTAACGAGCATTTCGCTGTCATTTAAGTATATGGCCGAAAGAGACAGCCTTCAGGAATTGTGCAACGAACCCTGTCATCCAGGACTGGATGCCACAAAGGGCGCAAATTCACCACGAGATGGGGAAACTCACAGGCGTCTATTGTCTATTAAGGCCTAAGCGCTGTAGTGTGCGAGCTAGACAGACGACAACCTACCACAGGCAATCCCAGTAGAAGGCTTTTGTGGCCAAGGAGACGTAGCAGTGTTAAATACGGCGGACCTAAGATCGGCCATTTATGAAAACTATTTAGTTTTGTAGTAATGCAGGGAACCAAGCCACAATAATTTTAATCAGCCATCCTCTATAAATTTTCATGGTGATTCCAATAACACTTGAATATTGATCATATCTATAATAGTTAGGATTTACTGTTAAAGTGAAACTAACAAGTTTTGTAAAAAGGCCTCAATGCTAAAGTCTGAACGCTTTGGTCGATCTGAAAGATCGATATTTCATATAGAAGAGCGTCATCAAAACCACAGACGCTGTAAATACCAAGTCTGTAACTTCATTTGTTTAAAAGATATAGTAAATTTAAACTATCAGTATTTTCAGTTAAGCATCAGATCATCATTTCCTCCACACAAAACAGTTGAGCGATGAGAGCATGCCACCTTATTGAATCATTAGGTAATACAATATTTGTAGTAAAGTTTAGTGCATAACAGTTACTTTTTTCTTTGTTTATTCATCAGAAAGCACACTGGTGCAAGGCTACTAGCCGTGGAATTCAAAGCTAAGAAGGAAATTGTATTGGTTTTATGTAAAAGAATTTATCGTTTATAGTGTAATGGGTATTGTTGTTACTTTATTTAGAACGTGAGAGTGGTCAAGCTTTGATTATTTAAATATGTTAAAATGTAAAATAATTTAGAATAAGCTGTAGCGAATCAGATGGACGGCTTCAGGAATGGGAACTGCCCTAGTTAGTTGAGTGACGATGTCCGGCGCTCGGGAAAACGCGGCCGGAGACGGGCAGAGATGGACAATTCTGGTCTAGACATCAGCAACTAGGAAGTAAAATGACTTAGAAAATTTCGCGTAGTGTGGTATCGCGGGACTTAGTCTCTGAGCGGTGAGCAGCCGCGCGCCTGATGTCAGCTCAAACTTTTCGCATAGTTAACGAAGTGGAGTGCTGAACATGTATTTGGCGATGAGATCGTGTCAAATGGATACACGCTCGAGTGTAACAGTAACTCTAAATACGACAACTTTCGCAAGTATTTTGCTTCATGAATAAACAATATTTTAACAAAATCGCAACTGTGTGGCCTACATCATTTATGGGTCGTTAATTTAGTTCCCGATGTTATTACTACTGTTATTATATGTCATATTAACTTCATACAATTTCGCAAACTAGCCATCATCATCACCGAGCGAGGTGGCGCAGTGGTTAGACACTGGACTCGCATTCGGGAGGACGACGGTTCAATCCCGCGTCCGGCCATCTGATTTAGGTTTTCCGTGATTTCCCTAAATCATTCCAGGCAAATTCCGGGATGGTTCCTCTGAAAGGGCACGGCCGACTTCCTTCCCTAATCCGACGAGACCGATGACCACGCTGTCTGGTCTCCTTCCCAAACAACCAACCAAACTAGCCATCAGCCAGACAATTTACCCAAATGGTCACAAGTGTCTAATTTGGGGCGTGTAATGCCACACGTGCGGTTCAACCTCTAGACGAGTTTGAGCCAAGACACTTCGGCGAGGAACCGCACGTGAGCCCGAACATATATGGGATGTTAGCTCGCACTGTCTTTCAACTGCAATTAATTTAGAAGAACCCCTCGCAGCTGGCTTTGCCTCGCCATCCACGACGTCCACTCCACGACTTGTTAACATGAATACAACTCATCTACCCTTTGGTAAAAATGCTGAATGCATGGTGCCACTACTTCTGCAGTCCAGCCGGAGAGAAGCAGTAGTGTGCGAGGTATGTACACTCCTGGAAATTGAAATAAGAACACCGTGAATTCATTGTCCCAGGAAGGGGAAACTTTATTGACACATTCCTGGGGTCAGATACATCACATGATCACACTGACAGAACCACAGGCACATAGACACAGGCAACAGAGCATGCACAATGTCGGCGCTAGTACAGTGTATATCCACCTTTCGCAGCAATGCAGGCTGCTATTCTCCCATGGAGACGATCGTAGAGATGCTGGATGTAGTCCTGTGGAACGGCTTGCAATGCCATTTCCACCTGGCGCCTCAGTTGGACCAGCGTTAGTGCTGGACGTGCAGACCGCGTGAGACGCCGCTTCATCCAGTCCCAAACTCGCTCAATGGGGGACAGATCCGGAGATCTTGCTGGCCAGGGTAGTTGACTTACACCTTCTAGAGCACGTTGGGTGGCACGGGATACATGCGGATGTGCATTGTCCTGTTGGAACAGCAAGCTCCCTTGCCGTTCTAGGAATGGTAGAACGATGGGTTCGATGACGGTTTGGATGTACCGTGCACTATTCAGTGTCCCCTCGACGATCACCAGTGGTGTACGGCCAGTGTAGGAGATCGCTCCCCACACCATGATGCCGGGTGTTGGCCCTGTGTGCCTCGGTCGTATGCAGTCCTGATTGTGGCGCTCACCTGCACGGCGCCAAACACGCATACGACCATCATTGGCACCAAGGTAGAAGCGACTCTCATCGCTGAAGACGACACGTCTCCATTCGTCCCTCCATTCACGCCTGTCGCGACACCACTGGAGGCGGGCTGCACGATGTTGGGGCGTGAGCGGAAGACGGCCTAACGGTGTGCGGGACCGTAGCCCAGCTTCATGGAGACGGTTGCGAATGGTCCTCGCCGATACCCCAGGAGCAACAGTGTCCCTAATTTGCTGGGAAGTGGCGATGCGGTCCCCTACGGCACTGCGTAGGATCCTACGGTCTTGGCGTGCATCCGTGCGTCGCTGCGGTCCGGTCCCAGGTCGACGGGCACGTGCACCTTCCGCCGACCACTGGCGACAACATCGATGTACTGTGGAGACCTCACGCCCCACGTGTTGAGCAATTCGGCGGTACGTCCACCCGGCCTCCCGCATGCCCACTATACGCCCTCGCTCAAAGTCCGTCAACTGCACATACGGTTCACGTCCACGCTGTCGCGGCATGCTACCAGTGTTAAAGACTGCGATGGAGCTCCGTATGCCACGGCAAACTGGCTGACACTGACGGCGGTGGTGCACAAATGCTGCGCAGCTAGCGCCATTCGACGGCCAACACCGCGGTTCCTGGTGTGTCCGCTGTGCCGTGCGTGTGATCATTGCTTGTACAGCCCTCTCGCAGTGTCCGGAGCAAGTATGGTGGGTCTGACACACCGGTGTCAATGTGTTCTTTTTTCCATTTCCAGGAGTGTATAATGTGAGGCAATGGGACGACCAGAAAAGAGACGTAACCACGAAGGCGACGCTCTCTTCTCAGCTTCTTCTCGAACCGAGCAGACTCAGCCGACCTTTGTAGCCGAGCGGTTCTAGGCGCTCCAGTCTGGGACCGCGCTGTTGTTACGGTCGCAGGTTCGAATCCTGCCTCGGGCATGGATGTGTGTGCTGTCCATAGGTTAGTTGGGTTTAAGTAGTTCTATCTCTAGGGGACTGATGACCACAGATGTTGAGTCCCATAGTGCTCAGAGCCATTTGAACCAATTCGAGCACACGCACCATCGCTGTCTCCCAGATCTGTTCCTCTCAGCTCCCCTATTTCAACACTTCTAAACTGGCCACTTCCTCGTGACGCTGTATACCTGAATAAATTTTCATCGTGATTTAAAAATTTTGCTTCAATATGATGGGACGCCCAACCTCACCTGTCTTCCCCTGACCGTCCTCAACAATATATCATTGCATTCGGATTGCTCAATTTACCCTGCGGCCGATATGAATAATGATGTTTGCAGCGTATCTCACTGGTATTCAGATTTTCTCCACAGGCGAAGCTTCTGCGTCTCAGCCTCACCTTTGGATAACATAGTTTCCAGCAGCACAATCGCCTGCCAGTTCTGAAGCAACAAGCTAACTACCAATTCTGTAAGATTATTTCGACTTGCTAAGCCTCGATGTTTGTGCGGCACTTAGAAACGAAATCTTCTACTACACGATGAGTGAAGAAAGAGGAAGCTACTGTAATGATGTGATAGTCTCTATTTGGGTAATGGGCTCAGATCAATTAAGGTTTTTCTACTTTGCTGAAAAACATAACAAATAAATACATAAAATACAGGAGGTGCAGGAAAATATATAAATAACGCGAAAAATGCATTCTTTTAGGTGAATACAAATAAAAGTCAAACCTTTGTATTTTGTATTTGACCACGAACGGCATCTGGGTAATGTCCTCAATACCTTTCATGCGTCAGTCTTGGTCAGAACCGTGATCTATATAGTTGTGACAGCATTATATTGCAGGTCAGTGCATTTCAACGTCGGAAAACTGTTGCTCCTCATATAGTGGGTGCTTGTAGCCAAAGCGGGGCAACGTGTAGATGATGTTTGCAGCATGAAGGGAAAGCGGGAAAACACCATCCGCTATGTCACAACGCGTACGAAAAGTACGTGTTGAGTGATCGTCACGGCCGGTACTGAAGAGAATTTTGGAGAAAAATAAATGGACGACAGTTGAAGAAGGACAGTTGAAAAGTTACTGAATAACTGAGAGTCGTATTCGCGAATTCATTAAGGACCAAAACAGTGCGAAAGGAACTCCATAAGCAAGGGACTGAAGTAAGATCTGGAATCCAAAATCACTCATCAATGACGCAAATGCCTGTAATAGAGAATCGTGGCACCGGTGTTATAAAACCTGGCCCATGGAAGAATGTAATTTGATCGGATGTTTCACAATGTTTCCATCTCCTGGTCGTGTTTATGCTTTCTAAGAGTGAAACAGGGTGGGGGTTCGGTGATGATTTGAGTAGTCACTTCGTGATATTCCATGGACCCCCAAGGTTACACTGCAAGTCGCATTACTGCCAAGGGTTACGATTCGGTCTGGCTGATCAGCTCCACCACATGGCCAATATTTCTAACCTAATGGTGCTACAGTGTCTCAGGACCACAATGCCACTGTTCACACAGCTCGTATAATCGAGGACTGGTTTTTTGAGCATGCGGTTGAAGTGTCATACCTTCCCCGGTCACTACATTCACCAAATCCCGATATTATTTATTCTTTATGGCTTGCTTTAGAGAGAAGGGTGCGTTATCGCTAGCGAACTCTATCATCAATAAAACTGATCCTTTGTGGCCTGTTCTGGAGGTGGGTTCGTGGACTATTTTGCAGGAAGAATGGTGTTAGAGTCCCGAGAAAACCACACAAGACTTGCATTTATGCAGTACAAGACGACTGGAAGGTTTCTTGAAAGCCAACATGATAGGTATGGTAATATGGCAATGTGTTTTGTTTTTAGTGTTTCCGTCAGCACCGTCTCATCTTCACTGAAGAAATTCACTTGTGTCGGCGTGTGTGTGTGTGTGTGTGTGTGTGTGTGTGTGTGTGTGTGTATCATTACGGCACCAAGAGACTGATGAGTTAAATACCTAGTGTATACATTCTGACAACTGTAGGGAGCATGGAGGTAGAAGTGGGATATGACTTCTTGCTTTTCCTCTTGACGTAAAAAACTGACACGTTCAGGGTGACAATAGGTTTCCCGAATTCATGCAACGATTTTGTCGCATTTTCACAAAAGTATCAGTAGCCAAGTGAACAATCTGACAGGAATCAAGGAACCTGCCAAACAGCTGCTCTTCAGTACTACTTGGTTAGGGTTTCATGAGTGAACGACTCCGTGTAACCCCTCATGAAAACTGTAACTAGCTTCCAATTTCCACCTACATTTACGTTACGTCCATTTTAGCAGCTCTATTTTTGTCACTGAAACCTTGGACTTACATACTTAAATTTTTACAGATTACTTATAAAGTTATTTGGGATACAGTGTTGTAGTCGACAATGAAGGTTTTTCTTCATGGAACCAGAGATTTACGTGCAATAAGCTAAACTTTCTAGAAATCAGTTCTCGTTGTAGTACTGGAAATCGAGGATCGTCCGGTATAAATCGTTCCTTGTGGTGTTCAATAAGAAATGCAACGCATTTTCTTCTCATCCAGTTTCGGTTGAAAAATGTGGAATTTGTTGTGGAACATCGTGGAATATTCTCACTTCAGACCCTACAGTTCCATGACGTACTGATAGGTAGCGGCGCTATACGTAGACTTGAAAATGGAGTCTCTAAAGGAGGTGCGTTCCAAGCAGAGAGCTGTCATTCAGTACATTTTAGCAGAAAACCAGGGCATCGCTGATGTTCATAGACGCTTTCAGATGTCTACGGAGACCTGACAGTACACGAGGCGTCTGACATCATCGCAACAAGGTCGAGAAAATCGTGCAGATCTCTCGCTTGCCGGCCGGCAGCACACAGACGTGAGTCCTGCAATGTTGGAATGTTCAGACACCCTCATTCCAAGTGTTCGACGGATCCCAATAAATACCACTCTGTACAACTGTACGTCTCTGTTGGTAGAGCTGACACATTCGTCCACAGCTGAGGTATCCAAATGTGTGGCTACCAGAAAACCATGGAAAGCAGCGAAGGACCATCTATGTGGAATTGCTTGCGCGTTAATAGGCTATTTGTGGCAAATTTTCCTCGAACATTGTCACAGGCGATGAAACATGGGTTCGACACTTCCAACCGGAAACAAAACAGCTAATGTTGGACTGACGCCATACCATTTCTCGTACGAAGAGAAAGATGAAACATGCACCCTGCCGGTAAAGTGACGGCTACGGTCTTCTGGGACTCTACAGAAGTTATTCTGTTTGATGTTCTCCCTCATGGTGCAATGATCAACTATGTATTGTGCTAGTCTTAGAAAAGTGAAGAAAACTTCAGCTTCTTCGTTGCCACAAAAATGCAAACGAACTTCTCCGTCACTGTGGCTACTCAAGCCGTCACACAAGTCTGCACACTCGAGAAGAGCTCATAAAACTTCATTGGGCTGTTATTCATCATCCACCCTACAGCCCGGCTATCGCACCTTCCGACTTCCATCTGTTTGGCTCACTAAAGGATACACTCCACGGGAAGTAGTACATAGATGACGAGGAGGTTACTGATGCAGCACGACTTTTGCTACGACCAGTACCATGCAGGCATAGAAGCCCTCACAGTAAGGTGAAGTAAAGCCGTCGAATGAAACGGAGATTTTGTTAAAAATAGGGATTTGTAGCCAAAAGAGTGGGAGATAATATGGTGCATTGGAATCCTGCTTCAGGGAAAATTAGTGTTGCATTAGTTAGTGAACGCCCCTCGTAAGATTTCCGTTTTGCTTTCCATTGTTACAAGACAATCACTACGCTGTTTTGCCCGCAGCTCGTGGTCTTGCGGCAGCGTTCTCGCTTCCCACGCACGGGTTCTCGGGTTCGATTCCCGGCGGGGTCAGGATTTTTCTCTGCCTCGTGATGGCTGGGTGTTGTGTGCTGTCCTTGGGTTAGTTAGGTTTAAGTAGTTCTAAGTTCTAGGGGACTGATGACCATAGATGTTAAGTCCCATAGTGCTCAGAGCCATTTGAACCATTTGAACTACGCTGTTTACTCGAAACAGTGCACCTTCTTGCATCCCACTGTGGAAAAGCAATTCGGGGATGGCGATTGCACCTTTCAACATGATCGGGCACCTGTTCATAACTCACAGCCTGTGGCGGAGTGGTTACACGACAATATCATCCTCCCTGTAATGGACTGGCCTGCACAGAGTCCCGACCTGAATCGTATAGAACACCGTTGGGATGTTTTGGAACACCGACGTGGCGGCAGGCCTCACCTACCATCAATACCTCTCCTCAGTATAGCATTCCGTGAAGAATAGGCTGTTATTACCATAGAAACCTTCCAGCACCTGCTTGATCGTATGCCTGCGAGAGTGGAAGCTGTCATTAAGGCTAAGGGTGGGCCAACACCGTATTGAATTCCAAATAGTGTCTCGAGAGAAATATTGAGTTCGGTCTCAAAGTGCTGGCCGCGGTGGCCTAGCGGTTCTAGGCGCTTCAGTCCGGAACCGCGCGACTGCTCCGGTCGCGCGTTCCAATCCTGCCTCGGGCATGGATGTGTGCGATATCCTTAGGTTAGTTAGGTTTAAGTAGTTCTAGGGGACTAATGATCTCCGATGTTAAGTCTCATAGTGCTCAGAGCCATTTGAACCATTTTCTTGGTGTCAAAGTACTTAGTTTTGGAACATACATCATACGCATAACCTCGATGCTCCCTGCACAATGTACGAGAGTTTTGTTTTTCTTATACGGGTTATGGTTGTGTGACCCCGTCATCATTTATAAAATACCGACAATTTCGCTATTGCTATAGGCAACGATGGTCAATGCGACGATGGTCACTGTAGTGAAGGGTAACTGCGATAGTAGTTCAAACGTCGTTAGTTTTTATCACCTCATGTAGTATTCATGCACCAGAGGATTTAATTGAAACTCCTTATCAATAAAAGCATTCATTTTAATGACCTCAGATGCAGATTATCATGACTGGTAATTGTTTTCACTAATTTATATAGAAAGCAGTCCAGATCGAAATAAATTTTTATTTTCTATTCTGTCTACCTGTTTCGGTCTATAAGACCATCCTCATACCAAGGCTTCAGATGACCTCAGGAGCCTCTGTACGGGGCTAATGTGGCCGCCACGAAATTATGCGCCTCGAGGTCAAATCCGCTTTCTACACTCCGCCGACGCTAAGCTCTGTGATTCGCTCGCCTCATAGCTTTGTTGCCGGAGGAACACTTTTAACAGAGCACACTAGCTGAATGTTCTATTTTTACGTATAATATCATGTGCTTTGACATGTTTATGGTAGTGAGCAAAATGCTACAGCGAAGTCCTATGTTCGATGCTACTCCGGTCTGTGTGGCTGAAGGGCGAAAAGACATTCGAAAACAATCTAAAATTGTATAGAACATACTAAATATTTTTCACTGATCCAACAGTGAAGAAGCCAAGAATAATATAAATTTTATAAAAATGACACCAAAACCTTGTGATATTTCCAGATCGACTATATTTCGTATGAACAGTGCAATAACATGCGTAGAATTTCCAGGAAAGCGAAATTTGACGATATTGGCAAAAAGGTGGTGCGTAGAACTGTACTTCGGTACTACGACAGAGGAGACTATCCGACACAGTGATCCCTGTGAAAAAATTAATTATTCTGGCTCAAATACACCCGGTCTTTGTTTTCTCCGCTCACGTTTTATGTATCTTTAACTGAATGCAGGGACACCGTTGCAGCAAGAACGAAATGTTATGTAAAGTGCACTTACTGCATGCTGATGAAAATAGTCTTGTGGTACACTTCGATAAGAATATGTTTCATTTGACTTCAACGGAAATATTGGCCTGAAAGTACCTACAGCTACTTTTGTATAGAGTAAATCAGGATTTTGGTGATTGGTGCAGTGAAGAAAAGTCTGTAACGGCTGCAAATAAAGAATTTTTGGAATGTAGGGAATGTTCTCGCTCGTATTAAAGCGAGCTGTTGCAACACGTATCCTGGCCGCGGCATGCGAGTGGCGCACTTAGTCACTGGTAAATAAAATGAGTTCACCGAGCCAGGGGCGCAGTGGTTGGCAGCACACTGGACTCACATTCGAAAGGGTGACGATTCAGACTCGCCTCCGGCCATTCGGATAGGCGCAAGACACTTTCACTGTTGAAAAAGAGTTAATTGTCCGAAGATTTACGTTAGAAACTTCATCCTGGTGCTCCCGTTCCGCGTAGGTTGTATGGTCTGCGTAAGTTGCAAATGGAAGGGGCTCCTCTACGACCTCTTGTTAGTAATCTGGGTGCACCCTGTTATAATCTGGTGAGGTATTTATCATCTGTTCTCAGTCCATATGTTGGCAAGTGTGAACACCATATCACCAGTTCAGTGGATTTTATTCGACAATTAACATCTTTGAAGCTGAGACCTTCAGATCTATTAGTGAGTTTTGATGTGGTATCTCTGTTTACACGAGTCCCTCTGAAAGAGTCCCTTAATTTTATTAGTGAAAAACTGAATGAAGCTTTGTGGTCATGTGCTGAGATCCACGTATTTTTAATTTAAAAGCAACATTTAAAAAAGAATGAGGGAGTGGCTATGGTTAGTCCTTTATCAGCCATAGTCGCCAATGTATTGATGGAAGACTTCGAAGGTATGGCACTGAGGACTTTAGCTTTGCAACAAACGTGCTTCTGGAGATATGTGGATGATACCTTTTTCGTCTGGCCGCATGGAAGTGATGTTTTTAAAAGATTTTTGAAGCACTTCAACCGTTTTTACCGCCGCATTACATTTACCATGGAGGTTAAAATTGTTGGGATGCTTCAATTTTTAGACGTTATTGCTTATAAAAAACCAGATGGTACTTTGGGACACAGTGTTCACCGAAAGCCGACGCACACACATCGGTACCTGCATGCTAAGAGTCCTTAGGACTTTGGTACATCTACATCTACACGGTTACTCTGAAATTCACACTTAAGTGGCTGGGAGAGGGTTCATCGAATCATATTCATACTACTTCTCTACCATTCCATTCTCGAATGGCACGTGGGAAAAAGGAAGACCTAAATCTTTCGGTTCAAGCTCTGATTTCTCTAATTTTATTATGATGATAAATTCTTCCTACGTAGGTGGATTTCGATAAATATTTTCGCATTCGGAAGAGAAAGTTGGTGATTGAAATTTCGTAAGTAGATTTCACCTTTGTTTCAGTGACTGCCACCCCAACTCGCGTATTATATCATTGACACTCTCACTTCTGTTGCGCGACACGAAACAAGCCACCCTTCTTTGCACTTTTTCGATCAAAAATGGCTCTGAGCACTATGGGACTTAACATCTATGGTCATCAGTCCCCTAGAACTTAGAACTACTTAAACCTAACTAACCTATGGACAGTACACAACACCCAGTCATCACGAGGCAGAGAAAATCCCTGATCCCGTCACTTTTTCCATCTCCTCCGTCAATCCTACCTGGTAAGGATCCCATACCAAGCAGCAATATTCCAGCACAGGACGGGCAAGTGTAGTGTAGGCTGTTTCTTTAGTAGGTTTGTTGCATCTTCTAAGTGTTTTGCCAACAAAGTGCAGTCTTTGTTTCGCCTTCCCCACAATATTATCTATGTGGTCTTTCCAATTTAAGTTGCTCGTAATTGTAATTCCCAGGTACTTAGTAGAATTGACATCCGTTAGATTTGTGCGATTTATAGTATACCCAAAGCGTATCGTATTTTTTTTAGTACCCATGTGGACGACCTCGCACTTTTCTTTGTTTGGAGACAATTGCCACTTTTCGCACCATACAGAAATTCTCTCTAGATCATTTTGTTATTGCAGCTGATCGTCTGACGATTTTACTAGACGGTAAATCACAGCGTCATCTGCAAACAATCTAAGGGGGCTGCTCAGATTATCACCTAGATCATTTATGTAAATCAGGAACAGCAGACGGCCTATGACACTACTTTGCTGAACGCCAGATATCACTTCTGTTCTACTCGATGATTTACCGTTTATCACCACGAAATCTGACCTCTCTGAGAGGAAATAACGAATCCAGTCACACAGCTGAGACGATACTCCATATGCACGCAATTTGATTAATAGTCGCTTGTGAGAAACGGTATCAAAAGCCTTCTGGAAATCTAAGAACACGGAATCTATCTGAGTTCCCTTGTCGACAGCACCCATTACGTCATGTGTTGCACTAGAACGATATCTTTTGAATCCGTGTTGGTTATGTATCAATAAGTTATTTTCTTCAAGGTGATTCATAATACTCAAGTACAGTATATGCTCCAAAATCCTACTGCAAAAATGAGGTCAGTTGGTCTGTAATTCAATGAGTTACTCCTATTTCCTTCCTTGAATATTGGCGTGACCTGTGCTACTTTCCAGTCTTTAGGAACAAACCTTTCATGAAGTGAGCGGTTTTATATGATTGCTAAGAAAGGCGTTATTGTGTCTGCATACTCTGAAAGGAACCTAACTGGTATACCATCTGTACCGGAAGACTTGCCTTTCTTAACTGGTTTGAGTTGTTTCGCAACACCTAAGATATCTACTTTTATGTCGCTCATGCTAACAGTTTTCTTGTTACGAATTCTGGAATATTTACTTCGTCTTCTTTCGTGAAAGAATTACCGAAAACTGTATTTAGTAACTCCGTTTTAGTGGCACCATCATCGGTAACATTTCCATCGGTATCGCGTAGTGACGGTATTGACTGTGACGTAGTGACGGTATGCCTTAGGGAATCCGATGTATACAAAATTCCGTGTCAGTGTGGGAAGGCTTACGTTGGTCGTTTTATTCGCACAGTTCACGACAGTTGTGGCGAACATCGCCGTCATACGAGGCTACAGCAGCGGGAAACATCGGCTGTAGCAGAACACTGCTTAAATGAGGTACACAGTGTGAAATGTGACGACACTGTGGTAGTTACCAACATTTCCGGTTCTTGGGATTCCTCTTAGCAGGACGTGGAATCCTGTACCACACCGCATCAAAATTGAACATTTTTCGGTGTGATCCTAAGTGCGACAATTCGTTGCCGCCAGTGTTCTACTAATGGCGGCGCCATATCCCAGTCTTGCAGGCAGCAACCGTGATGGGTAGCCCATGCGCCGTGTACTGAACGGTGCCCTATGTAGGACGTCGATTTGCAGCCTGGCGTTAGTTCTGAGCGGGACTCATCAGCGGAAGCAGCATTTTCCTGAAGATGGTGACCAGCTGGATCGCTGAAACATTAAGTTGATTTTAGGATCCGGCAGCACCCCCGAAGAGACTTTAAAGACTTATTATGCCCGTAAAGCCTACACGTCACAACCTGACTTAGGTTTCCCATCCTTTCTATAAACCACTTCAGGTAAATGCCGGGATGGTTCCTTTGAAAGGGTACGGCGGACTTCCTCCCCCACCCTTCCCTAAATTGATGGGACTGATGACCTCTGTGTTGGGTCTCCTGCCCAAAATCAACCAACCAACCAAGGAAAATGCGTTCATACATGACACGATACAGTAGTTATGTCTCAGTTGTTACCAGAATTAGTTTCATGGTTTCCTAAAAACCTCTCTCGCTGTTAGTATGTACAAGGTCCTACAGAACGGACTCTCTTCAACGATGACATTTTTAGTTCCAGGTCGAACGGTCTCACACCTCTTATCGTATTTTATATCTCGAAACTCTTTCAAGTTTCCATGACGAAATATGTATTACATGAATCTATAACCTTTGAGGGCTTTCATTTATTATTGTGTCCAAATAAGCCAGCAGTTCTGTTTTTCCAACAGGTTGAAGTATAAAAAAACTTCTTCAAAACTTCTTGTAACGGTAATTTTAATTTTTTTCATAGCAGCTGGCAAAATATTTTCTGTGGGAAAGTACTCCGACGCAGTGCTTTCGCAGCTGGCGTACGAGCTATTCTCCGTGTTTCACTGCCCCTGTTGACAATTTTCGGTAAAACAGATATCTTTTTTTTCTTTTTTGAACGGGACATAAATAGACACTTTTGGTTGACATCAGGCACCGCATTGAAGTTGTGATGGACTGTATTTCGAGTGAAGTCTGCTATACACTAGAAAGACGAAAGTGCATATATCTGCCGAAATAACATACCACCAACGAAAATGCTCGTGACTACTTCTTGGGTAGGTACCCTGCATGCGTGGCTCAGATAGGAGTTCAATATAAAGGAATAATTTTTTTTTTTTAATTTTCCCAGTAACATTCTATGTCTGACATATAGCGAAGCACGTCCTAAATCGAATTTAAAGCCATGTCTACTTGACAAATCCTTCTATTCCACTGACGACTTTCTACATAAAAACTAGTAGCCCCTTTAAAAAAAATTTTCTTTACGTGTAGTTACGTGAGTAGGAATAAAATGATAGTAAGTTAATTAATGTTCACACTAATCGTGTATACATATCGTGTAAACTGACTCGTTCCACGTAATTTCGATAAAAAGAATGTTTCAAATGATCTATGGGCCATGTAACTATCTAACTAAGTGAAGGCGTCTGGTTGCAGAAACCCCGTACGTAGCAGCATATGAATCATACGCTGTCACGCAGTTAAAGAGGCAGGAAGGCTTTTTTAAAATTATTTCTAAGAGTGTTTCCCACAAAACAAGCCACCTATTGACAGCAATAAGTTGCCGAAATCAGTATTATGATTACTAGGTGATCTTGCCATAATTTATTGTATAATCATTTTTAAGGTCTCATGCTTTCGTTTCAAGTCTTAAAGGTATTCTCTCGTTGCTGTGAAGAACACGTCGCTCCTCTTGCAACGTAGGAGCAGTGGTGCAATTTCAGCAGTTCGGAGGCCAGCTATTTCAGGAAGGAATATTTCGCGCCTGATACATCGATCCCTATTGCAGAACGGCGCCAGGAGCTGGGCGCTGTTAATTCCAGAACGGTTCGCATAGTGCGGTCGGGAGCACAGGCGTTCGGTAAGCCCTCCTGCTAATATGCGTCGCCCTACATCACGTAAACTGGCGACCGGGACGGGACCGCTGGGTCGCAGGCAGCGCCGTAATAAATGGCAGCCAGCGCGCTGTGATCTGTGGTTTAATTTGGCAGCGGTTCGGCTTCGTCACTTTTGCAGTGGCGGTCTCAAGCTCCAGTCGGCACCGTGCTGCGCCACCACAACCACAGCTCTAATTCACATACCCGCCTGAACAACTTGCAGTTCTTGTCTTGGCCCCATAAATTTGCAGTCGTAGAACACGACCGGCGATTGTAATTTCTGGCGTCTAAAAAACGCTGCACCAATTTTGCTTCTGCGGTGGTCCCTAAAAATAAGAAACCACCCCCGTGAAATACGAAACGAGTCCAACCATGAACGAAGTGTATCACGCTCTACTTCAGTAACATCTGCCATATGTGGCTTATGTTGCTCGTAGGTAATATGCAAGATGGCCATTCATTGTTTGCTTGATTTTGTGGCAACAGCTAGTCTGCCTCAGTGTTGTGTTGACTTCAGCAACGCGTTCAATACAGTTCTCCACATTCGTCTAACGAACAAAGTAAGAGCATATGGACTATCGGACCAATTGTGTGATTGGATTGAAGAGTTCCTACATAATAGATCGCAGCATGTCATTTTCAATGGAGAGAAATCTTCCGAAGTAAGAGTGATTTCAGGTGTGCCGCAGGGGAGTGTCGTAGGACCGTTGCTATTCACAATATACATAAATGACCTTGTGGATTACATCGGAAGTTCACTGAGGCTTCTTGCGGATGATGCTGTAGTATATCGAGAGGTTGTAACAACGGAAAATTGTACTGAAATGCAGGAGGATCTGCAACGAATTGACACATCGTGCAGGGAATGGCAATTGAATCTCAATGTAGACTAGTGTAATGTGCTGCGAATACAAAGAAAGAAAGATCGTTTATCTTTTACCTACAATATAGCAGGTCAGCGGCTGGGAGCAGTTCATTCCATAAATTATCTGTGAGTAGGCATTAGGAGTGATTTAAAGTGGAATGATCATATAAAATTAATCGTCGGAAAGCAGATGCCAGACTTAGATTCATTGGAAGAATCCTAAGGAAATGCAATCCGAAAACAAAGGAAGTAGGTTGCAGTACACTTGTTCGTCCACTGCTTGAGTATTGCTCACCAGTGTGGGATGCGTACCAGATAGGGTTGATAGAAGAGATAGAGAAGATCCAACGGAGAGCAGCGCGCTTCATTACAGGATCATTTAGTAATCGCGAAAGCGTTATGAAGATGATAGATAAACTCCAGTGGAAGACTCTGCAGGAGAGACGCTCAGTAGCTCGGTATGGGCTTTTGTTGAAGTTTTGAGAACATACCTTCACCGAGGAGTCAAGCAGTATATTGCTCCCTCCTACGTATATCTCGTGAAGAGACGTTGAGAATAAAACCAGAGAGATTAGGGCCCACACAGAGGCATACCGATAATCTTTCGTCCCACGAACAATACGAGACTGGAATAGAAGGGAGAACCGATAGAGGTACTCAGGGTACCCTCCGCCACACACCGTCAGGTGGCTTGCGGAGTATGGATGTAGATGTAGATGTAGATATGGGTACAAGTAACGAGGACAGGCTATAGGTAAATATCAGTGGCGACATTCCCTCACTGTTTGTGACAGGTACTATAGCTGCAGTCACGAAAATAGCCACGTCAAGGTCATCTCATCGTCCTAAAGCGTTGCCAGTTATACGCCATGACGAAGCCGTTTGTGGATGAATGGAAACGTCTGAAGGTAACAATATCGGCTTGACAGATTAAGAAGAACTGGTGTGCTGGTCACTCTGGTTTGTAGGCGATTTCCCACATCCGACTAGCTGAACAGTGAAATGACACCCATTTACCCCTATAATTACACGATTCACAAACTTTTAACAAACGTTCACACACTTTCGCATGGGACAACACTTGATGCGGTGAGAAGGAGTAGGCCAATTCTGTCTTGCTGGAGAAGGAATGATGAGAGGATAGGTTTCTGAACAGACTGGACGCCCTCTGCCATTAACATTGACAAACTAAGCGTTTCCGGACACAAGTCCACATAATATTTTTTTTTTTTTTTTGTGTGTGAGGAATGTTTTCTGAAAGTTTGGCCGTACCTTTTTGTAACACCCTGTAAAGTTGATGATGTAGTACGTAGATGGAGGGATAATATACAACTGACAATGTATCCAAGATGGATAAGTAATAGTAGGTTCATACCAATAAGTTTATTTAACTTTCGTACCTAAGATGGGCTGAAGTAAATAGGATGAGAGCGAGGAACATGAGAAGAAACGAGAGGTACACCGAAGACACGGACCCTCACACTGCATATGAATAGAACTTAGACCCGCTAAAATAAATGAGTATATCACTTTGGATAATTTGCCGTAAGAATAGCAGAAGAAAGAATGAAATCGACGTGCTTAACATCCAAATAGGGGACGACATTATGGTGATGAAGCAGCGAATGACACCTCCTATCCTGGAAGCAACGTTAGAAAAGATGGCCGAAACAAGAAAGGTATTACAGGTACCTTTGATGCTCCATTCTTTCGTAAATTTCCTTGGTAAATAAGTATTATAGTTATGTTGCAGCTATTTATTGATATGGCAGATGAAATTTATGGAAGTGTAATCTTGAACATAAAAATGTATAGGGACGACACATGGTCCATCCGAAACTCGAATATGAAGAAATTGGAAGCATTTGAAACGTGGTGTTAATGAAGAATGTTAAAACCTCATGCGAAGCGCGCTCGTTAAAGCATAGGAAGGTTGAAAGTACTCTAAGAAAACCACATGACAAAAACAGTAGTCACCTAGCCCATAGAGTGATTAGACGTAAACCAAAAAGGAAACCCTTGACGGCGGGTTCGCAAGAGGTCAATAATGTTTATGTCATATACGCCACGCATTTTGTCGGTCTACCATGCAGCCACAATATCGGCAGCTACTGGCAACTGGGCGGGACTGGAGGTATCGAATCGTCGGCACATCATAGGGATGTAGAGAGTAGTTGAGCTGCTTAGTCGACGAGTAAATCACAACTGTGCTAAAAGTGTTGATACAGTGCAATTCAAATGTCGTGTGACTAGGGCCTGTCGTAGGGTAGACCGTTCCTCGTGTGCAAATCTTTCGATTTAACGAAACTTCGGCGACTTGCGCCTCCATGTGGATGAAATGGTAATTAGGACAACACAACACCCAGTCCCTGAGCGGAGAAAATCTCCGACCCAGCCAGGAATCGAACCCGGGCCTTTAGGGCTGACATTATGTCTCGCTGATCACTCAGCTACCGGGGGCGTCGATACAGAGTAGAGAAGTCGCAACAATAAACTAAGCGAACGTTGCATTACGTCTACAACAACAGATACCGAAGCTGACATTTCGTCAGAAGGGAACACAATGAATTTCGCAGAGTGAGATAGAAGTAGCAGATGAAGTATTAGCGTTTCTGCAAGACGTGTCAGTGCAATGCTGTATACGCTCTTACGTGCGGACAATGTACACGACGAATACAATTGTGACGATATGTGCCTAACAAGTGAAAGTGATACTGAAACAGATGTCGATCCTTGTCGGCCAGGCTGCCACAAATTCTGTCTCCAACGAAATTCAGTTAAGGACAGTCCTTGTCCAAGGAGCGGGTTCTGAGTATAGTTTTGTAGAGGGAAGATCAGCAGCAGCATAGTAAACGAATAATTACGAACAGATTTCGAATAAGTCCGTAGCAATATGACCGTGTAGTATATAAGGATAACTACAGATCGTCAGTGCAGGATAAGGCGCACTTGTTACAAAAACTGGTGTTTGTGCGTTTCAAGGATGGTCGATAAAATCTACAGGATGTGCATGTTATGCACATTAAGTTGAGTACGACACAAAAAAAGCAGTGATTTAAGGGGGGGGGGGGCAGGGGTAAATGTTTGCATGACTTCAAACAGTTCTGCAGAATTGGAAGACGTAAGATAACGATATTTCAACCAGACTGTGAACTTGCCAATGCACAGCGAACTACGGAATCAGCTCAAAAATTTTTAGATGACATATACAAATTCATCCCCATCGTTCAGTAAGGAATTTAGTTTTCGACTCCGACCAATCTGGATTTGAAGAGCAAATGCGTATGAAAGAAACCCTGGATATTAGAGGTACAAAGTCAGTCGTATCTAGATCAACTCACGCCAGTGCTTTAACGTATTCGTATATAATTACGCCGACTTTTAATCTGAGTGGTAAATTCCCTGAAAAGTTAGTTATTGTGCAGCTGGAGGTTCCGTGCCCACTTCGATTCCTTCTCGCGTGAATCATCTTCCAAGGGCTGTAGGAAATATTTACGTCACAGTAAACAAGAGTAGGAAAATGGCCATAAGAGAATGGTATGAGCACACCTTTTGACCAGTGGATAATCTCAGTAACTTGCTTTTGCTTGATTCATGGTCTGCGTATAAAATTGATATTACTTTAGAGCAAACTATCGCTCCCGAAAAGTGTGTGACATTGCAATTCATACCACGTGCAACCGCCGGACATATTCAGCCAGGACAGGAGCGCCTGCGATGGTGTACTCAACGACGAACCTGGGTGCACGAATGGCAAAACGTCATTTTTTCGGATGAATCCAGGTTCTGTTTACAGCATCATGATGGTCGCATCCGTATTTGGTGACATCGCGGTAAACGCACATTGGAAGCGTGTTTTCGTCATCTCCGTACTGGCGTATCACCGGGCGTGATGGTATGGGGTACCATTGGTTACACGTCTCGGTCATCTCTTGTTCGCATTGACGGCACTTTCAACAGTGGACGTTACATTTCAGATGTGTTAGGATCCGTGGCTCTACCCTTCATTCGATCCCTGCGAAAACCTACATCTCAGCAGGATAATGCACGAGCGCATGTTGCAGGTCCTGTACGGCCCTTTCTGGATACAGAAAATGTTCGACTGCTGCCCTGGCCAGCACTTTCCCTAGATCTCTCACCAATTGAAAACGTCTGGCCGAGCAACTGGCTCGTCACAATACGCCAGTCACTACTCTTGATGAACCGTGGTATCCTGTTGAAACTGCATGGGCAGCTGTACCTGTATACGCCATCCAAGCTCTGTTTGACTCAAAGTCGAGGCGTATCAAGGCCGTTATTACGGCCAGAGGTGGCTGTTCTGGGTACAGATTTCTCACGATCTATGCGCTCCAACTGCGTGAAAATGTCAGTTCTAGTATAATATATTAGTCCAATGAATACCCGTTTATCATCTGCATTTCTTGTTGGTGTAGCAATTTCGATGGCCAGTAGTGTAAAAAAAATTTCATTACATAACAAAAGAGAGACTTTAAAGATAAGCCCTTAGACAGTACAACAGAAAAACATCTTAAGA
The DNA here is from genome assembly GCF_021461395.2 of Schistocerca americana. Classification (NCBI taxonomy): domain Eukaryota; kingdom Metazoa; phylum Arthropoda; class Insecta; order Orthoptera; family Acrididae; genus Schistocerca; species Schistocerca americana. Next base: position 1,200,366,772 of record NC_060119.1, on the reverse strand, counting down.
AAACTTGAAGTATCTAGTCGGATGAAACCCCAAACAATTACTCAAGAATAATTAAAGAAAACCTTAAGATAAACATTTACAGAACGCGGCTGAAGGCCTTTTCAAGAATTGAAGATAATTAAAGAGAAACTTTTCAGACATGGATTTACATATCAAAGCCACAGATTCTGAAACAAACGCGGGTGAAGCGGCTGAAGGTCTAAATGCAGAGCATCAAGAATTTTAAATGAAACACGGCTGAAGAACTAATCTTAAAGTTATTACGAGGGCAGTTCAATAAGTAATGCAACACATTTTTTTTCTGAAACAGGGGTTGTTTTATTCAGCATTGAAATAACCAGGTTATTCCCTAATCTTTTAGCTACACAACACTATTTTTCAACGTAATCTCCAATCAATGCTACGGCCTTACGCCACCTTGAAATGAGGGCCTGTATGCCTGCACGGTACCATTCCACTGGTCGATGTCGGAGCCAACGTCGTACTGCATCAATAACTTCTTCATCATCCGCGTAGTGCCTCCCACGGATTGCGTCCTTCATTGGGCCAAAGATATGGAAAGTCGACGGTGCGAGATCGGGGCTGTAGGGTGCATGAGGAAGAACAGTCCACTGAAGTTTTGTGAGCTCCTCTCGGGTGCGAAGACTTGTGTGAGGTCTTGCGTTGTTATGAAGAAGGAGAAGTTCGTTCAGATTTTTGTGCCTACGAACACGCTGAAGTCGTTTCTTCAATTTCTGAAGAGTAGCACAATACACTTCAGAGTTGATCGTTTGACCATGGGGAAGGACATCGAACAGAATAACCCCTTCAGCGTCCCTGAAGACTGTAACCATGACTTTACCGGCTGAGGGTATGGCTTTAAACTTTTTCTTGGTAGGGGAGTGGGTGTGGCGCACAATACACTTCAGAGTTGATCGTTTGACCATGGGGAAGGACATCGAACAGAATAACCCCTTCAGCGTCCCAGAAGACTGTAACCATGACTTTACCGGCTGAGGGTATGGCTTTAAACTTTTTCTTGGTAGGGGAGTGGGTGTGGCGCCACTCCATTGATTGCCGTTTTGTTTCAGGTTCGAAGTGATGAACCCATGTTTCACCGCCTGTAACAATCTTTGACAAGAAATTGTCACCCTCAGCCACATGACGAGCAAGCAATTCCGCACAGATGGTTCTCCTTTGCTCTCTATGGTGTTCGGTTAGACAACGAGGGACCCAGCGGGAACAAACCTTTGAATAACCCAACTGGTGAACAATTGTGACAGCACTACCAACAGAGATGTCAAGTTGAGCACTGAGTTGTTTGATGGTGATCCGTCGATCATCTCGAACGAGTGTGTTCGCACGCTCCGCCATCGCAGGAGTCACAGCTGTGCACGGCCGGCCCGCACGCGGGAGATCAGACAGTCTTGCTTGACCCTGCGGCGATGATGACACACGCTTTGCCCAACGACTCACCGTGCTTTTGTCCACTGCCAGATCACCGTAGACATTCTGCAAGCGCCTATGAATATCTGAGATGCCCTGGTTTTCCACCAAAAGAAACTCGATCACTGCCCGTTGTTTGCAACGCACATCCGTTACAGACGCCATTTTAACAGCTCCGTACAGCGCTGCCACCGGTCGGAAGTCAATGAAACTATACGAGACGAAGCGGGAATGTTTGAAAACATTCCACAAGAAATTTCCGGTTTTTTCAACCAAAATTGACCGAGAAAAAAAATGTGTTGCATTACTTATTGAATTGCCCTCGTATGAAGTTCGGCTGAAAAACAGACAGTGTTAATACACAGCTGAAGGCCTGGCACAGTACCTGTGACCAAATAAAATGACAGTCACAAACAACACACAGTGGTGCTCAGAAGTGTTCCAAGGTTTGGCCTGGGGAGGAAACTCTAACCTCAGTTTATGTGAGACAGGCAGCCAAGCGTAACACTAAACAATCGGGTTGCAGCACGTCCTACGGACGGCTGACGAACCAACCAACCGCCTAATCAATTCCCTTCCACATGACCAACAGCATGACAACCAAAAGTACCAGCGAAGACGAGGATCGCAGCAGAATTATGTCTTAATAATTGGCTTATGAACACACTCAAGGAACAATAAACACTCAAAGAGGAAAGGAGACCGACACCAAGCTGTCGAACTACACGCCTTGCCAGACAGCATCAACACGTCGAGGAAAACACACAGCCGCAAAACTACGCTAATGATCAGAGCAGGTTACCAGAACGTTAACGACCACAAGGCAGAAGATACCACTGGTGCACTTCACTAATAAATTATAATCATTTCAAAGGTTAAACACCAAACCAGGAAACTCCTGCAAATTTTTGCCGACTCCAACACACCATCACATTGCTGTTTGCGAGGACAGCCCAGGATGCAACAACGAAGAGATGTCACAATGGTTGAGCTTTCAAGACAAGTTCACTGATTACTCAGCTCCAGTATGCTGGTGCGGTGGGCGACGAACTTAGCAGTTCTGGCAGCTAGTGCCACACAGCTCCGACTGCACGTGCACGCTGCCAGTAGCCCCGGCCTGGTCTCACACCGCAGAGACTTCCTCGCTGCCGCGCTGGATTAGCCGAGCGGTTTAGGGCGCTGCAGTCATGCACTGTGCGATTGGTCCTGGTGGAGGTTCGAGGCCTTCCTCGGGCATGGGTGTGTGTGTTTGGATAATTTAGGTTAACTAGTGTGTAAGCTTAGGGACTGATGACCTTAGCAGTTAAGTCCCGTAAGATTTCACACACATTTGAACATTTTTTGAACTTCCTCACTGCTCCGCTGCAACCGACCAGCTGCCCTACACATCATGACACGGAAATATAACTGCCACACCAAAGATGTTACAGCAGTACTAGTATCAATAAACGCTGCTGCTGCCACTGACGGAGGCAAGCGAGCAACTCGTTCAGGTAGTAGCTGAGGGAGGCATAAGACGCCACTCGATGGTGACAAAACGCCCAAAAGGAAAAACGGCATTAACGCGAACCGAGCACGGCTCAACCGTTTTTTAGCTCTACTGTGTTATTCGTCGATTACAGCGCCACCTTCAAGCAATTACCAGAAATTTTAGCTGCAGAAGTCACATATTTTTCCTGCAGAACCAAAACCTACAATAGAAACGGATATTCCTATTTAATATTTCAAAGGTACCTCTCAGTTCACACCATGGGGATGGAGCAGGGGGAACCAAGACTGGTATCTCTGGATACCATTTTAAAAAATACTCAACACGTATTTTTCCCTTTTCTTTTGTCTGATGGGTAGTTTCAGAGATATGTCGTTGTCTGGAGATAAAAAACCTCACACTGTATAACTGACAAGATTTCAGCACGACTTATTTAATTTTCTGTATTCCGACAACAGATGTTGATGCGCTAGACGAATACATGGTCAAATTCTACTCACAATTACGCATGATAGCACATGAAGGCAAAAGAAGTCTATGGTGGCAGAAAGGATAAGGAGAGTCTAAAAATGACGTTCATGAAGGTAACATACGGGGGTAGAATAAACGGGAGAAGAGCGTCTGGATGAGATTCAAATGCGATATGGTAGAGGACGAAGAGATAGCGTACCTGAGGGCATTGGACGGGTAATCACTATGTATAAACGGTGGAGGGTGGGGGAAGAGGGGAGCAAAATTTCACAATAATAAGGGGTAGAACGCTAGAGGTATATGAATGAATAGAAGTCACAGTTACAAGAGGATGCGGAATCGGTAAAACTAATGAGAAAGGAGAAAATCCCGTTGAGTTCTGCAGTAAATTTCAGTTGATACAGAAAAAACAAACTTTCGGAGGGCAAAGAGTGGAGAGGTATAATTGGAAAAAGCCTGAAGACACGGAAGTTACCAACTGGATTCTAACATGGCGAAACACAGATTCCGAAACCCAACATACCATTGTGAGATGTATCCAGAAACAGATAAATACTCAGATCATAATTACTTAGTCATTAAATTAAAATTTAAGAGTATCATCAAGAAGAATCAACGCGTGAAGAAGAGGGATAATGAAGTAATGAGGAAAGCTGGTGTATTTGAAGTTTCCTAAGGCCACAGATAATGTTATAAAGAAAACGACCTTAGGTACTGTAGCTGAAGAGGAATGGGAATCCCTAAAACTGCCAGTCAAGTAAGTGACGCTGACAACTGTTGATACAGCACAAATAATGAACCTGGAAAAAACATTTGGTAATACAATAAATAAGTCACTTGATCGACAGAACAAAGAAATGCAAAGAAGTTAAGGGAAAGGAAGTTTTCTAGCAATATCCGCCAAAGGAAGTGCAACGTAATAGAAGAAACATGTGAAGAAACCACAAAGGTCGTAAGGAAAAACTCAGCTGATGGAGAAGACGAAATTCCTTTTATTGAAATTTAATGGTACCAGAGTGACCTTCTGAGACCAAAAGCTGTAGGGAAAGAATGGGATAAGGATATACGTCACAAACAATTCAGGACGATAGTTAACGAATTACGATTTGGGGATAAATGAATCACAATAGATGAAGATACAAATCGTCGGCAAACGATTACTACAGAAAGGACGAGAGGTAGTAAGAAAAACAATGATAGATATCTGGTAATAAATGATTTAGTAGAGGTACCGTTAGACGCCATAACGGAATTAGTACCTGATCAAAATTGGGGGATATGACAGGAACGATTACACGAAGCAAAAAGTGTAGCAAACATAGGCTTAAATACTACCTTAAGAGCATACCTTAAGAACTATGAGCAATTGTTTATTTTTGGCACAGTGAAACTCATCTCTTCTGCTGAATAAAAGCTCATAGCTATCAAGGTATGCATTTTTGAGCCCATGTTTGCCACATAATTGTTTCTTGTTTTATCCTGTTCTAGTTTCTTCCAATATATGGAAAGCAAAGACCTTGCAGTAGAAGAGATTTGTTTCACAGTGCTCTTAGCTCTTACGGTAGGCATTTCAGAGCCACTGCTTACTGCACTTTTTTGCTTCGAATGATCGTTATACAGGGTGTTACAAAAAGGTACGGCCAAACTTTCAGGAAACATTCCTCACACACAAAGAAAGAAAATATGTTAAGTGGACATGTGTCCGGAAACGCTTACTTTCCATGTTAGAGCTCATTTTATTACTTCTCTTCAAATCACATTAATCATGGAATGGAAACACACAGCAACAGAACGTACCAGCGTGACTTCAAACACTTTGTTACAGGAAATGTTCAAAATGTCCTCCGTTAGCGAGGATACATGCATCCACCCTCCGTTGCATGGAATCCCTGATACGCTGATGCAGCCCTGGAGAATGGCGTATTGTATCACAGCCGTCCACAATACGAGCACAAAGAGTCTCTACATTTGGTACCGGGGTTGCGTAGACAAGAGCTTTCAAATGCCCCCATAAATGAAAATCAAGAGGTCGCAGGTTCGAATCCTGCCTCGGCATGGATGTGTGTGATGTCCTTAGGTTAGTTATGTTTACGTAGTTCTAAGTTCTAGGGGACTGATGACCTCAGAAGTTAAGTCCCATACTGCTCAGAGCCATTTGAATCATTTCTGCACAACACAAAAACAACTGTCCCGGTTTAGAGGAAGGAGCATCTCTCACTGTTTACTTATGGAGAGATATAGACTGTCGAATGGTCAGTTGAGAGCTTTATTTCTGTATCCCGTACACTGTCCTGCCCATCTGAACTTGTAATTTGGCTGAAATGTTGCCGCTTCAATTTTTTACTCCAGCGTAACGAGAAATTACATTATTGATGGCGATTAATGTCACATTTACGTTCAGGAGGCACAAAAAAGGTGACCAACGGAGTTTTACACTGTTGCTCGTAATTACATAATTAGATAAATTCAATTTCCGTTTGAAGCGCTGCGTTTTATATTCACACGCTTTGTCGTGATTCATGAGCGAATAATGGATTAATAATCAGCAGTATGCCACCCCCCTCCAACCCTTATTCTGTAAAGAATAGAATTTTGCAGGCATGTGGACACTGTCTACAAGCCTGTTTGCGAGTAGACATAGTATCACATAAGTGATAAATTAAAAGTATTGTCTGTTGCTGAAGTTTTACTGTATGAACAGCAGTAGGGGATAAACTTCGTTGTGTGAAGGGTGTCAGTGAAAAATAATCGGAAAAGTTTGTAATTACATATCACATCTGTTTAAGACGCTGAGTGTTTTCATTCTGGAATACTGGATGAATGTAATCTGGATAAATTGCGCAGCTGCGTTTTGCTGCCTCGAGACATATACACGGCTTCTATCTATAATAATAAATTCTGTTGTAAGATTACTACTCTTAACGAGTCGATTATGATATTTCCATTAGTTTACGTTTCCAACAGTTATTGTAATTTTGTATTATATTTCTCAAGATGTGTAAGCTCAGACGCACACATACACACTCTTTCTCGCTGACATCACACACAAAAACATTTATCGCCTTCTATTTTATTCTACTCATAAAGTAAAATGCTAACATCAGGCATGTCATTTTCATTTATTCTTTTCATTTTACAAGTAAATTACACATATTCTTTAATAACTAATGACATTTTCTCAAATAAATATTTGTTAATGAGTCACAAAACACGCTGCATAAAATTAACAAAACAAAATATTATATACGCATCTGTTCAAAGGATTAATATGAGTTTTTCTGAATCATAACGCCCACTGCCACCTACTAGTTGCTAGGTCCAAACAATGGCACATGCAGGCATTCACACTCTCTAGTGCGGCGTGATTCATTGATACGTTACACCTACAGTTTCTGTTCACAACGAATCCTACTAACGGTTATATCATTTACTGCTACCTGCTACTATGGATATTACCCTATATTAGTATGACCATAAATTCTTATCTTCCACGAAACGAATATATACACTACTGGCCATTAAAATTGCTACAACACGAATATGACGTGCTACAGACGCGAAATTAAACCGACAGGAAGAAGATACTGTGATATGCAAATGATTAGCTTCTCAGAGCATTCACACAAGGTTGGCGCCGGTGGCGACACCTACAACGTGCTCACATGAGGAAAGTTTCCAACCGATTTCTCATAAACAAACAGCAGTTGACCGGCGTTGCCTGGTGAAACGTTGTTGTGATGCCTCGTGTAAGGAGGACTTTGATAAAGGTCGGATTGCAGCCTATTGCGATTGCGGTTTATCGTATCGCCACATTGCTGTTCGCGTTGGTCGAGATCCTATGACTGTTATCAGAATATGGAATCGGTGGATTCAGGAGAGTAATACGGATCGCCGTGCTGGATGCCATCGGCCACGTATCACTAGCAGTCGAGATGACAGGCATCTTATCCGCATGGTTGAAACAGATCGTGCAGCGACGTCTCTATCCCTGAGTCAACAGATGGGGACGTTTGCAAGACAACTACCATCTGATCGAACAGTTCGACGACGTTTACAGCAGCATGGACTATCAGCTAGGAGATCATGGCTGCGGTTACCGTTGACGCTGCATCACAGACAGGAGCGCCTGCGATGGTGTACCCAACGACGAACCTGGGTGCACGAAAGGCAAAACGTCATTTCTTCGGATGAATTCAGGTTCTGTTTACAGCATCATGATGGTCACATCCGTGTTTGGCGACATTGCGGTGAACGCACATTGGAAGAGTCTATTCGTCATCGCCATACTGGCATACCACCTGGCGTGATGGTATGGTGTGCCATTGGTTACACGTCTCGGTCACCTCTTGTTCGCATTTACGGCACTTTGAACAGTGGACGTTACATTTCAGATGTGTTACAACCCGTGGCTGTACCCTTCATTCGATCCCTGCGAAACCCTACATTTCAGCAGGATAATGCACGACAGCATGTTGCTGGTCCTGTACGGGCCTTTCTGGATACAGAAAATGTTCGATTGCTGCCCTGGAAAGCACGTTCTCCAGATCTCTCACCAACTGAAAACGTCTGGTCAATGGTGGCCGAGCAACTGGCTCGTCACGATACTACTCTTGATGAACTGTGGTATCCTGTTGAAACTGCATCGGCAGCTGAACCAGCACACGCCATCCAAGCTCTGTTTGACTTGTAAGTAGGCTGTTGACGTTTTCTCTATGTAAGTAGGCTGTTTATGTTTTCTCTATGTAAGTAGGCTGTTTATGTTTTCTCTATGTAAGTAGGCTGTTTATGTTTTCTCTATGTAAGTAGGCTGTTTATGTTTTCTCTATGTAAGTAGGCTGTTTAGGTTTTTTTATTGGTAACGCCACCTTTGTATGAAAATCACTGGCTGTGTTGTGTGCAGTCTGTGGCTGCTTTGCATTGTTGTAATACTCGCCATTGTAGTGTTAGGCAGCTGGCTGTGAACAGCGCGTAGCGTTGCGCAGTTGGAGGTGAGCCGCCAGCAGTGGTGGATGTTGGGAGAGAGATGGCGGAGATTTGTAATTAGTCATGAACTGCTATATTTATACATGATGATATCAAGGTAAATACATTATTGTTTGTTCTCTATTAATATCTTTCATTTGCTAACTATCCCTATCAGTAGTTAGTGCCTTCCATAGTTTGAATCTTTTATTTAGCTGGCAGTAGTGGCGCTCGCTGTATTGCAGTAGCTTGAGCAGCGAAGATTTTTGTGAGGTAAGTGATTTGTGATAGGTATAGTTAAATGTTAGTCAGGGCCATTCTTTTGTAGGGAATTTTGAAAGTCAGATTGCGTTGCGCTAACAAAATATTGTGTGTCAGTTTAAGCACAGTCATGTATGATTGTTTAAAGGGGACGTTTCAGGCTCAATGTCCAGGCGTATCAAGGCCGTTATTTCGGCCAGAGGTGGCTGTTCTGGGTACTGATTTCTCAGGATCTGTGCACTCAAACTGCGTGAAAATGTAATTACATGTCAGTTCTAGTACAATATATTTGTCCAATGACTACCCGTTTATCATCTGCGTTTCTTCTTTTAATGGCCAGTAGTAGATATATATATATATATATATATATATACTCCTGGAAATGGAAAAAAGAACACATTGACACCGGTGTGTCAGACCCACCATACTTGCTCCGGACACTGCGAGAGGGCTGTACAAGCAATGATCACACGCACGGCACAGCGGACACACCAGGAACCGCGGTGTTGGCCGTCGAATGGCGCTAGATGCGCAGCATTCGTGCACCGCCGCCGTCAGTGTCAGCCAGTTTGCCGTGGCATACGGAGCTCCATCGCAGTCTTTAACACTGGTAGCATGCCGCGACAGCGTGGACGTGAACCGTATGTGCAGTTGACGGACTTTGAGCGAGGGCGTATAGTGGGCATGCGGGAGGCCGGGTGGACGTACCGCCGAATTGCTCAACACGTGGGGCGTGAGGTCTCCACAGTACATCGATGTTGCCGCCAGTGGTCGGCGGAAGGTGCACGTGCCCGTCGACCTGGGACCGGACCGCAGCGACGCACGGATGCACGCCAAGACCGTAGGATCCTACGCAGTGCCGTAGGGGACCGCACCGCCACTTCCCAGCAAATTAGGGACACTGTTGCTCCTGGGGTATCGGTGAGGACCATTCGCAACCGTCTCCATGAAGCTGGGCTACGCTCCCGCACACCGTTAGGCCGTCTTCCGCTCACGCCCCAACATCGTGCAGCCCGCCTCCAGTGGTGTCGCGACAGGCGTGAATGGAGGGACGAATGGAGACGTGTCGTCTTCAGCGATGAGAGTCGCTTCTGCCTTGGTGCCAATGATGGTCGTATGCGTGTTTGGCGCCGTGCAGGTGAGCGCCACAATCAGGACTGCATACGACCGAGGCACACAGGGCCAACACCCGGCATCATGGTGTGGGGAGCGATCTCCTACACTGGCCGTACACCACTGGTGATCGTCGAGGGGACACTGAATAGTGCACGGTACATCCAAACCGTCATCGAACCCATCGTTCTACCATTCCTAGACCGGCAAGGGAACTTGCTGTTCCAACAGGACAATGCACGTCCGCATGTATCCCGTGCCACCCAACGTGCTCTAGAAGGTGTAAGTCAACTACCCTGGCCAGCAAGATCTCCGGATCTGTCCCCCATTGAGCATGTTTGGGACTGGATGAAGCGTCGTCTCACGCGGTCTGCACGTCCAGCACGAACGCTGGTCCAACTGAGACGCCAGGTGGAAATGGCATGGCAAGCCGTTCCACAGGACTACATCCCGCATCTCTACGATCGTCTCCATGGGAGAATAGCAGCCTGCATTGCTGCGAAAGGTGGATATACACTGTACTAGTGCCGACATTGTGCATGCTCTGTTGCCTGTGTCTATGTGCCTGTGGTTCTGTCAGTGTGATCATGTGATGTATCTGACCCCAGGAATGTGTCAATAAAGTTTCCCCTTCCTGGGATAATGAATTCACGGTGTTCTTATTTCTATTTCCAGGAGTGTATATATATATAAATTCAAGCATAAAATTTAACGAAATAACTGCAGAACAAGTACCTTCATCGATCTAGTGCATGATTTTCCGATGCCGGTATGGTGGGTAGCCAAATCTGTTCGTGGACGTACAAAAGGGAGAAAGAAGTTTCAAAATCCGATCACTGTTGCTAACGCAAGTAAGACGTAGTGAAGAATAAGAATTTCCCTTGTACAGCCTAACTGTGTGACAGAGACTTTAAACACGCGTTTCGGGGAGGATCCTTCTGCGTGCCATATCTGGATTGATGGAAATGGAAATGAGCGTTTGGCGTCATTGGCCGGGAGGCCCCTCGCGGGGCAGGTCCGGCCGCCATAGCGCAGGTCTTATTACATTCGGCGCCACATTGGGCGACCTGCACGCCGGATGGGGATGAAATGATGATGAACACAACACAACACCCAGTCCCTGAGCGGAGAAAATCTCCGACCCAGCCGGGAATCGAACCCGGGCCCAGAGGACGGCAATCCGTCACGCTGACCACTCAGCTACTGGGGCGGACATCTGGATTGATAAGAGTATTGATCGCAAAATCAAAGTTCCAGGTTAAAATCAGGGACCGTTACACAAATTTAATACCATAGGAATTTCAGCGCACGCTCGTGTGTGTAATGACTGCTTCTTTTCGGACATGAAAAACATTTTGACTTATGGATGTCAATGTACATGCATCGAAGCAGAGGAACTGGTTGCATCGAACAGAGGTAATGTAAGTCATCGGTGATGCAGAGTGTTGGCACTAGCACAATCTCTGTAGTAAATTTGCAACTAAAAAGGACACTTCCGCTTAACTTACATGTTTCAATCTTTACTTTAACGCATTTATTCTAATTTAAAGATTCGTTTCGTAACAGATAAGAATTTCTGGTCATATTAATATAGGATAGTATTCATAGTAGCAACAAACGACATAACGGATAGGAGGATTCGTTGTGAACAGAAACTTTATGTGTAACTTATCAATGAATTACACCGCACCAGAGAGTGTGAAGGCATGCCTGTGCCACTGTTTGGACTCAGCCACTACTACGTGGCAGTGGGCGTTATAATACAGAAAAAAATCATATTAATCCTTTGAACAGATGCTTATATAATATTTTGTTTTGTTAATTTTAAGCAACGTGTTTTCTGACTCCGTGACAAATATGTATTTGAGAAAAGTCATTATTTATTAAAAAACTTTCATAATTTACTTGTAACATGAGAAGAATAAATTAAAATGTCACGCCTGATGTTAAAATTTTACTTTACGAGTGAAATAAAATAGAAGGTGATAAAAGTTTTTGTGTGTGATGTCAGCGAGAAAAAGTTTCGAAAATATTTAAGATTATGTGTAAAGATTTTTGAAGTCGTTAAGTGCCTTCATTCTGAAATACTGTTTGAATTTATTCCAGGTAATATGAGCAGCTTGAGCTACGCTCCTGCAAGGCATAAGCAATTTCCAGCTCATATTCATAGATTACAAAATTAACCACCAACGTAACATGATGCTTCTTGGCTCTGAGCACTATGGGACTCAACTGCTGAGGTCATTAGTCCCCTAGAACTTAGAACTAGTTAAACCTAACTAACCTAAGGACATCACAAACATCCATGCCCGAGGCAGGATTCGAACCTGCGACCGTGGCGGTCTTGCGGTTCCAGACTGCAGCGCCTTTAACCGCACGGCCACTTCGGCCGGCATGATGCTTCTTGATGAGTTGATTATGACAGCATTTTAAATTTTTAAATTCGCTCAGTAATCATCATAAACAGTGGAACTAATGTTGCTCTCTGATGTCCGTAGACAGAAGTGAAATCTATAAGTAGATTCAGGTGCTAGGTGATCCTTTAGTGATTCACCTACAGAATTCGGCAGTTTGAAATGATTCCTAACTCGCAGAAAACCGATTTCTTCCACCATTCATTTAATACAAACCAGGTCTGCTCCCTAATATCGATGCCTCTAAAAATGTGTCTGTCATGATCGTGATCAGCAGGACAAAACGGTCATTTTAAAAACTAATGATCGAAACCAGGCCTCGAACCTTCTACTCGGAGGACAGGTTCATCGGTTTGGCTTCGCTCAGTATTGAAAATGTAGTTTTAGAACAACTAAGTCTTACAAGAAGCATCGGTAGTATGATGTGTAGACGCGAATCAGTTAGCTAATAAGGGCATACTCTCTAATCGTCGTCCGTACAGGCCATGGAAGGCCCAACGATACCGACCGGCAGCCGTGTCATCCTCAACCACATGCGTCACTGGATGCGGATATGGAGGGGCATGTGGTCTGCATAACGCTCTCCAGGCCGTATGTTAGTTTACGAGACCGGAGCCGCTACTTTTCAATCAAGTAGCTCCTCAGTTTGCCTCACAAGGGCTGAGTGCACCCCGCTTGCCAACAGCGCTCGGCAGACCGAATGTTCACCCATCCAAGTACTAGTTCAGTCCGAAAGCTCTTAACTTCGGTGTGCTGACGGGAACAGGTGTTAACACTGTGGCAAGGCCTTTGGAGCTGGTAAGGGTATTTAAGACACTAATTTTGAGGTTGTCTAACTATCCACCGCACCGTTGCATTCCACTGGTAGCAGTAACTGCGACTTGTGTGGTGCAGCTGTAGCTTACCACGTGAATCAGCCAATTACAGAAAAATGTGTCAAAATCCCTACGAAGGTTTGAAGATTACCCTTCAGATACTGACAGAAAAGTGTGTTTACATGAAATGGAAAAGCTGAAACTCTTCCGCCATTTGTCTAACTGTCATGATTCATGCGGTACTATCTTCTGCCACTCTGATAACAAGAATTAACACGGAACTCGAAGAGTCCCTGAATATGGAAGTTAGTAGGAATATAAAAATAGGGAGGAAGGTTTATCTGTTTAGCAAGAGTAATAGAAGGCAGATTTCAGACTACCTAACAGATCAAAACGAAAATTTATGTTCCGACACTGACAATGTTGAGTGTTTATGGAAAAAGTTCAGGGCAATCGTAAAATGCGTTTTATACAGGTACGTGACGAGTAAAACTGTGAGGGACGGGAAAAACCCACCGTGGTACAACAACAAAGTTAGGAAACTACTGCGAAAGCAAAGAGAGCTTGACTCTATGTTTAAACGCAGCCAAAACCTCTCAGACAAACAGAAGCTAAACGATGTCAAAGTTAGCGTAAGGAGGGCTATGCGTGAAGTGTTCAGTGAATTCGAAAGTAAAATTCTATGTACCGACTTGACAGAAAATCCTAGGAAGTTCTGGTCTTACGTTAAATCAGTAAGTGGCTCGAAACAGAATATCCAGACACTCCGGGATGATGAAGGCATTGAAACAGAGGATGACACGCGTAAAGCTCAAATACTAAACACCTTTTTCCAAAGGTGTTTCACACAGGATGACCGCACTGCAGTTCCTTCTCTAAATCCACGCACAAACGAAAAAATGGCTGACATCTAAATAAGTGTCCAAGGAATAGAAAAGCAACTGGAATCAGCCAACAGAGGAAAGTCCACGGGACCTGACGGGATACCAATTCGATTACACACAGAGTACGCGAAAGAACTTGCCCCCCTTCTAACAGCCGTGTACCGCAAGTCTCTAGAGGAACGGAAGGTTCCAAATGATTGGAAAAGAGCACAGGTAGTCCCAGTCTTCAAGAAGGGTCGTCGAGCAGATGCGCAAAACTATAGACCTATATCTCTGACGTCGATCTGTTGTAGAATTTTAGAACATGTTTTTTGCTCGAGTATCATGTCGTTTTTGGAAACCCAGAATCTACTATATAGGAATCAACATGGATTCCGGAAACAGCGATTGTGTGAGACCCAACTCGCTTTATTTGTTCATGAGACCCAGAAAATATTAGATACAGGCTCCCATTTAGATGCCATATTTCTTGACTTCCGGAAGGCGTTCGATACAGTTCCGCACTGTCGCCTGATAAACAAAGTAAGAGCCTACGGAATATCAGACCAGCTGTGTGGTTGGATTGAAGAGTTTTTAGCAAACAGAACACAGCATGTTGTTATCAATGGAGAGACGTCTACAGACGTTAAAGTAACCTCTGGCGTGCCACAGGGGAGTGTTATGGAACCATTGCTTTTCACAATACATATAATCGACCTAGTAGATAGTGTCGGAAGTCCCATGCGGCTTTTCGCGGATGATGCTGTAGTACACAGAGAAGTTGCAGCATTAGAAAATTGTAGCGAAATGCAGGAAGACCTGCAGCGGATAGGCACTTGGTGCAGGGAGTGGCAACTGTCCCTTAACATAGACAAATGTAATGCATTGCGAATACATAGAAAGAAGGATCCTTTATTGTATGATTATATGATAGCGGAACAAACACTGGTAGCAGTTACTTCTGTAAAATATCTGGGAGTATGCGTGCGGAATGATTTGAAGTGGAATGATCATATAAAATTAATTGTTGGTAAGGCGGGTACCAGGTTCAGATTCATTGGGAGAGTCCTTAGAAAATGTAGTCCATCAACAAAGGAGGTGGCTTACAAAAGACTCGTTCGACCTATACTTGAGTATTGCTCATCAGTGTGGGATCCGTACCAGATCGGGTTGACGGAGGAGATAGAGAACATCCAAAGAAGAGCGGCGCGTTTCGTCACCGGGTTATTTGGTAACCGTGATAGCGTTACGGAGATGTTTAACAAACTCAAGTGGCAGACTCTGCAAGAGAGGCGCTCTGCATCGCGGTGTAGCTTGCTCGCCAGGTTTCGAGAGGGTGCGTTTCTGGATGAGGTATCGAATATATTGCTTCCCCCTACTTATACTTCCCGAGGAGATCACGAAATTAGAGAGATTAGTGCACGCACGGAGGCTTTCAGACAGTCGTTCTTCCCGCGAACCATACGTGACTGGAACAGGAAAGGGAGGTAATGACAGTGGCACGTAAAGTGCCCTCCGCCACACACCGTTGGGTGGCTTACGGAGTATAAATGTAGATGTAGATGTACAGTGACGGAAGTAATTGCTGCTGGCAAGTAGCTAGGTAACACCTTCCCCAATACATATTCCACTAGCAATTTAGATTGTTAATCCTTAAGGGATTTTACGGAGGCGTAAGTTTTACTCAGTTCCACTGCAGTGATAACATTATTTCATTTCTCTGATTCAAGAGTTTCAGGTTTGCTCAAACATTGCCAAGTGCTTAACCCTAATCACTTGCATGTCTAATTGATATCCACTTCATATTACATGATCCATGCATTTACTTATACACTAACGGTGAGCGTAGGGTTTTAGCGAGATATTTATGGACGACAAATTTAACCCTTCGGTGGCCGCGGCTTTCATACTTCCATGAGTGGGCACGTTGCGTCTTTTTCACAACAGTTAGTTTTACACTTTTAACCTAAGGAAAAATAATCATCCCATCTGTTATAAATAGGTAAAATGCATCGGTTTATTTTTCCGTAATTTCAGAACTTGGTTTTGGACCTGGCAAAACTTTTAGGATGTTCTTGGCCTTGGTTTTAAAAGAAGGAAGAAGTTTAGTTATCCAAATAGTTACTTTATCTATTCCTACCTAAATTCGATGATCCTCTGTTGTCTCTCCTCTTCAAAGAGATGGTCATCTGTTTCCTCTGTTGATTGTTCGGAGTCACTGCTGTGGTTTTCTTCTTCAATAACTTCCTCTTCCGACTCAGATTCACATGAATCTGACAATTCTTGTAATTCTTCTTCTGACAATTCTGCAGTGCTTTCTCAGAGTCTTCAGGACGTACACTTAGACGATGTCTGTCAAATACCTTTTTTTTCCCCATTTCCACGCTTTTTTGAGACCTAATGGAAACACGTTTTTGTAAAAGTAATTATTGTAGCAAATCAATATCCAAGACCGTAAAAATTAATTAAAAATTACATATGGGAAACTTTATTCGATTCAATTATTCATTATATACTGACATAAAAGAAAGATTGCCTTGAGGCGAAAGAAAAACACAAGTATAGAAAATACTTACATCACAAGCCGCGTAGCGGCAAATACACCGCAAACGCAACACTCACGTTACAAACATCAATAGCCACTAAACTGATGAAGGCATGAATAGCGCAGACGTGGACGCAACTGTAACGCTGTCTGTGATACTAACAGAAAACTAAATCTTGCGGCTATCTGCCGCATGCGCGCCCACCGAAGGATTAATCAGGTTATACAAGTTCGCAGTGATACTGTTATAAGTGCGCAATGTATAATCGGCTTAGTACTTGTCTATGTATATAATAACTTCAGTTTATTATTTCTATGTAACTATCATTTATGCTTCTGTTCTCATCTGTGTGCTTATGAGAGCTAAGAAACTGAGCAAATCTGTTATTATTGTATCAGTTTCATAGTTGAACATTCCCTGACTCTGCCACATACCTAATAATTTGTGCGGAACCAACACCCATGGTTAATTTACGAGGACATTTCTGTCGTCAACTTTGCCCAGAATTGTTATATTATATATCTCAACGTACGAGAAGCGTTTATATTTCCGAAAAGTCAGCACTGGATCAGGCATTAAACCGATAACTTAAGAACAGGCATACGTCTGTCCACGTGCAAAGTATTGTGTTTGAATAATATATATGTATTCCATTTGTTACTTTGCTTTGGCTAACAGATTTCACTGCGTCTGGCTACAGTCTGTTATTTTCAAAATTGACTAATGATTTTTACATGGAAATCGATCTAAATTCACGGTTCCTTTTTTAAAAAGGTTATTTGTTGTAGCGATGTTAATAAATCATGTTTAATAGCTTAATGGCTTCATGCCTTTCATTTTTATTCTCATCAGGTAATTAAACGATAAATTGTGCCATATTTTTACAATTAAATAATATATCGTCGAAAATTGCTGTAAAATATTTTATCGCGAAATTTCTACAGCACAGGTTCAGGTTACTGGTTTATAGGCCATAAATATGGCCGTGTTGGAACATATGAGGACCTGCTGAGCTGAAATACCAGCTGAGGCCCGTAAGTGTTTCCTTCCACCGCTCATACCAATTGTCAATTGTCTGCACTGACGGTCTCTTCAGCGTTGGTAGCGCCTTGCGGTATCCTCAGAGTAGGTGACAGTTTGCTCGTTTGCATTCCAGTGCAACTTGATAGCTGCTAGTTTTTAATACCCTTCTTTGTTACTCATTTAGACCATACATTTTGCGTACAAGAACATGTCCTCCTTTATAGCAGAATCTGCTATCTAAATCTTAGATTGTTAAGTATTTCGCACCTTTCAAAACTTATCACGTGTTCCTAAGGCAATAATTTGTATTTTACATTTTTCAGAAAAAGCTGTATTTTACGTCCTAAAATGCTTGCAGTTTTTTTAAGAACATCGTCACTAAACGAAATATTTGTAATGCAGTATTGAATACCAATACTGTACACTGTGCCAACTCCGATACTTGACGACGTATAGACTCAAGAAAGGGTTGTAGGCAAATTGGGCACTGTAGGAGTACAATGCCT
Source organism: Schistocerca americana (assembly GCF_021461395.2). Classification (NCBI taxonomy): domain Eukaryota; kingdom Metazoa; phylum Arthropoda; class Insecta; order Orthoptera; family Acrididae; genus Schistocerca; species Schistocerca americana. The sequence continues at coordinate 1,200,348,884 of NC_060119.1, read as the reverse complement.
TCACTTCTAAGTGCTAGAATTGTAGCGTATCATCTCTCGCTGTTCATCTTTCGCTGTTTTCACATTACTTAATTGGGAATTAATTCCTTCAGAGTTTGGTAGCATGTTGGGAAACAAGTTTCTCCCAGCGAACTCGATCAGCGGCCAGGTTCACAGCTTCCTCCCAGTTCATTACCAAGCACCGAATAGTGCGTTTTCAGGTGATGCGAGTTCTCCCTCTACTTCTGTATGCATCCGCTGGTTTCCAGAACAGCGCTTACTTGGAGATTCATCCACTTTTCATCGATAGAACATGTCCCGCTAGCTTCAGTATTCCGTTCTTCAAAATTCGGTTCAAACACCGTCACTGAAATGCGTTGAGATTATGTATAGATTTTACGACATTTTCGAGGTGTCGCGTGCCTACATAGCGTTCGGTAGTATGCTAGAGGAGTACAGTGGAAGAGGTACTGCAACTTATGACTACATCTATGTCCCCACTGTTATCGATAAGGCTTCATAGACATTGAAATATGCCAACATCATTTACTATCTTCTGTTGCATTATTGTCTTAGTAGACATACTGCCACCTTTTCTACACATTGCCTTTATCTTACCACCAGCCTTTATTAGATATCCAGAACTGGCCATTCCATCCTGCTTGGTAGCCATAAGTGGGAAATATTTTGGGGCTTCTGCCAGTAGAAAGACGTCATCAACAAAATCCAGTTCCTTAGCATAGATTGCTCATTCCAACGATACCCATGTTGGAGTCGTCCGTAGTTCTTCCCATTATGAAATATGTTGCTAGTATGAAACAGGGATGGTGACAAAATGCATCTTGGATGACGTCTCTTACACAAAATAGTGTGTTTAAAAAACGACATTACAACTTTAAAAATTCCTATAAATTTATTCAAAGTAGATGTAGAGCTGGGTTTAGTGTTATTTTGCAGGGAAGCACATCTTTTTTTTTTTTTTACGTTACACTAAAGATGATGTACGTGGCTTACGTTGGTTATCCTGACACATCCCATGGAAAGTCAATTTCTTCCCAAACTCGCTGTAGCACTGCAGGTGTAACTTCCTCAGTGGCGGCGTAAATTCTTGCTCTACGTTTAGGTAGAGAAGCCGGGACAGCAGGCGCAAACACTATATCCTTGATGAATCGCCACAGGAGAAATCGAATCGCGTCAGGACTGGGGCACGTGGAGGCGATGCAATTGGCGCATCATGGCCAATCCATTGCCCTGGAAAGTGGTCACTGGGAAAATCTCAGACATCAACCTGGTAGTGGCTTGGTGCACTATCATGCATGAAGTAAAAATTTCGGGATTATTCATCAACATTGATCTGTGGTATCAAAAATTGTTGTAATACATCCAGGTACACAATCCCGTTGATGGTTCTCTCCTGGAAAAAAAGTGACCGAACAATGTGTTGTTGCTCAATGCACAAAAAAGTTCAGTTTGGGGCTATCATGAACATGTTCCAATGTTTGATATGGATTTTAACTGCCGCAAATCCTACAGTTATGTGTGTTAATCTTGCCACTTAAGAGAAAAGTCTACTCTTCAGAAAAGATGGTTTGGTCCAAGAAATGTTAGTCCCCAAGCAATCGATTTAACATATCCGCACAGAAGCTCTTGAGAGAAATTTTTACGATGCCTTTTATTGCTTGTACGATCATCAATATGTACAGTTTCAAATGCAAACGGTTTCTCAACACACGCCAAACAGTCGTATGCGGGATTTGCAGTTCGTGAGGTGCACGCCGGGTCGATTTTGTAGGGCTGTGACAAAGCGTTGCCTCACTTGCTCAACTACGTCGTCATATGTGTTTGGACGACCTGATGATTTCGCATGCCTTACCGAGCACTCTGTTTCTAGAAAACATTTATGCCACTCATAAACTGCAGGCCTGCCTACTCGGGGGATCTTTAGGGTACTTGGTACGGAAATTACGCTGAACTGGTGTCGCCGACTTCTACTGTTCAAACCAAAATACATGGCTAGCACCTCTCGGGTCCAGTGAAGGCAGCCATCATTAACGCCATTTATGCCACTCATAAACTGTAGCCCCGCCTACTCGGTGGATCTTTAGCGTACTTGGTACGGAAATTACGCTGAACTGGTGTCGCCGACTTCTACTGTTCAAACCAAAATACATGGCTAGCACCTCTCGGGTCCAGTGAAGGCAGCCATCATTAACGCCATTTATGCCACTCATAAACTATAGCCCCGCCTACCCGGGGGATCTTTAGCGTGCTTGGTACGGAAATTACGCTGAACTGGTGTCGCCGACTTCTACTGTTCAAACCAAAATACATGGCTAGCACCTCTCGGGTCCAGTGAAGGCAGCCATCATTAACGCCATTTATGCCACTCATAAACTGTAGCCCCGCCTACTCGGGGGATCTTTAGCGTACTTGGTACGGAAATTACGCTGAACTGGTGTCGCCGACTTCTACTGTTCAAACCAAAATACATGGCTAGCACCTCTCGGGTCCAGTGAAGGCAGCCATCATTAACGCCATTTATGCCACTCATAAACTGTAGCCCCGCCTGCTCGGGGGATCTTTAGCGTACTTGGTACGGAAATTACGCTGAACTGGTGTCGCCGACTTCTACTGTTCAAACCAAAATACATGGCTAGCACCTCTCGGGTCCAGTGAAGGCAGCCATCATTAACGCCATTTATGCCACTCATAAACTGTAGCCCCGCCTACTCGGGGGATCTTTAGCGTACTTGGTACAGAAATTACGCTGAACTGGTGTCGCCGACTTCTACTGTTCAAACCAAAATACATGGCTAGCACCTCTCGGGTCCAGTGAAGGCAGCCATCATTAACGCCATTTATGCCACTCATAAACTGTAGCCCCGCCTACTCGGGGGATCTTTAGCGTACTTGGTACGGAAATTACGCTCAACTGGTGTCGCCGACTTCTACTGTTCAAACCAAAATACATGGCTAGCACCTCTCGGGTCCAGTGAAGGCAGCCATCATTAACGCCATTTATGCCACTCATAAACTGTAGCCCCGCCTACTCGGGGGATCTTTAGCGTACTTGGTACGGAAATTACGCTGAACTGGTGTCGCCGACTTCTACTGTTCAAACCAAAATACATGGCTAGCACCTCTCGGGTCCAGTGAAGGCAGCCATCATTAACGCCATTTATGCCACTCATAAACTGTAGCCCCGCCTACTCGGGGGATCTTTAGCGTACTTGGTACGGAAATTACGCTGAACTGGTGTTGCCGACTTCTACTGTTCAAACCAAAATACATGGCTAGCACCTCTCGGGTCCAGTGAAGGCAGCCATCATTAACGCCATTTATGCCACTCATAAACTGTAGCCCCGCCTACTCGGGGGATCTTTAGCGTACTTGGTACGGAAATTACGCTCAACTGGTGTCGCCGACTTCTACTGTTCAAACCAAAATACATGGCTAGCACCTCTCGGGTCCAGTGAAGGCAGCCATCATTAACGCCATTTATGCCACTCATAAACTGTAGCCCCGCCTACTCGGCGGATCTTTAGCGTACTTGGCACGGAAATTACGCTGAACTGGTGTCGCCGACTTCTACTGTTCAAACCAAAATACATGGCTAGCACCTCTCGGGTCCAGTGAAGGCAGCCATCATTAACGCCATTTATGCCACTCATAAACTGTAGCCCCGCCTACTCGGGGGATCTTTAGCGTACTTGGTACGGAAATTACGCTCAACTGGTGTCGCCGACTTCTACTGTTCAAACCAAAATACATGGCTAGCACCTCTCGGGTCCAGTGAAGGCAGCCATCATTAACGCCATTTATGCCACTCATAAACTGTAGCCCCGCCTACTCGGGGGATCTTTAGCGTACTTGGTACGGAAATTACGCTGAACTGGTGTCGCCGACTTCTACTGTTCAAACCAAAATACATGGCTAGCACCTCTCGGGTCCAGTGAAGGCAGCCATCATTAACGCCATTTATGCCACTCATAAACTGTAGCCCCGCCTACTCGGGGGATCTTTAGCGTACTTGGTACGGAAATTACGCTGAACTGGTGTCGCCGACTTCTACTGTTCAAACCAAAATACATGGCTAGCACATCTCGGGTCCAGTGAAGGCAGCCATCATTAACGCCATTTATGCCACTCATAAACTGTAGCCCCGCCTACTCGGGGGATCTTTAGCGTACTTGGTACGGAAATTACGCTGAACTGGTGTCGCCGACTTCTACTGTTCAAACCAAAATACATGGCTAGCACCTCTCGGGTCCAGTGAAGGCAGCCATCATTAACGCCATTTATGCCACTCATAAACTGTAGCCCCGCCTGCTCGGGGGATCTTTAGCGTACTTGGTACGGAAATTACGCTGAACTGGTGTCGCCGACTTCTACTGTTCAAACCAAAATACATGGCTAGCACCTCTCGGGTCCAGTGAAGGCAGCCATCATTAACGCCATTTATGCCACTCATAAACTGTAGCCCCGCCTACTCGGGGGATCTTTAGCGTACTTGGTACGGAAATTACGCTCAACTGGTGTCGCCGACTTCTACTGTTCAAACCAAAATACATGGCTAGCACCTCTCGGGTCCAGTGAAGGCAGCCATCATTAACGCCATTTATGCCACTCATAAACTGTAGCCCCGCCTACTCGGGGGATCTTTAGCGTACTTGGTACGGAAATTACGCTGAACTGGTGTCGCCGACTTCTACTGTTCAAACCAAAATACATGGCTAGCACATCTCGGGTCCAGTGAAGGCAGCCATCATTAACGCCATTTATGCCACTCATAAACTGTAGCCCCGCCTACTCGGGGGATCTTTAGCAAACTTGGTACGGAAATTACGCTGAACTGGTGTCGCCGACTTCTACTGTTCAAACCAAAATACATGGCTAGCACCTCTCGGGTCCAGTGAAGGCAGCCATCATTAACGCCATTTATGCCACTCATAAACTGTAGCCCCGCCTACTCGGGGGATCTTTAGCGTACTTGGTACGGAAATTACGCTGAACTGGTGTCGCCGACTTCTACTGTTCAAACCAAAATACATGGCTAGCACCTCTCGGGTCCAGTGAAGGCAGCCATCATTAACGCCATTTATGCCACTCATAAACTGTAGCCCCGCCTACTCGGGGGATCTTTAGCGTACTTGGTACGGAAATTACGCTGAACTGGTGTCGCCGACTTCTACTGTTCAAACCAAAATACATGGCTAGCACCTCTCGGGTCCAGTGAAGGCAGCCATCATTAACGCCATTTATGCCACTCATAAACTGTAGCCCCGCCTACTCGGGGGATCTTTAGCGTACTTGGTACGGAAATTACGCTGAACTGGTGTCGCCGACTTCTACTGTTCAAACCAAAATACATGGCTAGCACCTCTCGGGTCCAGTGAAGGCAGCCATCATTAACGCCATTTATGCCACTCATAAACTGTAGCCCCGCCTGCTCGGGGGATCTTTAGCGTACTTGGTACGGAAATTACGCTGAACTGGTGTCGCCGACTTCTACTGTTCAAACCAAAATACATGGCTAGCACCTCTCGGGTCCAGTGAAGGCAGCCATCATTAACGCCATTTATGCCACTCATAAACTGTAGCCCCGCCTACTCGGGGGATCTTTAGCGTACTTGGTACGGAAATTACGCTGAACTGGTGTCGCCGACTTCTACTGTTCAAACCAAAATACATAGCTAGCACCTCTCGGGTCCAGTGAAGGCAGCCATCATTAACGCCATTTATGCCACTCATAAACTGTAGCCCCGCCTACTCGGGGGATCTTTAGCGTACTTGGTACGGAAATTACGCTCAACTGGTGTCGCCGACTTCTACTGTTCAAACCAAAATACATGGCTAGCACCTCTCGGGTCCAGTGAAGGCAGCCATCATTAACGCCATTTATGCCACTCATAAACTGTAGCCCCGCCTACTCGGGGGATCTTTAGCGTACTTGGTACGGAAATTACGCTCAACTGGTGTCGCCGACTTCTACTGTTCAAACCAAAATACATGGCTAGCACCTCTCGGGTCCAGTGAAGGCAGCCATCATTAACGCCATTTATGCCACTCATAAACTGTAGCCCCGCCTACTCGGGGGATCTTTAGCGTACTTGGTACGGAAATTACGCTGAACTGGTGTCGCCGACTTCTACTGTTCAAACCAAAATACATGGCTAGCACCTCTCGGGTCCAGTGAAGGCAGCCATCATTAACGCCATTTATGCCACTCATAAACTGTAGCCCCGCCTACTCGGGGGATCTTTAGCGTACTTGGTACGGAAATTACGCTGAACTGGTGTCGCCGACTTCTACTGTTCAAACCAAAATACATGGCTAGCACCTCTCGGGTCCAGTGAAGGCAGCCATCATTAACGCCATTTATGCCACTCATAAACTGTAGCCCCGCCTACTCGGGGGATCTTTAGCGTACTTGGTACGGAAATTACGCTCAACTGGTGTCGCCGACTTCTACTGTTCAAACCAAAATACATGGCTAGCACCTCTCGGGTCCAGTGAAGGCAGCCATCATTAACGCCATTTATGCCACTCATAAACTGTAGCCCCGCCTACTCGGGGGATCTTTAGCGTACTTGGTACGGAAATTACGCTGAACTGGTGTCGCCGACTTCTACTGTTCAAACCAAAATACATGGCTAGCACCTCTCGGGTCCAGTGAAGGCAGCCATCATTAACGCCATTTATGCCACTCATAAACTGTAGCCCCGCCTACTCGGGGGATCTTTAGCGTACTTGGTACGGAAATTACGCTGAACTGGTGTCGCCGACTTCTACTGTTCAAACCAAAATACATGGCTAGCACCTCTCGGGTCCAGTGAAGGCAGCCATCATTAACGCCATTTATGCCACTCATAAACTGTAGCCCCGCCTACTCGGGGGATCTTTAGCGTACTTGGTACGGAAATTACGCTGAACTGGTGTTGCCGACTTCTACTGTTCAAACCAAAATACATGGCTAGCACCTCTCGGGTCCAGTGAAGGCAGCCATCATTAACGCCATTTATGCCACTCATAAACTGTAGCCCCGCCTACTCGGGGGATCTTTAGCGTACTTGGTACGGAAATTACGCTGAACTGGTGTCGCCGACTTCTACTGTTCAAACCAAAATACATGGCTAGCACCTCTCGGGTCCAGTGAAGGCAGCCATCATTAACGCCATTTATGCCACTCATAAACTGTAGCCCCGCCTACTCGGGGGATCTTTAGCGTACTTGGTACGGAAATTACGCTCAACTGGTGTCGCCGACTTCTACTGTTCAAACCAAAATACATGGCTAGCACCTCTCGGGTCCAGTGAAGGCAGCCATCATTAACGCCATTTATGCCACTCATAAACTGTAGCCCCGCCTACTCGGGGGATCTTTAGCGTACTTGGTACGGAAATTACGCTGAACTGGTGTCGCCGACTTCTACTGTTCAAACCAAAATACATGGCTAGCACCTCTCGGGTCCAGTGAAGGCAGCCATCATTAACGCCATTTATGCCACTCATAAACTGTAGCCCCGCCTACTCGGGGGATCTTTAGCGTACTTGGTACGGAAATTACGCTGAACTGGTGTCGCCGACTTCTACTGTTCAAACCAAAATACATGGCTAGCACCTCTCGGGTCCAGTGAAGGCAGCCATCATTAACGCCATTTATGCCACTCATAAACTGTAGCCCCGCCTACTCGGGGGATCTTTAGCGTACTTGGTACGGAAATTACGCTCAACTGGTGTCGCCGACTTCTACTGTTCAAACCAAAATACATGGCTAGCACCTCTCGGGTCCAGTGAAGGCAGCCATCATTAACGCCATTTATGCCACTCATAAACTGTAGCCCCGCCTACTCGGGGGATCTTTAGCGTACTTGGTACGGAAATTACGCTCAACTGGTGTCGCCGACTTCTACTGTTCAAACCAAAATACATGGCTAGCACCTCTCGGGTCCAGTGAAGGCAGCCATCATTAACGCCATTTATGCCACTCATAAACTGTAGCCCCGCCTACTCGGGGGATCTTTAGCGTACTTGGTACGGAAATTACGCTGAACTGGTGTCACCGACTTCTACTGTTCAAACCAAAATACATGGCTAGCACCTCTCGGGTCCAGTGAAGGCAGCCATCATTAACGCCATTTATGCCACTCATAAACTGTAGCCCCGCCTACTCGGGGGATCTTTAGCGTACTTGGTACGGAAATTACGCTGAACTGGTGTCGCCGACTTCTACTGTTCAAACCAAAATACATGGCTAGCACATCTCGGGTCCAGTGAAGGCAGCCATCATTAACGCCATTTATGCCACTCATAAACTGTAGCCCCGCCTACTCGGGGGATCTTTAGCGTACTTGGTACGGAAATTACGCTGAACTGGTGTCGCCGACTTCTACTGTTCAAACCAAAATACATGGCTAGCACCTCTCGGGTCCAGTGAAGGCAGCCATCATTAACGCCATTTATGCCACTCATAAACTGTAGCCCCGCCTACTGGGGGGATCTTTTGTGTGCTTGGTACGGAAATTACGCTGAACTGGTGTCGCCGACTTCTACTGTTCAAACCAAAATACATGGCTAGCACCTCTCGGGTCCAGTGAAGGCAGCCATCATTAACGCCATTTATGCCACTCATAAACTGTAGCCCCGCCTACTCGGGGGATCTTTAGCGTATTTGGTACGGAAATTACGCTGAACTGGTGTCGCCGACTTCTACTGTTCAAACCAAAATACATGGCTAGCACCTCTCGGGTCCAGTGAAGGCAGCCATCATTAACGCCATTTATGCCACTCATAAACTGTAGCCCTGCCTACTCGGGGGATCTTTAGCGTACTTGGTACGGAAATTACGCTGAACTGGTGTCGCCGACTTCTACTGTTCAAACCAAAATACATGGCTAGCACCTCTCGGGTCCAGTGAAGGCAGCCATCATTAACGCCATTTATGCCACTCATAAACTGTAGCCCCGCCTACTCGGCGGATCTTTAGCGTACTTGGCACGGAAATTACGCTGAACTGGTGTCGCCGACTTCTACTGTTCAAACCAAAATACATGGCTAGCACCTCTCGGGTCCAGTGAAGGCAGCCATCATTAACGCCATTTATGCCACTCATAAACTGTAGCCCCGCCTACTCGGGGGATCTTTAGCGTACTTGGTACGGAAATTACGCTCAACTGGTGTCGCCGACTTCTACTGTTCAAACCAAAATACATGGCTAGCACCTCTCGGGTCCAGTGAAGGCAGCCATCATTAACGCCATTTATGCCACTCATAAACTGTAGCCCCGCCTACTCGGGGGATCTTTAGCGTACTTGGTTCGGAAATTACGCTGAACTGGTGTCGCCGACTTCTACTGTTCAAACCAAAATACATGGCTAGCACCTCTCGGGTCCAGTGAAGGCAGCCATCATTAACGCCATTTATGCCACTCATAAACTGTAGCCCCGCCTACTCGGGGGATCTTTAGCGTACTTGGTACGGAAATTACGCTGAACTGGTGTCGCCGACTTCTACTGTTCAAACCAAAATACATGGCTAGCACATCTCGGGTCCAGTGAAGGCAGCCATCATTAACGCCATTTATGCCACTCATAAACTGTAGCCCCGCCTACTCGGGGGATCTTTAGCGTACTTGGTACGGAAATTACGCTGAACTGGTGTCGCCGACTTCTACTGTTCAAACCAAAATACATGGCTAGCACCTCTCGGGTCCAGTGAAGGCAGCCATCATTAACGCCATTTATGCCACTCATAAACTGTAGCCCCGCCTGCTCGGGGGATCTTTAGCGTACTTGGTACGGAAATTACGCTGAACTGGTGTCGCCGACTTCTACTGTTCAAACCAAAATACATGGCTAGCACCTCTCGGGTCCAGTGAAGGCAGCCATCATTAACGCCATTTATGCCACTCATAAACTGTAGCCCCGCCTACTCGGGGGATCTTTAGCGTACTTGGTACGGAAATTACGCTCAACTGGTGTCGCCGACTTCTACTGTTCAAACCAAAATACATGGCTAGCACCTCTCGGGTCCAGTGAAGGCAGCCATCATTAACGCCATTTATGCCACTCATAAACTGTAGCCCCGCCTACTCGGGGGATCTTTAGCGTACTTGGTACGGAAATTACGCTGAACTGGTGTCGCCGACTTCTACTGTTCAAACCAAAATACATGGCTAGCACATCTCGGGTCCAGTGAAGGCAGCCATCATTAACGCCATTTATGCCACTCATAAACTGTAGCCCCGCCTACTCGGGGGATCTTTAGCAAACTTGGTACGGAAATTACGCTGAACTGGTGTCGCCGACTTCTACTGTTCAAACCAAAATACATGGCTAGCACCTCTCGGGTCCAGTGAAGGCAGCCATCATTAACGCCATTTATGCCACTCATAAACTGTAGCCCCGCCTACTCGGGGGATCTTTAGCGTACTTGGTACGGAAATTACGCTGAACTGGTGTCGCCGACTTCTACTGTTCAAACCAAAATACATGGCTAGCACCTCTCGGGTCCAGTGAAGGCAGCCATCATTAACGCCATTTATGCCACTCATAAACTGTAGCCCCGCCTACTCGGGGGATCTTTAGCGTACTTGGTACGGAAATTACGCTGAACTGGTGTCGCCGACTTCTACTGTTCAAACCAAAATACATGGCTAGCACCTCTCGGGTCCAGTGAAGGCAGCCATCATTAACGCCATTTATGCCACTCATAAACTGTAGCCCCGCCTACTCGGGGGATCTTTAGCGTACTTGGTACGGAAATTACGCTGAACTGGTGTCGCCGACTTCTACTGTTCAAACCAAAATACATGGCTAGCACCTCTCGGGTCCAGTGAAGGCAGCCATCATTAACGCCATTTATGCCACTCATAAACTGTAGCCCCGCCTGCTCGGGGGATCTTTAGCGTACTTGGTACGGAAATTACGCTGAACTGGTGTCGCCGACTTCTACTGTTCAAACCAAAATACATGGCTAGCACCTCTCGGGTCCAGTGAAGGCAGCCATCATTAACGCCATTTATGCCACTCATAAACTGTAGCCCCGCCTACTCGGGGGATCTTTAGCGTACTTGGTACGGAAATTACGCTGAACTGGTGTCGCCGACTTCTACTGTTCAAACCAAAATACATGGCTAGCACCTCTCGGGTCCAGTGAAGGCAGCCATCATTAACGCCATTTATGCCACTCATAAACTGTAGCCCCGCCTACTCGGGGGATCTTTAGCGTACTTGGTACGGAAATTACGCTCAACTGGTGTCGCCGACTTCTACTGTTCAAACCAAAATACATGGCTAGCACCTCTCGGGTCCAGTGAAGGCAGCCATCATTAACGCCATTTATGCCACTCATAAACTGTAGCCCCGCCTACTCGGGGGATCTTTAGCGTACTTGGTACGGAAATTACGCTCAACTGGTGTCGCCGACTTCTACTGTTCAAACCAAAATACATGGCTAGCACCTCTCGGGTCCAGTGAAGGCAGCCATCATTAACGCCATTTATGCCACTCATAAACTGTAGCCCCGCCTACTCGGGGGATCTTTAGCGTACTTGGTACGGAAATTACACTGAACTGGTGTCGCCGACTTCTACTGTTCAAACCAAAATACATGGCTAGCACCTCTCGGGTCCAGTGAAGGCAGCCATCATTAACGCCATTTATGCCACTCATAAACTGTAGCCCCGCCTACTCGGGGGATCTTTAGCGTACTTGGTACGGAAATTACGCTGAACTGGTGTCGCCGACTTCTACTGTTCAAACCAAAATACATGGCTAGCACCTCTCGGGTCCAGTGAAGGCAGCCATCATTAACGCCATTTATGCCACTCATAAACTGTAGCCCCGCCTACTCGGGGGATCTTTAGCGTACTTGGTACGGAAATTACGCTCAACTGGTGTCGCCGACTTCTACTGTTCAAACCAAAATACATGGCTAGCACCTCTCGGGTCCAGTGAAGGCAGCCATCATTAACGCCATTTATGCCACTCATAAACTGTAGCCCCGCCTACTCGGGGGATCTTTAGCGTACTTGGTACGGAAATTACGCTGAACTGGTGTCGCCGACTTCTACTGTTCAAACCAAAATACATGGCTAGCACCTCTCGGGTCCAGTGAAGGCAGCCATCATTAACGCCATTTATGCCACTCATAAACTGTAGCCCCGCCTACTCGGGGGATCTTTAGCGTACTTGGTACGGAAATTACGCTGAACTGGTGTCGCCGACTTCTACTGTTCAAACCAAAATACATGGCTAGCACCTCTCGGGTCCAGTGAAGGCAGCCATCATTAACGCCATTTATGCCACTCATAAACTGTAGCCCCGCCTACTCGGGGGATCTTTAGCGTACTTGGTACGGAAATTACGCTGAACTGGTGTTGCCGACTTCTACTGTTCAAACCAAAATACATGGCTAGCACCTCTCGGGTCCAGTGAAGGCAGCCATCATTAACGCCATTTATGCCACTCATAAACTGTAGCCCCGCCTACTCGGGGGATCTTTAGCGTACTTGGTACGGAAATTACGCTGAACTGGTGTCGCCGACTTCTACTGTTCAAACCAAAATACATGGCTAGCACCTCTCGGGTCCAGTGAAGGCAGCCATCATTAACGCCATTTATGCCACTCATAAACTGTAGCCCCGCCTACTCGGGGGATCTTTAGCGTACTTGGTACGGAAATTACGCTGAACTGGTGTCGCCGACTTCTACTGTTCAAACCAAAATACATGGCTAGCACCTCTCGGGTCCAGTGAAGGCAGCCATCATTAACGCCATTTATGCCACTCATAAACTGTAGCCCCGCCTACTCGGGGGATCTTTAGCGTACTTGGTACGGAAATTACGCTCAACTGGTGTCGCCGACTTCTACTGTTCAAACCAAAATACATGGCTAGCACCTCTCGGGTCCAGTGAAGGCAGCCATCATTAACGCCATTTATGCCACTCATAAACTGTAGCCCCGCCTACTCGGGGGATCTTTAGCGTACTTGGTACGGAAATTACGCTGAACTGGTGTCACCGACTTCTACTGTTCAAACCAAAATACATGGCTAGCACCTCTCGGGTCCAGTGAAGGCAGCCATCATTAACGCCATTTATGCCACTCATAAACTGTAGCCCCGCCTACTCGGGGGATCTTTAGCGTACTTGGTACGGAAATTACGCTCAACTGGTGTCGCCGACTTCTACTGTTCAAACCAAAATACATGGCTAGCACATCTCGGGTCCAGTGAAGGCAGCCATCATTAACGCCATTTATGCCACTCATAAACTGTAGCCCCGCCTACTCGGGGGATCTTTAGCGTACTTGGTACGGAAATTACGCTGAACTGGTGTCGCCGACTTCTACTGTTCAAACCAAAATACATGGCTAGCACCTCTCGGGTCCAGTGAAGGCAGCCATCATTAACGCCATTTATGCCACTCATAAACTGTAGCCCCGCCTACTGGGGGGATCTTTTGCGTGCTTGGTACGGAAATTACGCTGAACTGGTGTCGCCGACTTCTACTGTTCAAACCAAAATACATGGCTAGCACCTCTCGGGTCCAGTGAAGGCAGCCATCATTAACGCCATTTATGCCACTCATAAACTGTAGCACCGCCTACTCGGGGGATCTTTAGCGTATTTGGTACGGAAATTACGCTGAACTGGTGTCGCCGACTTCTACTGTTCAAACCAAAATACATGGCTAGCACCTCTCGGGTCCAGTGAAGGCAGCCATCATTAACGCCATTTATGCCACTCATAAACTGTAGCCCTGCCTACTCAGGGGATCTTTAGCGTACTTGGTACGGAAATTACGCTGAACTGGTGTCGCCGACTTCTACTGTTCAAACCAAAATACATGGCTAGCACCTCTCGGGTCCAGTGAAGGCAGCCATCATTAACGCCATTTATGCCACTCATAAACTGTAGCCCCGCCTACTCGGGGGATCTTTAGCGTACTTGGTACGGAAATTACGCTGAACTGGTGTCGCCGACTTCTACTGTTCAAACCAAAATACATGGCTAGCACCTCTCGGGTCCAGTGAAGGCAGCCATCATTAACGCCATTTATGCCACTCATAAACTGTAGCCCCGCCTACTCGGGGGATCTTTAGCGTACTTGGTACGGAAATTACGCTGAACTGGTGTTGCCGACTTCTACTGTTCAAACCAAAATACATGGCTAGCACCTCTCGGGTCCAGTGAAGGCAGCCATCATTAACGCCATTTATGCCACTCATAAACTGTAGCCCCGCCTACTCAGGGGATCTTTAGCGTACTTGGTACGGAAATTACGCTGAACTGGTGTCGCCGACTTCTACTGTTCAAACCAAAATACATGGCTAGCACCTCTCGGGTCCAGTGAAGGCAGCCATCATTAACGCCATTTATGCCACTCATAAACTGTAGCCCCGCCTACTCGGGGGATCTTTAGCGTACTTGGTACGGAAATTACGCTGAACTGGTGTCGCCGACTTCTACTGTTCAAACCAAAATACATGGCTAGCACCTCTCGGGTCCAGTGAAGGCAGCCATCATTAACGCCATTTATGCCACTCATAAACTGTAGCCCCGCCTACTCGGGGGATCTTTAGCGTACTTGGTACGGAAATTACGCTGAACTGGTGTCGCCGACTTCTACTGTTCAAACCAAAATACATGGCTAGCACCTCTCGGGTCCAGTGAAGGCAGCCATCATTAACGCCATTTATGCCACTCATAAACTGTAGCCCCGCCTACTCGGGGGATCTTTAGCGTACTTGGTACGGAAATTACGCTGAACTGGTGTCGCCGACTTCTACTGTTCAAACCAAAATACATGGCTAGCACCTCTCGGGTCCAGTGAAGGCAGCCATCATTAACGCCATTTATGCCACTCATAAACTGTAGCCCCGCCTACTCGGGGGATCTTTAGCGTACTTGGTACGGAAATTACGCTGAACTGGTGATGCCGACTTCTACTGTTCAAACCAAAATACATGGCTAGCACCTCTCGGGTCCAGTGAAGGCAGCCATCATTAACGCCATTTATGCCACTCATAAACTGTAGCCCCGCCTACTCGGGGGATCTTTAGCGTACTTGGTACGGAAATTACGCTGAACTGGTGTTGCTGACTTCTACTGTTCAAACCAAAATACATGGCTAGCACCTCTCGGGTCCAGTGAAGGCAGCCATCATTAACGCCATTTATGCCACTCATAAACTGTAGCCCCGCCTACTCGGGGGATCTTTTGCGTGCTTGGTACGGAAATTACGCTGAACTGGTGTCGCCGACTTCTACTGTTCAAACCAAAATACACAGCTAGCACGTCTCGGGTCCAATGAAGGTAGCCATCATAACGCCGTGCCGCTAGCACTCCTTACGGTGCGATTCGGCGCCAGCAAACTATGAGAGACAAAACTTGATGTGTTTCCCCGCAATTTGACACTAAGTCACCTCTGTAGGTGCTATGACTTAATTTATACGAATTTTCAAAGCTCTAAAGTCCTTTTTGAAACACCCTGTAGATAAAGGTGTGATACTATCTTCTGCTTTCATGTGGTAATTCAAAATACAGTTTTCTGAAATTATCCGTGAAATGAACAAGAACCCTATACTGGTCGAAGAAAGAATGCGGCACTTGGAGGTCGGCATGCGATTCTTCATTCAGATTGAAGTAGACAAAAGATCAGAAGCATTCTGAACTCACATATATGGAGATGCTGCAAACCTATCTCACTGTGAGGCACTTCTGAATGTAGGGAGGAATGCATATCACTCCGAACTATCGTACCAGCGTTCGTGGCTCAATGAGTAGACCGCTGGGCATCAAACGCACATTCACCTTGGTGCTATGGTTTGAATCACCATGAAGTTCGTGTTTTATATTTCAGACGTCTGTTCCCTAGTTCTCGTCATTTATAAGGAGGATATCATTTTGTCACATAACAGTAGCCTACCCTGCGATAGTTGGACCCATTAAGTTACATGCTTGTGTCTACTGACAGCACAGAGCACAACCATGACCGCTCCTGTCACGTTTATGTAGGGTGACTTCTCGGTGAAGTACACACATGATGAATACGTCGATAAACTTGTGGTGCTGGGTGCATTCGATAACCAAGCTGCTGCTGCTGCTCTTGCGTATACTGCACGGTTACACGAAAGGCGCCATCCGGATAAGAATGTTTTTCGTCGCCTGGAGCAACGCCTTGGGGGTCGTCTAAAACTTAGACGTACTCCGCTGACAGAGCACACGGTTCTCGAAACCGTTCACCAATCACCTCGGCGATTTACACTTGATACAAAGCAGTTCCAGATGTCTCGGAGTCTGATTGTTGAAGTGTTGCACGATGAAGTACTGCATCCGTATCGTTGCACGTTAATTCAACACCAGTGACCAGAAGACTGTATTCAATGTATAGAGTTTTATCAAGGTCTTTGGAACCAAGTGGAAGATAAAAAACATTTTGTAAATAACGTGATATGGACTGACAAATTTAGCTTTACTTGCGACGATATTTTCAACGTACACGACAGGCATTATTGGTCGGAACACAACCCACAAGTCACCCGAGTGGCTTTCAGACACAGTTTGAGATAAACCTGTGGGCTGGAATCGTGAGAGAAGTACCTACTGCCGGACAAGCTGCCTGCGCTCCTATATCCTATGTTTCTTTGTAATACTTTGCCTGACGCATTAGAAAACGTTACACTTGTTGTGCACCGAGCGAGGTAGCGCAGTAGTAAGCACACTGGACCCGTATTTGGGATGGCGACGGTTCAATCCCGCGCCCGGCCATCCTGATTTAGTTTTTCTGTGGTTTCTCGAAGTAGCTATAGGCAGATGCCGGGATGGTTCCTTTGACAGGGCACTGCCAACTTCCTTCCCATCCTTCCTAACCCGATGAAACCGATGACCTCGCTGTGTGTTCTCCTCCCCCAAATCAACTCTAACAACAGTTGATGTTCGGCGACACCTATGGTTTCAGCATGGTTCACCGCCACATTTTGGAATGAATTAGTGTAACTATTTAAATGAAAGGTTTCCAGAGAAGTGGAATGGTCGTGGACGTCCCATAGTCTGGCCTCCATATTCCCCAGACCATAGCCCACTTGATTTCTGTTTTTGAGGACACCAGAAACAACAAGTTTATAGTTCTCCACCCACGGATGTATACGGCGTAATAGCTCGCATGCATGCCGCTTCGACGATGGTTGATGCAGTTGTGTTGCGTAGGATCCAGCCAAGTGTGATCCAGCGAAAGGCGAAGCTTTTGCGAATGCTAGGCGGTCGCTTTGTACATTTTCTCTAAACTGCACATTGCCCACACGTGTGCGCATTGGCTCCATGAAGATAAGGCTGGATGTCAAATGTACAGAATGGAATTATTGTACGTAGTGTGATGTGCAAGCTAGTGTAGCCTACCGATTGCGTTATTTGTACTTCATTGTGTACAGACGATATTATTTTGTCCACTATTCCTTTCTGTTGTCTTTATTTGCGCCATGGACGAAACGAAGTGGTCGTTTACATCTACAGGGAGTTCGTATAATACCTTAACGTTTAAAGAAAGTTGGCAGTAACAGTAAGAAATACACAAGACACCGCATTGTGAAGTTGTGAACGAGATTCGATTTGATGCTTTAACTGAAATAAAAATGTTTTGCATGAACGCGATTCGAACAGTGGCGAATCTGTATATTCGTTCCCCACGACATTGCTTCGTCTCAATGAGTTAACGGGGCAGCTCCGGGCGCAGATCAGAGTTCGTACTGTGTGTTCTTGGCCACACTGCGAGCAGTTACATCGTTGCCAGAGCGACGTTTCTTTAAATCGCACTTCTATTAAATCTACTGGCGTGACTAGGTTTTGTTTGATAGACTTTTGTCTCGATGAGGAATCTCAGGCCGATCACAAAGTGCAGCATTTTTTTTAGCCATGTACAAGCTTACAACACTCAGCAGTGACTCCATGTGTATACGTTCAAAAGCATTTTTTTTTTAAAGAAAAGAACCAAATTTAGGTTTAATCAAGCAAGCAACGCAAAGCTCTGCGTTAGTGCCATGAAAGGCCATACGGAACCGACCAACCACCATCTAATCCGCTGTCAACGGCATTATTAATTTATAGGGCACCATATCGTTCTCCTTCTTCCAGACATTGCCGACTTTTTGACCTTGGAGCCGCTGCTTTTCACTGAGCTAACTCCTCAGTTAACCTAATGAGAGTATGTGCACGCCGTAGCACACCTCCCATCAAAGACAAATCACTGGCAGTACGGGGAATTGACCACGGGCTTTCTGCACAACAGCGAGATATGCTGAGAACTGAGCCCCGGAGGCGGATGACTTTAGCTGCAGTGGAAGGCTGAGTACTGCACTGATCTACTACTGTTCACAAAAAAGATTTTTGTT
The DNA here is from genome assembly GCF_021461395.2 of Schistocerca americana. Lineage (NCBI taxonomy): Eukaryota > Metazoa > Arthropoda > Insecta > Orthoptera > Acrididae > Schistocerca > Schistocerca americana. The sequence goes on along the minus strand of NC_060119.1, from coordinate 1,200,330,516 downwards.
CAAAGCAGTATCTCCCACATAGAACAAGTCGACAATCTGCTGCTTCTTATATCCCGTTTCAGAAATCCGAGGCGGAAGAGTTCGACTCACTAAAACGTTCTAAAGCCGAGATCGCATAAATATTTCTTTAATTCAAACAACTGGTTTTGACAGATTTTGCTTCATCCTCACATCTTAAGAACTCTTTTGCTATGTAACGTGTTCATTTCAAGCTGCACCTCACGCCAAGAGTCATGTGAATTTTTTTAGACATGAAGATGGCAGTGATGCCTGTCACCAGTTGTTTTAAATAAAGAAATATTTATGCAGTCTCGGCCTTAGAACGTTTTCATACACTACTGGGCATTACAATTGCTACACCAAGAAGAAATGCAGATGATAAACGGGTATTCATTGGACAAATATATTATACTAGAAGTGACATGTGACTACATTTTCACGCAATTTGGGTGCATAGATCCTGAGAAATCAGTACCCAGCACAACCACCTCTGGCCGTAATATCGGCCTTGATATGCCTCGGAATTGAATCAAACACAGGTTGGATGGCGTCTACAGGTACAAGTGTCCATGCAGCTTCAACACGGTACCACAGCTCATCAAAAGCAGTGACTGGCGTATTGTGACGAGCCAGTTGCTCGGCCACCATTGACCAGACGTTTTCAGTTGGTGAGAGATCTGGAGAATGTACTGGCCAGGGGAGCAGTTGAACATTTTCTGTATCCAGAAAGGCCCGTACAGGACCTGCAAGATGCAGTCGTGCACTTTCCTGCTGAAATGCAGGGTTTCGCAGGGATCGAATGAAGAGTAGAGCCGCCGGCAGGAGTGGCCGAACGGTTCTAGGTGCTTCAGTCTGGAACCGCGCGACCGCTACGGTCGCAGGTTCGAATCCTGCCTCGGGCATGGATGTGTGTGATGTCCTTAGGTTAGTTAGGTTTGAGTAGTTCTAAGGTCTAGCGGACTTACGACCTCAGATTTTAAGTCCCATAGTGCTCAGAGCCATTTTTGAAGGGTAGAGCCACGGGTCGTAACACATCTGAAATGTAACGTCCACTGTTCAAAGTGCCGTCAATGCGAACAAGAGGTGACCGGGACGCGTAACCAATGACACCACATACCCTCACGGCAGGTGATACGCCAGTATGGCGATGACGAATACACGCTTCCAACATGCGTTCACCGCGATGTCGCCAAACACGGATGCGACCATCAAGATGCTATAAACAGAACCTGGATTCATCTGAAAAAGTGATGGTTTGCTATTCGTGCATCCAGGTTCGTCGTTGAGTACACCATCGCAAGCGCTCCTGTTTGTGATGCAGCGTCACGGGTAACCGCAGCCATAGTCTGCAAGCTGATAACCCATGCTGCTGCAAACGTCTTCGAACTGTTCGTGCAGATGGTTGTTGTCTTGCAAACGTCCACATCTGTTGACTCAGGGATCGAGACGTGGCTGACCCTCCTGAACACACCGATTCAATAATCTGCTAACAGTCATTGGATCTCGACCAACGCGAGCAGCAATGTCGCGATACGATAAACCGCAATCGTGATATGCTATAATCCGACCTTTACCAAAGTCGGAAACGTGACGGTACGCATTCTTCCCCCTTCACGAGGCATCACAACAACGTTACACCAGGCAACGCCGGTCAACTGCTGTTGGAGACGTTGGAGACGTTCCTCATGTCAGCACGTTGTAAGTGCCGCCACCGGCGCCAACCTTGTGTGAATACTCTGAAAAGCTGATCATTTGCATATTACAGCATCTTCTTCCTGTCGGTTAAATTTCGCGTCTGTAGCACGTCGTCTTCGTGGTGTAGCAATTTTAATGGCCAGTAGTGTAGTTTAGGGGACACCACATCGTTCTCTTTCTTGCAGACATTGTCGACTTTCTTGACCTTGGAGCCGCTGCTTTTCACTGACCTAACTCCTTAGTTAACCTCATGAGAGTATGTGCAAGCTGTACCACCCCCTCCCATCCCTGGCAGTACTGGGAATTGAGTCCGGACTTTCCTCACAACAGCGAGATATGCTGAGCTCCGAGACCCGGAGGCGGATGACCTTAGCTGCAGTGGAAGGCTGAGTTCTGCACTTATCTTTTACTCTTCACAAGACAGATATTTGTTCAGAGCGGTATCTCCCACTTCGAACAAGTCGACAATCTGTTGCTCCTTGTATCCCGTTTTAGAAGACCGAGGCGGAAAAGTTCGAATTATTAAAACGTTCCAAGGCCAAAATCGTATAAGTATTTCTTTAATTAAAACAACTAGTTTCGACTGATTTTGCTTCTCCTCACATCTTAAAAACTCTTTTTGTATGAAACGCGTTCAATTCAAGCTGAACCTCACGCCAAGAATCATGTGAATTTTTTTTTGACCTGAAGATGACAGCGATGTCTGGCGAAACCAGTTCTTTTAAATAAAGAAATATTTATGCAATTTCGGCTCTAGAACGTTTTAATGAGTGAAACAGGTTAATTTTCAAGTAATTCTACTATAAGTGCAATTGGCAGTAATCAAAACTCTTCCTTCCTCGCTCCCTCTGTCTTTAGGCTGAAACAAATGTTTGAATCATCTTATGGTAGTTCCAAGAAACGAGAAACTATTAATTACTTAGTTAATCAACGTCACTGTTTTGTAATGAATACACACACACACGCACACCTAACGATACGAAATGAGAGACCTCTGTCGACTCGCTAGAGTATTTTCAGGCGTGATATTTCCCACCGTGTATGACCTGCAGTGCCTAAACACGGTGGGGAGCTGTGAGCGCAGCGTATCGCTGCTAATGGAACGACACGCTTTCGGTGTATAAAAAGGCTGACAGCGGACGGGCTGAGAGTAACGGAGTGCGAGGCACAGAGGAAGACGTGCGCGACAGGCTGTGTGCCCAGAATGGAATGAAAAGTGGACCGACACCGGTGCCACTGTCTCTGGGCGAGCAGGGAACGTAATTTCTCACGTGTCGCGCTACACTCTGAACTGGGTATCACATACGCGTCTCCACTGTTCCCTGGCAACCACCACAGCATGTTTTGTGGAGCTAAAACACGACTTCAATATTTACAGACTGTTTCTCTACGTTTACTTACACGCTAACAGTGGTGAAAGAGAGATAATTGTGGGTTAATATACCCAACATTAGAATGATGAGAATATGAACAGTGAACTTGTACGCACGCATTCCTCAAGGACCCTCGCGCCTCACCCATCATCTCTTCCTCATTCCGTTTCTCTCCATCACATACAGGGTTTGCCGAACCCTTAACGTCAAATGTTTACACACCACAAACAACGGGAAGCAATTGTGACATTAGGAACCGAACATCGGGACCTGATAACCATGCAGTTCACCCGCAGTCTTTCACTCTTAGGATATCTGGAAGACAACTGTAACATAGCTGCATAAGGTGAACCATTGTTCCTCCTTTTCTATTCTACATAATTCTGTAGCTCTCAATTCGTTCGAGCAATCAATCATTCATGATAGGAAATACAGTCATAGCTCAGTCACTCAAAATGATTCTGAAATTTTACTTGTTAGAATGAAATCAGGCGATGATTCTTCTTCTCTGCAGGCTCGTGCTTTGCGGCAGTCTGCTAATCTGCACAAATAAAATGCCTCGTAATTTTGGGAGCGTTGTATAATCAGTCGGGAAACCTCAGATCAAGCGGATATTTGGCTTTGATGAAGTTTAACCTTCCGAAGAAGCAATGGAGCTCTTGGATTATTAAGTGCAGGTTCGTATCCAGTCTTTCGGAAGTCCCTTCTGATTAACAACTACGCAATATATCGATAAATATCATTAATTCTCAAATTTAAAGTACACACCATTTACTTGAAGGAGCCATCTATATATATTTCCATTTAATCGTACAGTTCATATCAGTTATCTTCTGTAATAAATCTCAATAATCAGATTACAGTTCTTCCAAACCAAGCACAGGCTAATCGGCACGAAGACAATCTCGGAAGCTCCCTTTCTTTTTTTTCTAACAACCACCAGAGAGAGTACTACATAGAATACTTATGCGCTCATGGCATAGCTATTGTATGAGCTACTTTTCGCATGGATTCCGCGAGTATGAAGATAGAAAATTAGTAAACGGCATTCAAGGGTAGAATTGTATCTGAATAATTCATCGAATATAAAGAAATATTACAATTGCCCCTCGCAGCGAGCAAAGTTAATGATAATACACTTTGCGAGCTAACAGAAAAAAAATTTGTTGGGTTGTTTATTCAAAAGAGGAATATTTTGAATTCGTAGAATTTTACTATAGAGAGTATGGGTAACATGTTAAGACAATAAGTTACGAGAATACCTAAGCTGTAGCTTTTACATGTACCGGGGTATACCCGCATCCCGAGTACATAACCAGGGAAGATGTAGATTGGTGTAATTACGAAAAAGGTCTACCCATTTGGAAACTGGCCTTCACAGGGAAACCCTGGAAAACCCGGAAGAATAGACCCCAGCTCAGGTATTAAAGAAGATAGGAAAGCCTAAATCCAGTAATTTTGAAATATATAGAATCTCTATAGATTAGATCGAAGGAAAAGTGCCTCATAGCCAAAAAAAATTTTTACAATATTGCTCAAAAAAAAATTTTCAAAATTCTTCTTTCGACGATGTAGCCGGCGATCTCGTTGTGAAGTCGATGGAACAGGAACACTGGGTACGGACACCGGGTAGGCGACGTACAGCGTTTGGTGGACGCGGCACGGAGGACAGGCGATGGCTTATGGTACAGGATAGAAGCTGGTAACGTGCCGTAGAAACAGGAAGATGATCTCAGGAACAGATGGTCAGGTACGTGAACATGAAACAGGTTTAAAGTGGAATAAGAAAAGGTTCTGACTGAATAAATCCCTGGAAGAGAATGGATTAAGGCAACGAAGTCCATATTTCATCGTTGAACTCAAAATCGGAGTGGATCCCTACATTCTTCCATCTGTACTAGACTGGAACATCCATCAGTCCTGACAATCGCGATTTTTTTTTTTATAGTCCTCGATACCAAAGTTGTTTTGCATTACAACTGCTGATTGCCCAAAACATTGCCATATAGACCGTGGGCATTTAAATTTTGTTGTAGCTCATATCGAATGTATTCCTCTCAAAAAAATTTTTAATCTAATCTTCGTTTTGTTATAGTGCAGGTGGAAGTAGAGCATTGAATCTGTCCGAGGTTTGCTTTCAATCACGAAATTATGGATAAAATTTAAGTTTACACCTGATGAAAAATTTTAAAAACAGGCATATGACACTGACTCCACAAAAGGAATAATTTGAAAAATTTTCATTATTCTTATAATTAATTGATTTATAGATCCACTTGCAAATAAATATCATTAATGATGACGTATGTTCATTTAACAAATCATCCACTCGTAGAATCTTCTTCATCCTCTCATGAACATTTATGGAAATATATTTCAACAATTATGCCCATAATATGAAACACACAAACTGCTATTCTTAAAAAGTTAGTTAAAATTCTTAAATTAATTCTCCTGGTAAAGAAGGCATAATGAAAAATCTAAAAATTATAATAATTTTCTCTCGCGCAACCAGAGAGTTTCATCAATTGTTTGCAACAGTGACATTATCGACTGTTGCTTCATTTCACAGTTCATTTGTTTTCTTGGGCGAACAGCGCATATCATACACACAGCGTATTTACCTACATATCCCACACTGTTCAAGTTTCACACGCAATTCTCACATAAGTGCCGTGTCTTGAGGAAATGTAGATGCACTTTCATTGTATATCACTGTGGCTTCTGCTCATAGTCCACACTTACAAACACTAGTAATTAACAAATTCTTCTACCTATCTTAAAAATTTTGTGCTAAACTATCACAGGAGTAATCTCACTGTCTCTTAACCTATCACAGGAGTAATCTCACTGTCTCTTAACCTATCACAGGAGTAATCTCACTGTCTCTTAACCTACCACAAGAGTCTCTTAACCTACCACAAGAGTAATCTCACTGTCTCTTAACCTCTAGACAACATAAACTTCTTGATATTTATATACACATTCGACTCATAGTCAAATTCCACACTAAATTCTTCTCCATATTTGGTATCACAAATCTACGATCCTTCACTAAATTTCTTAATATCATTATGCGGGAATAATCCCTTTATCCTTTTCGATTCGGGATATGCCAACAAGTATGATCCAGGATTTGGTATATTTACAATAACATATGGTCCGGTATAAATAAGATTCCATTTCTTTATGTTCTTCATCAGTTTCGAGGAATGGATGTGTCGCCTCAATAAAACCTTTTCTCCAAGATGAAACGTCTGAATCCGGTGAATCCGTTTATCATATGTCAATTTCCGTTGTATTGCCTTTTTAGTTAAATTGACAAGTGCGAGTCGAATCTTTTCCTCCCATTTTAAATTCTGGTCTTCATACTTTGGCAGATGGTTTATCCAGAAGTTCTTTTCAGTCTGACTAAACATAAGCTCTGTTGGAGTAAAGTTAGTTGAGGTATGTGTCAGATTATTAAATATTTGTTCAAATTCTGACAAATAATCAGCCCATGATGTTTGTTTACTGTGACAGTATGTACGCATAAATCGGTTTAATTCTCGAAAAACTCGTTCTATTGGACTACCTTGTGGATGGTAACATGATGTCAAAATTTGTTGAATACCAAGTTGTGTTAGTGTTTGCTTCCATTTAAATCCAGTAAAAATTCTGGTATTATCTGTAATTATGGATTTCGGTAAACCTACATGCGGAAGATAGTCACGCACCAATCTCACTACAACAGCTCTGGCAGTAGCACACTTTAATGGATATAGTTTTACATATTTTGTAAAGACGTCAAAGAATCCAACAATGAATTTTACTCCTCCTCTTGATCGTGGGAGAGGGCCGCAGATATCACACGAAATTAACGCCCTTGGCTCTCGTAGAATAATTGAATGCAGAACATGCTTACTACCTCTATTATCCGGTTTTGCCTTTTGACAGAGTAAACAGTTTTGTATTGTTTGGTGCACTTTTCTCCGAATATTCGGAAAATAACAGTATGCTCCTATTTTATTGGCACATTTAATTACACCAAAATGTCCCCATGATAAGTGGGTAAACCAAATTAATTTTTCCTCATATTCCTTCGGGATACATACACACCACCGTGGATTGTTGTCCTTCCCACGTCTGAAGAATAATACTCCATTTACTAATTTATAATGATCTAAATTAGCCCTTGAATTTTGTTGTTCCTTTAGCTGAATTATCTTCTTCCATGGACGGTCTTTTCGTTGTAAATTTCCCATATCTCTACAAAGATGTACATAATAAGTCTTGTAGATATTGTCCTGCAACAGTAATACTGGAAAATCCGAAGTATTTACTGATTCCATTTCCGGCGTTAAACCTTCTGGGGATCTTGACAGCGCATCCGCAATAATATTTTCTTTGCCAGAAACATGAATAAATTTAAATTGGTACTGTTGTAGTGTCATTGTCCAACGTGACAATCTAAGATGTAATAATTTACATGTTTGCAAAAAGGTTAGTGATTGATGGTCACAATACACAATCGTTTTCGAACCATATAAATAATAGTTAAACTTCTTGAATGCCCAGATAACCGCAAGTGCTTCAAGTTCTGTGGTCGTATAAGCTCTTTCACAGGGCGATAACACTCGACTAGCAAATGCTATCGGACAGAATGTTGGTACCCCTTTTATTTTCCTTATTTGGAAGAGACAAGCACCTAATCCAACATCCGATGAATCCGTGGACAGACAGAACTCACAATTCATATCAGGGTGATATAATAAGGATGCGTTAACGAGTTGGTCTTTAATGTCTCGAAAAGCTAGTTCACATTCTTCAGTCCATTGCCATGGCACATCCTTCCGTAGAAGCCGGTTTAATGCCTCAGAATTCATGGCTTGAGTCTTTATGAAACGACGGAAGAACGGTGCCATACCTATAAATCCCTTCAGCTGTCTTTTATTCCGTGGTGATGGAAAATTGCGAATTGCACTTATCTTCTTCTCGGTAGGCAGGATACCTTTCGCATCTATCATATGTCCTAAGAACTTGATTTGTGGTAAAGCAAATTGAGACTTTTGTAAGTTTACTGTAATTCCGATTTTTCTTGAAAACAGCAAAAATCCTTTCCAAAATATGCAAATGCTCTTCCCATGTTTTCGTGGCTATTAATAAGTCGTCAACAAACACAGTTATACGACTACGCAATTCTGGTCCAAGAACATAATCCAACGCTGAAATAAATATCCCGGCACTAATATTAAGTCCGAACGGGACAACTCTAAATTGGTAACTTCTCCCAGCATAGATAAATGCGGTATATTTCCTAGATTCTTCATCCATTTGGACCTGCCAGTACGAACTCCTCAAATCAACACTAGTTAAGTACGAAACATCCTGGAAATTTTGAATTAATTCATCTATATTTTCCGGATGCGTTCTTACAGGTACTATTATTTTATTAATCTCTCTCGCATCCAGAACTAATCTAACGTTACCTCCAGGTTTTGGGACGACTAAGAGCGGAGAACAATATGGACTAGTTGATGGCTCAATCAAGTTCCATTCTAACATTCTATTTATCTCCCTTTGAACAGATTGTTTTAAACGCCAGGGGATCGGGTAGTGCGTGTAACAGTAAGTCTGATGTGGCTTCACTTGTAGGTGACGAATATACCCTTTAATAATTCCTGGTTTCTCATCAAAAATCTCTTCATATGCCTCTAACAAATAATGAAGCTGCTGCCTTTGTTCTCCGGTAAGCTGATTTGATTCACTAGCTTTTATCATTGTTGTTTGGTTAAAGTCTTCCTGTTGTATCAGATCCTTTGAAAGCTCCTTCCAACGACCGTTTGTAGTGTCAATTAATTGAATTATGGCACCGCGACAATATTTCTCATGCACAGTTTCCTTTCTATTTAAATCCAGTGCTATCTCTTCTCCATTTAATCTAAATTTAACTATTCCTTCCAAAAAATCAATCTGACACTCGTACTCCTGCATACTCCCAATACCAAGAATACAGTCCACTAATAACTTCTCCACTACAAGGAACGTGCATTTTATTGCTACATTTCCCATTTTCATCTCTAATTGTGTTTGTATTTTGACATTGGGAGAGCGTGCTCCAACAGCTCCGATGATTTTGCAGTTCTGTACTGGCAAAATTGGTACCTTCTTCTTCCTAATAATTCTCCGAAAAAGAGCGCCTGAGATGACATTGGCGGAAGCGGCGGTGTCCAATATCACATTCGTTGGAACTTCCTCTATTTCAACACATACTTCCAATACCGGAACACTCGATCTGTCATTATGACACGTTATTAAATCCTTTGTTAACTCTTCAGTCAACAGCTCACCATCATTATATCTTAACAATTGTAATTTTACTGTTTCGCCCCTAACAGATCCCCTGACCGCTCCTCCGGGGCGCGATGCGGTCATGTTTAGTTTGACTGATTATTGGTCTGATTGGTATTTGTCTCTTCAGCTACTTCAGTGATTATCGGTTGTTGTGGTGAATTCTGACTATATTGCCTTGCTTGATTCGTGTAATTATTGTTGTTGTTTTGCTGGTGTTGGTAGAACTGTCCTGTGTTGCCATACATTGGATCATATCGATTAAAATTCCTACTGTTTCTAAAATAGCCCCTCGCTGCACCATTACCAAAGTTTCCATTATGATAATAATTATTATTTGCATTTTGTCCATTTCTAAGTCTCCTCGGAGAGTGTAGTTTGTTATGATTATTGTTACTGCTACCATTACTGCCATTCCCATTCGAGTTGCAGCTCGGATTCGCTTCTGTTACTCCTCTTTGATATGACATTTCTCTTGCCCTTTTATTGTCCTCCTCAATTATATCAATATGATCAAGCGTAGTCATAAATGAGTCTATATCCTTATCATTTATATATAACAGCTGATTCCTTATACTGGTGGGTAGTCTGGACTTGAGTATTCTAAGTATATCCGGCAAAGGAATCGGTACATCCCAATACAAAGATTTATTAATGTATTTCTCAAAATATCTCTTTAGAGATCCTCTAGAAAATGAGAAAGGCTCAGGATATAATACTTCCTGCCTAAGTCTTTCTTGTATTCCAGCAGACCAATATTTTGCTAGAAAAGCCTGCTCAAATTCTTTGTAACGTTTACAAGAACATGTTTGTTCGGATGCCCACAATGCTCCTGTTCCTTGTATATATCCAGATACAAAACTAATCTTTTGCCATTCTGTCCAAGATCGTGGAAATAGACCTCTGAAACTTCGAATAAAGACTACAGGATGAACATTCTTTTTGTCAGGGTTAAAGATTTGAAATTGTCTCTGTTTAATCATCTTCTCCTCAACGGTACTACGATTCCAAAAATCATCCTGTTCGTACTTTTCCCTGTGGCTCTCCGTTATATCCGATCTAACTTGTGATGTTCCAGTTCTATCTACATCGGATCTTGATGTGGACGGAATGTCACGCGCAGATTGAGAGTTTTGTTTCCTACTTCTCGCTGTTTCTAAATCCTGCTGCGAGAGATTTAGTGATCTTTCGATATTTTCTTTCCAACGCGAGAAATCTTCGCCAAGTTGTTCTCGAACTTCCTTTAACCCTTTGTTAAAAAAATTATCCTCGGAACTCTCTGAAATGGACTGTAAAGCTACTTTCACAGTTTCTTCTATCGTCTCCGAAGGAGAATTTTGCCGCTCTAATGTCATTTCTGAAAACTTTCCCGCAAGTACATTCATTCTATGTTCCACTATCTCCTGTTTTTCCTTCACTTCGTCAAATTGCTTCTTTAGATTATCTTGGGATTCTGTTATTTCTGGTATCATAGCTACGGAACACTGTATGTCCTTTTGAGCTTGTATTACTTGAGGAACCAGTTCTACTTGTTTTTGTATCGTGTCAATTTTGACGGATACATATTCGGTTAGTTCCGCTTTTAACTTACTATTGTTTTCTTGGCATTGTTGGCGGACCTGCTCAATTCGAGCAATAAGATTCTGTTCGGTCCTTTCTGCCTGTTCCTTTATTTCCTGTGTCTGGGTATTTAATCTCTGATCTAATTCGGTAAAGGTTGCTCTTAACTGATTTTGTAATTCTGTTTGATTTTCGGCTAATTGATTTTGGAGTTCATTTTGTATAACGGATAAGTCTCGTTTTACCTCCGCTTGTCCTTCGGCTAATAGAGACAACTGTTGCATAATAACAACTAATGTGTCAACAACCCTCTGATCAGCTGTTGTATGAATGTTTTCTGAACCAGCGGGAATATTTATATTGCTACCGCTAGCCACAACAGTCTCAGAATTGCTATCCGTGGCCTCTGCTTCTGTGCAAACAGCTGAAGGCTGTTGCACGTCTCGTTGCTGATTCAATGACATTTTAAATGCCGCTCTAGTCAATACCATTAAATAACTGTCAATATCAGGTTCCAGTCACTAAATACAGTTTCAAATTTACTGTCGTAGACACACTTAACTTTCGAATTACTTCACAGATGGTATAAAGTTCAATGTCCAGGTACGAAAATCACACAATATACAGTTCTACAATCTAACTACTATCTGGAAAAAAGTTCTTTCTAAATTAATTTCAAACTATTTTTACTACAGGATAAAAAAATTAGATTTCTCTGCCCTTGTTCTGTAGTCTCGGTGTTGTCCAATAGTTGAAATCGTTTCTTGGTATCAGCAATCTTTTACTATGGGCACCGAATCTCTCTTCAGATTAGTTACATCTCGTTCTCGTTGGTTTTCATGAAACAAAAAATACATATATTATATAACAATCCAAGAGAGTCCTGTCACACTGGCGCCACTGTAATTTTTCCTCCTTTCTATATAATTCTGTAGCTCTCAATTCGTTCGAGCAATCAATCATTCATGATAGGAAATACAGTCATAGCTCAGTCACTCAAAATGATTCTGAAATTTTACTTGTTAGAATGAAATCAGGCGATGATTCTTCTTCTCTGCAGGCTCGTGCTTTGCGGCAGTCTGCTAATCTGCACAAATAAAATGCCTCGTAATTTTGGGAGCGTTGTATAATCAGTCGGGAAACCTCAGATCAAGCGGATATTTGGCTTTGATGAAGTTTAACCTTCCGAAGAAGCAATGGAGCTCTTGGATTATTAAGTGCAGGTTCGTATCCAGTCTTTCGGAAGTCCCTTCTGATTAACAACTACGCAATATATAGATAAATATCATTAATTCTCAAATTTAAAATACACACCATTTACTTGAAGGAGCCATCTATATATATTTCCATTTAATCGTACAGTTCATATCAGTTATCTTCTGTAATAAATCTCAATAATCAGATTACAGTTCTTCCAAACCAAGCACAGGCTAATCGGCACGAAGACAATCTCGGAAGCTCCCTTTCTTTTTTTTTCTAACAACCACCAGAGAGAGTACTACATAGAATACTTATGCGTTCATGGCATAGCTATTGTATGAGCTACTTTTCGCATGGATTCCGCGAGTATGAAGATAGAAAATTAGTAAACGGCATTCAAGGGTAGAATTGTATCTAAATAATACATCGAATATAAAGAGATATTACAAACAGTGAACTTGTACGCACGCGTTCCTCAAGGACCCTCGCGCCTCACCCATCATCTCTTCCTCATTCCGTTTCTCTCCATCACATACAGGGTTTGCCGAACCCTTAACGTCAAATGTTTACACACCACAAACAACGGGAAGCAATTGTGACATTAGGAACCGAACATCGGGACCTGATAACCATGCAGTTCACCGGCAGTCTTTCACTCTTAGGATATCTGGAAGACAACTGTAACATAGCTGCATGTGGTGAACCATTTCTTGTAGACACGTTGGCCAGTACACATTGATACATCAACTAATCTGGCAAGTACGTTCACGGTGTGGCAATGGGAACGTCAAAACACAATAGCCGGTGGCTCCCTTCTACCATTGTCATTTCTCCAGGTAGGTAGTCTTCTTAGTCTTTTTTTTTTTTTTTTAAGTGATGAGTTTTCTGACTAGTGCTAGTTTGTCGCGACCCAACACGAATTCCTCTCCCGTAACAACCTCTTCATCTCAGAGCAGCACTTGCAATCCACATCTTCAATCTTTTTTGGATGTCTCCAGAATGAGATTTTCACTCAGCAGCGGAGTGTGCGCTGATATGAAACTTCCTGGCCGATTAAAACTGTGTGCCGGACCGAGACTCGAACTCGGGACCTTTGCCTTTCGCGGGCAAGTGCTCTACTAACTGAGCTAACCAAGCACGACTCACGCACCGTCCTCACAGCTTTACTTCCGTCAGTACCTCGTCTCCTACCTCCCCAATTTTACAGAAGCTCTCCTACGAACCTTGCAGAACTAACACTCCTGAAAGACAAGATATTACGGAGACATGGCTTAGCCACAGCCTAGTTGGTTAGCTTAGTTGGTAGAGCACTTGCTCGTGAAAGGCTAAGGTCCCGAGTTCCCGTCTCGGTCCGGCACACAGTTTTAATCTGCCAGGAAGTTTCATATCAGCGCACACTCCGCTGCAGAGTGAAAATCTCATTCTGGAAACATGCCCCAGGCTGTGGCTAAGCCTTGTCTCCGTAATATCCTTTCTTTCAGGAGTGCTAATTGTGCAAGGTTCACAGAATAACTTCTGTTAAGTTTGGAAGGTAGGAGACGAGATACTGGCAGAAGTAAAGCGATGAGGACGGGGCGTGAGTCGTGCTTGGGTATCTCAGTTGGTAGAGCACTTGCGCGCGAAAGGCAAAGGTCCCGAGTTCGAGTATTGGTCCGGCACACAGTTTTAATCTGCCAGGAAGTTTTATTTTGGATGTGTTGCAATCGATGTTTCATGAGCATACAATGCTGTGCTCCAATTGTAGATTCTGAGAAAATTCAATCTCAAATTGAGTCCTACATTTGAAACTAGCAGAATACTCTCAGCCAGCAATGCCCTTCTCCCCAGTTCTAGTCTGCTTCTTATGTCCTTCATTTCTCCAACCGTCATGGGTTATTTTGTTGCCTAGGTAACAGAATTCCTTAAATTAATCTACGTCGTGGCACAAATCCTGACGATAAGTTTTCCGCGTTGGTCAGTTTGACTAGTTCTCATTACTTTCATCTTGCTTTGACTTACTTTCAGTCCATATTCTGTACTCACTGGATTAGACTGTTCATTCCATTCAGTACATACTGTGAATCTTCTTCACTTTCGCTGAAGATAGCAATGGTATCAGCGAATCTTCTCATTGAATCCTTTCACAGTGAATTTTTACTCCACTCTCGAATCTTTCTTATATTTCCGTCATTCCCTCTTCGATGTATAGATCGGACAGTTAAGGCGAAAGACTACAACGCCGTGTTACATCGTTTTTAACCCGAGCACTTATTAAGATAATTTTTCCTTAGTCATGTTTCCATCATCAACCGCCAAGTCAGAATTGCTTCTCTGGTGCCTTTATTGTACCTAAAGCCAAAAAGATCGTCACCTAACACATGCTCAGTATTCTTTTCCATTCTTCTGTATATTATTTTTGCCAGAAATTTGCACGCAGCGATTATTAACAGATTGTGTGATAATTCTTGGGCTTGCCGGCTCTTGCGACCTACGGAATTGTGTTGATGATATTTCTCTGAAAGATGGTATTTCGCCATTGTCATATATTCTACACGCCTACGTGAATTGCCGTTTTATTGACACTTCTCCCAATGATTTTAGAAATGGTGATGGAATATTTCCTGCTTTATTCAATCTTAAGTCTCACAACGCTCTTTTAAATTCTGATACTAATACTGGGTTCCGTATCTCGTCTATATCCGCGCCTTTTGCTGTGATCTTTCGCCTATCCGGCCTCTCCACTGCATTTAAAAGGGACTCCCCATTGCAGTCATAATGTTAATACTGCTGAGGCGACCCACTTCATACATCATAGCACCTACTGCATAGACATCCACCTTTACGTCGAACGAACACGGGATGCCTTCATCACAGGGTGTACATTCACCAGGATAACCTATGTCATCTGTGGCCTCTACACAAATATTTACCGGCGGCCACAACACAACACCAGATCTCCACCAACGGCCGCCGGGGACCACTACCCATTCACAGAGCCTACAGAAAGCTTCACCAGAGGTCACAGCTAGCCCAGGAACTACTCCGATAAACCAGGCTAAGACAGCTCTTCTAGCTGGCCGATCTCTTGCAGATGGACTTGGTACAGTTGACGATCATCTCTACATTGTAGAATTGATATACTGTGATCTCTCCCCGTGAAGAGTCTGTTCTATTCAATTATTATTCGTTATTATGTTTATGACAATCCGTAGCTGAGATCGAGTCTGCTGTTCTTTTGGAGATTGTATTATTGTTTCGTTTTGGTGGGTCCCATAAATTGTTTTCGAACTTGTGTTTTCCGCATTTCCATTCTACTAGCATAGATACTTCAGTAGCGACGAGTTGGTTTACGAGTTTCCCGCGTTTGCTGGATTGTTGTCCGCTATGGTACACGGTATTCCAGGTATTGATGAACCCTCTTCGCGAGTCGAAGAGCTGTTGGAAAGTACGCAACAAACGAACGAGCTCATTATTCAGCGTTTACAGGCTATGTCCACTCCGCCCCCTACCCCCCTTTAAGGTGCCTATGCAGTGATCTCACACCGCTTCCCCGCTTCTGGGGCTCCGTGCTGCGCTCCTTGCATTTTCCAAGTTCGACAAATCCATTGAGTCTTGGGGCAACTACGTGGCTCATCTGGAGCAACAATTTATTGCTCATGATGTCACTGGTTGCGTTCAGCGTCGCTCATTTTTTCTCACTTCTGTGGGCCAGGAAGATTATCACCTTCAGCATTAGTTGCATCTCGATGCATTACCTCATACTCTTTCCTATAAGGCGTTGACTTCTAGCCTATTGGAGTATTTTTGACGCTTCCCACGCAGTCATACAGGGAATGAATTGCTATGCTGCACAGTCTCTCCCGTTATTCTAGTTTTTTTCTGTGGTAACCACATTGCAAGCGTTCTTATGGTTCAGCACTCATTCATGATATGATTCTTGTCCATGCCCCAGATGATACTTTATGGACAGATTTTCTGAAGCTGAGAGATCCCTCCTTAGATGCCTGTTTGTCCGTTAACTGCGTTCATGAGCTGTCCTTTCGCTCTGATTCCACGCTACAGTCCCCAGCGCAACTCTTCGCCGCCCGCAACGCAGGTTCACATCACTGCAGCTGCTGCAGCATTGACATGGACTCTCCAGCACCATTGCGCCTGTTCGTAGCTGCGCCAATGGCGGCTGCAGCGGTAGCAGCAGCAGCACCAGCAGCACCAGCAGCAGCGGCAGCAGCAGAGATAACAGCTGCCCTCCGGTAGTCAATTCTTTGCCACACATCAGAGACAAGATTGCCGCTTCCAGAGGGTGACCTGTTCAGCTTGCAGAAATTGGGGTCACAAAGACGAATTCTGTTGGTAGTCATCATTGATGGCCATGCACCACACTTCTTTGGTTGTCTCTGAGTTGTGGTGGAAGAGACATACTCACAACTACCAATTTCTTTCATGCAGTCGATTTTTCCACAAACGATGGCCGCGATTACTCTGGCTGTGCAGTTGGACAGTACTCCCCTCCCTTTTCAAGTGGATTTGGGGTCCTCCACTACCATCATCGATGTAGATGCCCGCCATCAGTTGGGTTCACCGCCACTTCATTTATTCTGTACGTCTCTGAATAGCTACAGCAACAAGTCATCCAACTAGAGGAGTGGTTCTGGCCTCAGGTCGAATACCTCACTCATGATGTCATAGCCCAGGTTTTGGTCCTCGTCACCTTCAGGGCCACCAACTTATTGGGAATGGATCTTTTTCCCTTCTGCACCTCGATATACATGACTCGGGCCTGGCCATCCAGTCGTTGTTGGAAGCTTCTGGATGACTTCCCAGATCTCTGCCACATCTCTCGGTTCAAAGCCCATGTCTAACTCCTCCCCTTGGTGGTCCTGAGGTTCCACAAGGCTCGCTAAGTACCATTCGCTCTCTGTGACAAACTACAGCGGGAGCTTCATCATCTTAAGGCTGAGGGCATCCTGATCCCAGTCCTCTATAGTCGTTGGGCTGCAGCCATCATGGTCCTTGAGAAGCTGAATGGATGTCTTTGTGTTTGTAGGGATTTTAAGACCATTGTTAATGGTCTGTTATTGATTCCTATCTCATTTCCAAGGTTGATCTAGGCTAGCAGGCAGCACGGTGTTTGCCAAGATTGACCTGCAGTATGCTTAACTCCAGTTGCTTTTCCATTACAACTGCCTCTCTTTTGGGGTCGCAAGTGCTGTGTCAGTCTTCCAGCACAATTTGGAAACATTGATAAGAGACTTTCGAGGGATGGCTAACTGCTTTGATGATATCTTGGTCGCTGGTATCTCCACCCCTGACTTGACCCAGAACCTCCAGCAACTCTTCCATGGTCTTCAGGGTGCCAGATTATGTTGCAGCAAGGAGAAGCTTTTTTTATTCCTAGGGTGAATCGAAGCATTTGAGATGTGGTGCTATAGACAAATGATGAAAATTAGGTGGAATGATAAGGTAAAGAATGAGGAGGTTCTATGCAGAATCGGAGAGGAAAGGAATGTGTGGAAAACACTGATAAGGAGAAGGGACAGGATGATAGGACATCTGCTAAGACATGAGCGAATGAATTCCATGGTAATAGAGGGAGCTGTAGAGGGCAAAAACTGTAGAGGAAGGCAGAGATTGGAATACGTCAAGCAAATAATTGAGGACATAGGTTGCAAGTGCTACTCTGAGATAAAGAGGTTAGCACAGAAAAGGAATTCGTGGCGGGCCACATCAAACCAGACAGTAGACTGATGACCAAAAAAAATTTCCCTACCTTGTCCATGTTTTGAGTAATAATGGCATTCGACCGATGCCCCAGTATGTTGAGTCTTTCCAGCAGCTACCGCTCCCGAAAGACATCTCCCAGCTCAAGTCACTCCTGGATCAAATCAGTTACCACCGCTGTTTCATGCCATATGCCGCAACTCTGGTGGAAACTCTTCACCACCTCCTCCACAAGAGTGGGGACTTGTCACCAGCTTGTGATAGGGCGTTCCACTGAAAGCTTCTCTCCTAACACTGGCCTGCCTTGTCACTTAGAACCCCACCAAGTCTCTCATCTTGGCTGCTGATGCATTGGACTATGGTGTGTGGGCCGTCTTGCCATCGATGGAGTCGAGCACCTGGTGGCCTTCGTCTCCATAATGCTATCCCCAGCTCAGTGGAACTACAGCGAAATTGAGCAGGAGGCCTTTGCCGTCACCTTTGGGTTTAGGAAATTCCACGATTACATCAATGGACATCGCTTCACTTTATACGCGAATCACAAGCATCTGGTCTCATTGTTTAGCGCTACGTCTGCCAACCCCACGAGGACTGCTCACTGCCTCCAGCACTGGGCAATGCTCTTTATGGAATATTCCTACAACATCCGTATTTGGGCCACAGCTCTTCATGCCAACGCGGATCTTACGTCTCGCCTCTTGGTGGGCGCCGACCCTGCGTTTGAAGCTGACGCAGTTGCCTGTTTCCACCTGGATGACACTGCTGCTGAGGCCATAGCTGATTTGCTGCTGCATGTCAAGCTAGTTGCGTGTCGCACGGCAGAAGTCCTGACTGTCCAGGCACTGATGCACCATGTTCAAAATGGATGGATGTCAGACCACTGCCAGCTAATCCATCTGGAGGTCTGGGCCTACTGGCACTGCCAGCACAATACGTCAGAGATGGGGTCCTCCTCATTTCGGGTGATAATCATCGTTGGTGAGCTGTGCTGCCACTCTCCCTCTAGCAGTGGGCCTTGGAGCTCCTGCACATTGGTCATTGGGGGACTGTCCTGACGAACTGGCTTACCCATCAGCATGTCTAATCGAGGGGGATAGACACCGCCATCACCCTCATGGTGGCCATATGTCCCTCTGGTCAATGGCACCAGTTGGTGCCCCCTTGACGCTTGTTCCTGTGGTTTTCTGCTCCTTCTCCGTGCCCTTGGATTTCGCAGGCCCATTCCTCAACTCCTCATGGCTTCTCTGGCATGTCCTCCACAACATCTGCCCTTACCATCCAAGCTATTTCCCTCATCTTTGCCATTGAGGGCCTTCTGCAGACTTTCGTGAGTGACAACAGCCCTCAGTTTACATCTGCTCACTTTACCTCCTTCTGTACCAGCAACCAATCCAGTTGATTCATACCAATCCCTTTCACCCTGGATCTAATGGATTAGCCAAATGGTTTTTCTGTACATTCAAAATCTAGATGTCTAAATCACGTCCCTAACACTCCCTGGACAATGCTCTTACCATCTTTCTTTCCTCCCACTGGTCCACTGGTGGGTTACCCACAGCTGAAAAACTTTACAGCCACTCTCATTGGTCCCAATTGTCTCTCCTGTTTCTGAATTCTCCCCACCCACCTCAAGCACATTCAGCATGGCCCCATTGTTCTCAGCTGGATCCAGTCTGGGCAATGGTGTTCACCCAGAATCGTCCCCAGTAGGTCACCACCAGAGTCTCGTCAATCATCAGCCGCGCTGTGGTGGCAGTCACCCTTGACGATGGCATGATGTGCTGAAAGCACACCAACCAACTTCGCACCGGGTGTGGTCTGCAGCCATCGATGCAGGACTTTGTGCACGAATTGACCTCTCGATTATATCTCACAAATGTTCAATGGGTTTCAAGTAGGGCAATCTGGGTGCCCAAATCATTCGCTCGAATTGCCCAGGATGTTCTCTAAACCAATAGCGAACGACTGAGGCCCTATGACATTGGATGGTGTCCTCCATAAAAGTTCCATCGTTGTTTGGGAACATGAAATCCATGAAGGGTTGTAAAATATCTCCAAATAGCTGAACATAATCCTTTTCAGATGGACCAGAGAACACATGTATATACAGCCTATATCATTATAGAGCCACCACCAGCATGCACAGTGCCCTGTTGTCTGATTAGTGGATTCGTGGGGTCTACGCCACACTTGAACTCTACCAGCTGCCCTTACTAATTAAAATCGGGACTCAGTTGACCAGGTCACAGTTTTACAGTCGTCGAAGGTCCTAATGATATTGTCACGAGCCCTGGAGAGGCGTTGGAGGTCACATCGTACTGTTAGAAGACCACATGTTGGTCATCTCCTGCCATAGCCCATTAACGCCAAATCTCGCCCCTCTGTCTTAACCGACATGTTTGGCGTACCTCCTACACTGATTTCTGCTGTCACTTCATTCAGTGCTGCTTGTCTATTGGCACTGATAACTCTACACAAACTCCGCTGCCATCGGTCGTTAAGTGAAGGCCATCGGCCACTGCGTTATCCGTAGTGAGAGGAAATGCCTGAAATTTGGTATTCTCGGCACGGCCATGACACTGTGGATACCAGATTACTGCATTCCCTATGATTTCCAAACTGGAATGTCCCGTACGTGTAGCTCTAACTGCCATTCCGCGGTCGAAGCCTGTTAGTTCCCCTTGTGCCGTCACAATCACGTCGGAAACCCTTCCACGTGAATTATCTGCGCACTTGTAACATCACCACCAGTGTACCGCCCATTTGTACCTTGCGTATGTGATACTACTCCCGTCTGTATACGAGGTGGAACTTAAATAGTGGCAACTATTTATTTATAGCTCGTACAAAATAGATACGTGTTTCAAAGTTTTACTGATCATTAAAGTAGTCACCAGCATTGTGTATAACCCGCTGCCAGCGATGTGGAAGTCGTAGGATAGTCTTAGTAGTGCCCATTGTGTTGACAGTTCGAGTGGCGCGGACCATCGCCCGACGAATTTGTAGCAGCTCTGAAGCGAATGCCGTGAAGCGTTTCCTTCAGTTTAGAAATCGAGATGAACTCAGGAGGGCTTAAGTCAGGGGAGTGCTGTAGGTGGTATAGCACTTAGCAGCCCCATCAGTCAAACAAATCAGTAACAGCTTGCACTGTACGTGCTTGAGTATTGTCCTGCCAGATGATAGTCAGAAACTGCAGAATGTGTCATCACTTCTGTCTCTAAGCTGGTCGTAGGCTGTGTTCCAAAAATGAACAACATAGAAACAGCAGTGATGACACTTTTTGCAGGAGCTCTGCGGACTTTGAATGTGGTCAGGTGATTGGGTGCCACATGTATCATACGTTTGTATGCGAGATTTCCATACTCCTAAACATCACTAGGTCTACTGTTTCCGATGTGGTAGTGATGTCGAAACGTGAAGGGACACGTACAGCACAAAAGCGTACAGGCCGATCACGTCTGTTGGCTGACAGCGACCGCAGACAGTTGAAGAGGGTGCTAATATGTAATTGGCAGACATCTATCCAGACAATCACAGAGGAATTCGGGACTGCATCAGGATCCACTGCAAGTACTATGACAGTTTGGTGGGAGGTGAAAAACTTGGATTTCATGGTCGAGCGACTGCTCATAAGCCGCACATCACGCCTGTAAATGCCAAACGACGCATCGCCTAGTGTAAGGAACGTAAACATTGGACGACTGAACATTGGAGAAATGTTGTGTGGAGTGACAATTCGATGGCCGGGTGTGGGTATGGCGAGCGCCCGGTGAACGTCGTCTGCCTGCGTGTTTAGTGCCAACCGTAAAATTCGGACGCGGTGGTGTTGTGGTGTGGTCGTGTTTTTCGTGGAGGGGGCTTGCATCACTTGTTGTTTTGCGTGGCACTATCACAGCACAGTTATACACTAATGTTTTAAACATCTTCTTGCTTCCCACTGTTGGAGAGCAATTCGGGGATGACGATTGCATCTTTCAGCACGATCGAGCTCCTGTTCATAATGCACGGGCTGTAGCGGAGTGATTACACGACATTAATATCCCTGATATTGACTGGCCTGCACAGAGTCCTGACCTGAAACCCATTGAACATCTTTGGGTTGTTTTGGAACGCCGACTTCGTGCCAGACCTCACCGGCCGACATCGATACCTCTCCTCAGTGTAGCACTCCGTGAAAAATGGGCTACCATCCCTCAAGAAACCTTCCATCACCTGATTGAACGTATGCCTGCGAGAGTGGAAGACGTCATCAAGGGTAAGGGTAGGCCAATACCGTATTGAATTTCAGTATTACTGACGGAGGGCGCCACGAACTTGTAAATCATTTTTAGACAGGTGATCGGATACTTTTGATCAAGTAGTGTATTTTAGGATTTCGATTTCTGGGACAAGATTTATTGACGTTGCATTCTCTTTCACTTCCGTTTTAGTGTTTGTCTTATATTTTGTCGTGCTCTCTTTCTTGTCAAATTGCATAAATCGAAAGAGGCAGATTATTCAATGGTGTGCTCCGTTGTATTAGATATTCAGGTCTTCTCTTTTTTTCATTTTGGTATATTGAGCAGTAAACTCCTTGCTTGCGTGCCGCCCGCGGTGGACGTGCGGTTCTAGGCGCTCCAGTCCGGAGCCGCGCTGCTGCTCCGGTCACAGGTTCGAATCCTGCCTCGGGCATGGGTGTGTGTGATGTCCTTAGGTTAGTTAGGTTTAAGTAGTTCTAAGTTCTAGGGGACTGATGACCACAGCAGTTGAGTCCCATAGTGCTCAGAGCCATTTGAACCATTTTTTCCCTGCTTGCGTCATCTGGTTTATGCACTTAAAATTCTTGAAACTAAGTAATAAATGTATTGAAATATCGTTAAATATATAAGCCCACAAACCATACATACTTTTCACTTCCACCGTGTCCAATGGCACACAGGCATAATAAGTGACATCGTCCCAACTGCAACTTTGGAGCAAAAACAGTACTGGCTGTGGGTGGTGGGTGGGAGGTGGGGGGGGGGGGGGGGGGGTGAGAGGGCAAGTGCATTGCATATCCCCTTCTTGTCTGTTTGCTTTTCTTTATTCAAGACTTTTTTGTCGCTTTTCATTGTTTCACGTACACAAGATTGTGAAATAAATGCTGTATCCTGATTTCCGCACAATTTCATAACACACGTAAATGTGGGCACTGGAGTTAACAGGAATACGTTATCGGTCGAGAAGCATATATGCGTTAGCACTGGCTCGCCGACCTTCGACATATTACATTATCATAGCAACGTAGGAGCAGGAACTGCACGTGAACGAGCTGTGTAGGCAGCAGCTGAGTAAACCAAGCTCATGGTTTTACCACAAACCGAGGGGTGAAATATGACTTTGGCGCGAATTGTGCCCTCCGCCACACACCATTTGGTGGCTAGCGGAGTTTATATGTAGATATAGATGTAGATGTAGCGATGGACGAACCGACAATGTAAAAATAACAATGTGTCAACAGGGTACGTTTGCCATCGTGGGATGATACAAGGCTTTCTCTTGTACACAGAATATGGAAATACGAGGTGTAGAAGAACTTAGGTATAATTTTTCCTCTTTTTCTGTGATCTTCATCATACCCCTACAAGGAGTCTGTCAGTTAAATAGCGATTTGCCGTGGTAGCCGTATAAGGTGGCCTGATGCCTTCCTCGCGCCAGTGTACGTACGTACCAACTCCGGTTAGTTCTTACATCGTATTTTCTTAGTACTGTTTGATCGCCCGCCCGGTTAGCCGTGCGATCTAACGCACCGCTTTCCGGATTGGGCGCCTGGTCCCCGGCACGAATTCACCGAGCGAACTTCGGTGCAGGTCCGGTGAGCCGGCCAGTCTGTGGATGGTTTTTGTCGGTTTTCCATCTGCCTCGGCGAATATGGGATGGTTCCCCTTATTCCGCCTCAGCTACACTATGTCGGGGATTGCTGCGCAAACAAGTTATCCACGTACGCGTACACCACCATTACTCTACCACGGGGGGCACAATAACCCTGAAAGTGTGGTTCGGTGTGGGGCGGCGGAGGGGTGAAGTGGACTGCGGTAGTCGTCGTGGGGTTGTGGACCACTGTGGCTGCGGTGTGGGGACTGAGCCTATCCGTCGTTTCTAGGCCACCGGGTAATGTACAATACAATACAGTACAATTGTTTTATCAGTTTTCCTCCCCTCAGGCCTGAGTCCATGATGAAGATTTTGGACTTAAGCCATTCTGAAGCACAAGAACTTAGTTACATGTCAAAAGATATCAGTGATGACGATTATGAGGTCACATACTCCGAGAAGCGTAGGGAACGATGCGGGAGACCCGCACCGCCAAATAGGCAAGGTCGTAGCGGAGGTGATTTGCCATTGCCTTCCTCCGACCGTGATGGGGATGAATGGTGATGATGAAGACAACACAACACCACACAGTCATCCCGAGGCAGGTAAAATCCTCGTATGGGACGATGCGGGAGACCCGCACCGTCGACTAGGCAAGGTCATAGTGCAGGTGGTTTGCCATTGCCTTCTTACGACCGTAATGGGGATGAATGATGATGATGAAGACAACACAACAGCACACAGTCATCCCGACGCAGCCAGAATCCCCGACCCCGCCGGGAATCGAATTCGGGACCCCGTGCCCGGGAAGCGAGAACGCTACAACAAGACCACGAGCTGTGGACTGCTATCTATGTACGGCCTTGGAACGATCTAACATCAAGTTTTGTATTTTTTTAAAATTTTGTCTGAAGCCCTAGTCTCGGCAATTTTTTTGAACGATGCTGCCTCATTTAGCGTAATAATTTTTATTTTACTGTTAAATGATCCAGATTTTGGACTTGAACCATTCTGAAGCACAAGAACTTAATTACATGTCAAAAGATATCAGAGTAGTTTGAAATAATAGCCCTTCCCGAAAAAGTATATCTTGTCATACTGGCCAGATCTGTCAGTGAAAGAGATAACACCCCTGAAACGCCGCAAAGTATTGCAGACTTTAATTTCTGGCCCTTTTAGCACAGCTGTTACATGGAACTACTAACCAATATCCGCCACAATATTCTGTTTGAACAACAACTGGCATGGACAAGTCAGCAGTTTCATATAAGAGCTGTACTATAAGGTGCAGAAACGAAAAACTGAAAGTTTGCAGCATATTTAGCCGTTTTAGCGATGCTCTTACTTTTGCTAGTGACAGATCTGGCCTATATGACCAAATATGATTTTTACATGGACTTTTATTTCACACCAGCCATATGTCTTTGACATATAAATAAGTTTTTGTATTTCAATATGGCCCAAGGCCGAATTTATAGATCGTATAACAACAAAATAAAAATTTATACAGTCAAATGGCGGCCGCATCATAAAAGAAAGAGTTTCGTGGTGCAGGTTGATTTCCTGAGGCAATAATTATAGCTTTATGGCTAGCCCTAACAGAAAGTGTGCTGTATTTTCCTTTTCTTTCAAGCAAAACGTGTACAATTTGGACCACTTTAATAATTGACAGTAGAGACAGTCTTGACTGGGTAGAGTAGTTGCTCGAACGTTACATCTGTTCTCGAATACCGGCACGTCTGCAGAAGCTTCTCTATTTTCGCAGATAGTCCCGGACAGTTTGCAAGCAACGTGCTTTCAGTTGGCGAGACTCCTTCGACCTGCAGCCGTATTTCAGCGACGCGAAGTACGACGTGCGAAGAGCGCCACGGGCGGTAAATATGGCGGCGTGGCGCCGCCGATCGCGATACCGACACTCGCAGACCGACCGCTCGCTGCTGGCTGGCTGCTGCAAGCCTCGCCGACTGAAGGGCAAATGGCGCGTAATGCGGCAGTTAGGCCCCCGCCGCAATGAATAACGCATGGCCCTGCCTGGGCGCGCCGGCTGGCGCGGCGCCACTGCGCATGCGCGAGTCGACCTTCCCTGTGCTGCGCAAATACACGTGCGAGACTCTGGCGCCGAGTGCGTTTCACAAATCACGAGCTGCGATACAAAAATACAGCGAATGGCTTCGTTCGGTGCCAAAAACAATTCCTGCATGTTTACCCGAAATGTTACATAGAATTCGTTATTCTGCCACAGAATGTGTCTCTACATTTCGGCTGTAACACCCCAAGAAACCCGAAAACCCAAATAAGAAGCCTACACGCTATGACCAAATAAGAATGTCACGATAATTTAAAGTAGGGAACTGTGTTTTTCTGACAGGTACGACCACTTTGACAATAATATAACACCTTAAAGTTTTGGTGAACGCCAATTTTAATAATTACTGAGTATGTCATGACATAAAATTGGAAAGAAAGTAATGTTATTTTTAACTAGCTATCAAACATCTTAGTAATAACTGCAAATCAGTACGACGAAAGTTAAGTCCAAAGTACTATGTCGGTCAGAGATAACATTTATTGTGAAAGAGAGTTGTAAACGCGGCGAAAAGGAAATTCAGTGCGTCTCCAATGCTCGATCACGCAAAAGTTAGTCGCTTGCTAGCTTGCTTTCTATCAAGTCGAGAGAGAACACTGTTTGTTATAGTACTACAAACGGAAAGCTACGAGATTGTTGTTTTATTTAAAAAAAAGAACGAAAAGAAGTAATATTGTGTGATAGACATGCGCGGACTTCGTTCTCAGTTATTCTGACTTGAGAACGTGAACTGAAGTGATATTCTGATAGTGTACGACGAGTTAATGAACTTTAATTATTGGAGATTTTGTTGTTTGAGTCAACCTTCATCGAAGTGAACAGCTACAGCGGAGAATGGACATAGTATCGAAGACTGCAGTACCTGATTAGCCTGGAGTAGGAAACATTAATAAGACATCACGGAGAAAATGCAAATACGCCGAATGTAAAAGTTGTAATTGTCACGATCACCGAACTGAAAAGAATCGTAATTGATCTGATCCATCGGTGTGCGTGTGCTAAGAAGGAACAATAAAATTGTTTGTCGGTAATGAGAAAGCCCAAATTACTAACAAGAGGGCCGGCCGGAGTGGCCGAGCGGTTCTAGGCGCTCAGTCGGGAACCGCGCGACTGATACGGCCGCAGGTTCGAATCCTGCCTCTGGCATGGATGTTTGTGATGTCCTTAGGTTAGTTAGGTTTAAGTAGTTCTAAGTTCTAGGGGACTGATGACCACAGATGTTAAGTCCCATAGTGCTCAGAGCCAGTAATGGAAATCTCACGTGTTGGCTCCATCATTAATTGGACTGTGTGATAGTTGATGACGAAAATTAATTAACTGTGAACATTTTAATTGAAAGAGTGACTTGATGAACATTGAGCATTGAAAGGAGTGTTTTGCCAAAATAATAACACGACGCACGAAAGCGAGATAGCATTGTAGATTATCCCTGGATTTGAGTCGTGCCGTAGTGAACAATTCTGCCTAGCAACGTAACAACAACTACTGATAATGAACCGCAAATGAATTTTTCCTCTCTTCAGTGGTGTGAAACGACGCCGGTGATGAATGATTCACTCAGTACTGCAATAACTAACTATGCGGGCATAGAAAATCATCATAAAACCATGACAGACAATTAAATTCAGCAGTTCGCATCACTGAGAAGACTGTGCGGACTCGCAAACGGACTTTCATACATTACGCGAGGAATATTTTTCTTTAGAGGTTTTCAGGTGCTGTTCCACGTTATCCGACGGGGACAACCATCACTGCGCGTCGCGTCTCCATTCCACCGACCGAGCTGTAGCAGTAGCAGCTCAACATCAACAGTGACAACAAAAGGGGACAGGGGACGTCACACTCTTCTCACACAGTAAGCTCGAATCCATTTCGGACAGCGACCATTTTTACTCAGTAATAGACACGTGTAAATGGCATGCTATGTGTCAGTTGCAGGCAGCTCATAACTCTTTCACTTATTTACCACTGAGTGCTTCGCCATTAGCGCTATAGCTTACTTACTTTACACGATCAGGCCCAATGGACCGCGCACTGGTTTGAGAGATTGCCTCCACTTCAGGCTGTCTTCAGCTCCTTTCTGCCATTCTTCCAGCAATACCGCTCTCTACTGGTCTTTGGATACGCAGCCACTCCATCGAGTTCTAGGTCTTCCTACCAGCCTTCAGCCGGTTGGCTCGGTTTTGAGTACAGATTTCGGCCATCGGTTGTTCTGCATTCGAGCAACACGTCGTGTCCACTGGAGTCGTCGTGTCTTCATTGTAGCCACGATGTTCATCTCTCTTTATCGTTCCACTCTGTATTGTGACGAATCTCCCATTTTTCAAATGGTTCAAATGGCTCTGAGCACTATGGGACTTGACTTAACTGCTGTGGTCATCAGTCCCCCAGAACTTAGAACTACTTAAACCTAACTAACCTAAGGACTCCACACACATCCATGCCCGAGGCAGGATTCGAACCTGCGACCGTTCCCATTTTTCATTCTCATTATCTGCCGAAGGACTTGCCTTTCCAAAATTTTTTGTCTTTTCAGATCTTGGTTCGTTGTAGTCCAGGTGGCACATCCATGTAGTACTACTGGTTGTAGATGTTTATTTTGAAATTTTGGACACATTTCTGGTTTTGAGGAGAGCATTAAGACTGTGGTAACAGCGATTAGCTGCCTGTAGTCTTGCCTTTGTTTCCATGTAACTGCGCCGAGATATTTGAACTCCCTGACTTAGAGATAAGAACCTTCAGTTATCTGTAAGGGTGGAAGTGGTTCTTGAGTTTCATTAAGTTTACGGTCTACAACTATGTATTCCGTCTTGTCACGATTGATTTGAAGTCCAATTTTCCTCGATGTTGTTTCCAGAATGTCAGCCATTTCCACTAATTCTTCTTTCGACCCATATTGTAGCACTATATCATCAGCATAGCCGAGGTGCTTGATGTTTACTTCTTCGGTCTGAACTCCTCTGACTTCATTAGATGCCATTTGTCGCATTACCTTCTCTAATGCGAGATTGAAAAGAACGGGGTGATAGTCCATCGCCCTGCCGTAGCCTAGCTTTTATTTTGAATGCTCCAGTCACCTTATTTTCAATTTTTACCCTTGCTGTAGCGACCCAGATTGTAGCACTATATCATCGGCATAGCCGAGGTGCTTGATGTTCGCATCCTCCGTCTGGACTCCTCTGAGTTCGTTAGATGACACCTGTCGCATTACCTACTCTATTGCGAGATTGAAAAGAACAGGTGGTAGTCCATCGCCCTGCCGTAGCCCAGTTTTTGTTTTGAATGCTTCAGTCACCTTATTTTTAATGTTTACCTTTGCTGTAGTATCCATCAGGCAGGCCTTCATGAGGCTTACTAGTTTTTTTGGCAAAACCGAACTCTTCCAGACACCTCAGCATACTTTCCCGATGAATGCAATCATATGCTTTTCTGAAGTCGACAAACAGCATGTTTATTTCTTGACCAAACTTCACCTTTTTTCTATGATCTGGCGTAAGACAGAGATTTGGTCGATTGTAGACCTCCTGAGACGAAACAATCCCTGATATTCTCCAATAATGGTGTCTGCCAACGGCTGGATTCGACTAGAAGACAGTATGGGAAGATTGTGTAAGAAATATTGAGAAGAGCGATACAACGGCAGTTTTGACATGCCATTAGGTCATTCTACTTGTGGATGGGACAGATTAGCGCTATAGACAGCGTGTTTCCATAGTATTATTCAAAAAAATATATACAGTGTTAATGGTCATTATAGAGGAAAATGTATAAAAAACTGGGAGGGGATACGGTATAACAAAAAAAACTAACTACGAGAAATACTTCTATAAAACATTAAAATAGAGCATTACGGTACAGTAGTGAAACCAGATTGTCTACATGCAAGCGAAAGTAGAGCACTAAGCTGTAACTAAGGTAAATTAAAAATACTGTAAGGACGAATCATTGGGGAAATATTAGGCCCATAAAATCTATCCAAGGGTGGAAATTATGCAGATATATGATACTAATCAAAGCAGCAACGTATCAGACGTAATGCAAAAGCAAATACCTGTCTTTTTTCGACATTTGTACTGAAAACCAAACAGTGGATTAACAAAACGAGTCTCCGTCCTAACAGGCTTAGAAAGGCTCAATGGTACCGTCCGACCGCCGTGTCGTCCTCAGGCAACTGGATATTCTCAGTTTTCTTGACCTAGAGCCGCTACCACTCATTGACCTAGCTCCTCAGTTGTTATAACGGGTGTGAGTGGGGCCATGGAGGTCAACATCGCAAGGCAGCACGATTTGTCGCCCATCCAAGTTCAATCCGTGCAAGATGCTGCTTAGCTTCTGTTATCTACAGGAACCGGTGTATCCGCCACGGTACGACCGTTGACTGAACCAGAAGACCTACAAATATTTCAGGAATAAGAGGAGAGGGAGGATTTCTCTGATGACTGGACTGAAGAAGAAACGGGAGTAGACAGGACAGAGGTAGGGGATTCACTATTACAACCAGAATAAAAAAATAAATACATAAATAAAAAACATTGCAAGACTTAAGAGCAAATAAGGCAGAAGGAGTAGATAATACTTGCTCGGAATTTATTAATCGTTGGTGGAAGTGGGCACCGAGCGACTAGAGACTAAAAACTCTGAGCAGCCTTAGCGCACGGATCTCCGTGCCGGCACGTTCACAGGAGCTCAGTCCGTCAGTTCACCTGATGATGGTGACATGTATGATAGCCGAAATATTGTGCCCGTTGGACACTGTAGACCGGCAGTACACCCGTGGATATTTTGATTATCAAATACACTGGGAGAAACTCAAGAATCACATAATACACGTTTGCGGGGAAGAGAGGTACCGCAGCATGAAGAAGTACATGAATTTCAGCAATTCATCTACCTAGACAGCAAAATAACCCATGAGGAATGGAGCAAGGAAGACATAGAAGGCAGACTAGCTCTTGCAGAAAGGGCATTCCCTGCGAAGGCAGTCTACTAGTATCAAACGTAAGACTTAATTTGAAGAACAAATTTCAGAGAATGTACGTTTGGATCAAAGCGTTGTATGGTAGTGAAACATGGACTACGGGGAAACAGGAACAGAAGAGAATCGAAGCAGTTGGAGATATGGTGCGACAGAAGAATGTTTAAACTGATGTGGACTGATAAGGTAAGGAATGAGGAGGTTCTCCGCAGAACAGTGGAGGAAAGGAATATATGGAAAACACGGACTAGACATCTGTTGCGACTCCAGGTAATGGCTTCCATGGTACTAGAAAGAGTGGTAATTGTTAAAATCTGTAGAGGAACACAGAGATTGGAATATAACCTGCCGATAACTGAGGCAAAAATGGAAATGCCGTGTGGCTAGGGCCTCCCGTCGGGTAGACCATTCGCCTGGTGCAAGTCTTTCGAGTTGACGCCGCTTCGGCGACTTGAGTGTCCATGGGGATGAAATGATGGTAATAAGGACAACATAACACCCAGTCCCGGCCCAGCCGGGAATCGAACCAGGGCCGTTAGGTATGACATGCCGTCGCGCTGATCACTCATCTACCCGGGACGGACAACTTTGGCCGTAAGTTGCAATTGCTATTGTGAGGTGAAAAGGTTGGCACAGGAGAGAAATTCCTCGTTGGCTGCATCAAACCAGTCAGAAGCATGACGATTCCCAAAAACAAAAAGGAAGTCACCAATAAACTGGAACCATGAATTAAAGAAGGATTTTGAAAAATACACTGTAAAAGCTGAAGAAACGACTGACCGAGAGCTGCTTAGAGAAAACGTATTGCAATGAATATGATAGGATTCCAAGATGCAGGGTGAAAAAAAAACTGATCTGAAGTGGTCAGTAAACGGGAGGAAGTGGTACAGGGAGCACAAGAAAGACTTCTGGAAGAAAAGATGACTAGGTATTGATATGTCAGATGGTGCTTAGGCGGGCCATTTGAGAAAAAACGGAAGAAAAGCTGCGGTATTCTGTGATGTGTCCTCGTTCTGTTCTATTTATTTTATCCTAATTAGGATGTAGTAATTGCTTTACTAACTGTGGGTAGCAATCGGACTTGTAAATTATAGGAGGTAGTCGCGTGCAGTAGATGTATGTGATGGTCGATCACTCTCTTTTCAATGTGAGAGTTTGTAATCTACCACACGAATTAAAATGATAGTAAACAGATGCTAACACAGATGATCACAGAGCAAACCTATTAGTTTTTATGTTAACTGCCTTTGAGATGACTATAGTGCCGAATGTTACTTCAACATGGGGGACTTAAATTCGCAGGAATGGCTAGTATTAATGTGCCTATATTCACAAATACGTAATCACTTTATGCAGCACAGAGTTTTCAACAAAGTTAACATTGTAAACAGTTAATGAGTAAGCTTATAAGCATTGAAAGTACTTGTTTACTGTGGTTGTACAATATTTAACGCCACTATTACAAAAATATTTCAGACAAGGTACGAAAATGTGTAAGTCGCTTAGCGATGTGTAGTCAGAAATAACATAATCGGTCTCAGTTACTACCTATACCTGACTGTAACTAACACAGACTCAAATTTTGTCACAGACCACAGGTTTCCATTTGTAAGGTAACAGGCCACCACAGTTTCCTGAAGAAAAGAAGTAGAAGCTTCACTTTACCTTCTGGTGCCTTCTTCTCAGCAGTAACAGCGACAAACAGCACGCATTAAGAAATTTGGCTGGTTTATAATTTATGTAGGAAAACTCACTGTAAACCTGCGAACGATTTTGTATTCAGATAAATACTAGCTCTTAGTACTGTAAACTTCTTTGGTTCAAAACACTGAAACTATAAGGATGACGATTTTTAGATACATAAACATAGGAGATAAGCATATGCTTTGTAAATAGGCAGTACAGTATTAATCAGCTTGCACTTCCAGTTATGTCATGGCTTTTATACGGTATGCCAATATGGCTTCCGTACTCGAGTCCACTTTACATTGCAGAACAAACCAAACAAAAACTGTTACATGTTGTTACACAGATCAAATAAAAGAATTGCATTTCACGTGATGACGAGCTGTGTCCAAGCCTCTTTAACAAATGCAGTTAAACTGTGATCTGGCAGCTTACTGTTTGTCGTTCTGAAAGATACAGAATCTTCAGTTCTACGTACAGTTAGCAACATGCCTTTTGCAGCTGCAGAGCCCCCTTATCCACAACACAACTGCTTTGTTACTCCACAACCAGTCAGAGCTAACCCCTTCTTCCATACTGCACAGTTTAGCTGCTGTTTTCATAAAATAGTAGCATCCTTCAGCAGTCATTCGATACTAATTTTGCCAGTGATCGACTTTCACCAAGCAAACACCACACACGTGCACTGTCTCGCACTACTACTGACTACTTACACAATCTCTGTTTGAGAACTCCTGCTTCTCAAACAGGGCTGGATATCACAGCAAAGATTAACGTGCGGAAATTCTCTTAACAAAATACTACATTTTTCTAATGCCATCACTGTCTATAATACACAAAACATAGTTTTACAGTCGTTTTAACACTCCAAGTTTGTAAGCAAAATAATCAGAACGTAATATATTCAATTATTTCTTAGTATAGTTTAGGAAATGTGCAACTTAGGTTGTTTGACATTTCTACCAAGAGGTGGCAGGACGTTACGGTGATCCCTAACCCACATACATTTACAATCAGATTGCGTCATTGGACCTAGAACAGTTATGGCCAACAGTACATAGGAGATGAGCATAAAAAGAAGAGCATAACAACAGCACTAGGCTGCAATAGCTAAGCAGAAATAAACGGTTGTAAAAAGTATAGAATATTGTGGGCAGCTGCATCAGACATGAAGACTACAAAAGAAAAAAATATAATTTAGTTATTTTCTCAGATCTTTGTTGGTGTCTCTCCATTACACAGTGTATCTTCCCCGTAGGAGCTATGCAATTTTATTCATGTAATATATCGAGAAATATGAATATCAGGAGTTCAGACTCAATGCTAAGCAAATAAGGGAAAGCAGAAACATGGAAGGAAAATCTAGACGGACTATACAAGGAAAATGAACTTGAAGGTAGTATTATAGAAAGGAAAGAGAAAGTGAGTGAAATTCAGATGGCGTATTCGATAGAACGAGAAGAGTTTGACAGAGCATTAAAGGACCTAAGTGGAAACAAGGCCGCTGGAGTAGACAACATTTCCTCAGAATTAGGAAGTCTCTTGGGAGACCCACCTGTGGTGTGCGAGACGTATAAGATAGGTAAAATACGGCTAGACCTAAAAAATAATGTGTTAGTTCAATTCCATAGTTTTTATGTGCTGAGACATTTTAACAATACGGAAAATTTAGTTTAATGACTCGTGAGTGCAAAATTACATCACAAATTATTGTCAGTAGTATCCAAAAAGCAATGGAGGCCACCTCTGCGAATATCAGTAAGTGTTCCAAAGAAATGAACACGTAGGGCCATATACACTCTACGTCATGTCCTGGAACACAGGTTGAAACAAGACGAAAGTACGTTTATAACATTAGATGATTTTGACAGTGTTAACTGGGTTTCACAATTTTGGAGGTAGCATGGATAATTTACAGGGACCGAAAGGTTACTTATAATTTGTACAGCAGTGAAACTGCAGCTAGGAACTCGAAGTACATAAGAAGGAGATAATGGCTGAGAAGGTTGTTAGCCTATCGACGACGTTATTCGGTGCATCCATCCAACAAGCATTACAGGAAACCAAGCAGAAATTGAGAAATGGAATTAAACTTTAGGAAAAAGAAACAGTAGCTTCGATATTAGAGGGTGGCATTGTCAGAGACTGCAAAGGACTTGGGATAGTGATTGAACGAAACAAGTTAGTGTCTAGAAATGAGGATACAAGATGAACACCAACAAAGGTGAGAAAAAGCTAATGTAATCAACTGACTGTGAGGGTATTAGATTAGCAAAAGTGACAGTGATGGTAGAATATACCTTTCGCCATTTACGCATCAAAGTTACTGATGACGATCGAAGGGAATAGGATATAAATTGGGAACTGGTAGTAGTAATAAATTCTCATCAGAAAACAGGAACATGTTAATATCTGACTTAAATTTAAATTTCAAGAAGACTTTTCCGAAGTATTTATTTGGCTGTGGCCTTGTGCTTAGTGAAACGTGAGCGGTAATCAATTCAGTCAATAATAAAATAGAACTACGTGCTATAGGATAGACATTCAGAAAATAGAATCTTCCTACAGACGAATAATGAAGATTTGATAGGTAGAGCGAACAATTACTTGATCTAATTGGAGAAGAAAAGATATTTATAGCAAAATTTGACTAAAAGATGAGGTTAGCTGATAGTACGCATCCTGAGGCATCAAGGTGTACTCAGTTTGATAAAGGAGGGAAGTGTGAGAGGTAATTATTGTAAAAGGACAGCTAGAAGTAAATAGAGCCAGCAGCTTTGTGAGGCTTTATGTTCAGAGATGAAGGGGCTAGTTCATGGAAGAACTTTGAGAGGAGAGACTCGAATCAGTCTCATAAAATAGTACCGAGACAAAGCTTACACTACATATACACTAAAGATTGGCGTCTGTGTGAGATATTTGTCGTATTATGCCAATTTTTTATATTTACTTAACGAGAATTTAGTAAGTTAATGTTTGTAATAGTGCAGCGGCAAGCAGAATAAATAAATGAACTTAACTATTTTTGCCATTCCCCTTATAATGTATTAAGTTTAAACAAATGTCATCATTTAGCGATGTTTAGCTCTTCATGATCTAATGTGAAACTGCAGATTATCTAAAAGCATATGGAATGCATGTCGGAAATATACATCGTGTCCTATTTATCTTGACCACCTTGAATAGCTGCTTGTCCAGATGCAAGTTACAAAATGTTTCAAGCAAATGTTCGTTAGCCGTTAGGGGGACGTCAGTCAGCATGATTGCCTTCGTTGTAGCTTTGTTTTTTTACAGAGATATGAACAGCGGTATGATTTTCTCAAATAGCACCCTGTGTTTTTTATTCAGTAATTCATTTCCCCTTCTAAAATGTATCACAGTGTACCATTCACTGAAACACAGCGTTATTAATTACGTGACACAACACTGACTTTGAGCGCAGGATCACAAACTCGTCCACTTGCTGGAGTCGTCAGAAAACGAATGAAAACCAAGTAAAAACATAACACAAAATTGACTTTGACCCTCTTGTACCACTGTCCAGGGATAGAACATTCAAAGGTGCCAAAAGTGGTGACCCTGGGAACCGATACACTGGTGCACTCGTTGAATGAAAGAATTATTTACTGCTTCCAGTGTTGCCTGCTGAAGAGGATTGAAGCAAGCACGATACATTCCTTCATGTCCTCTGGAGTTGTTGGAATATCGCGATAGACAACGTCTTTACTGCATCCCCTAGGAAAAAAAGTCTAGAGGATTTAAATCTGGAGACCTAGCAGGCCAAGAAACTGTTCCTCCTCGACCAATCCGTCTGGCAGGATACTTTCAGTTGAGAACACGACGTGCACGCAAGACATTATGTGCTTGAGACCCATCGTGTTGATACCACATAAGCATTCTTAGCGGCACTTCATCCAGTAGAGGAGGAAGAATTCGTCTGAGGAAGTTGGCATACGCTGTGCCGTTTAGACTACCATTGATGAAATAAGGGCCAATAATTGTAGTACCAGGCATCCCACACCAGACGTTAACTATCCGTTGACACTGATGTTCCACCTGTCTAAGCCACCGTGGGTTGTCGCTGGATCAATAATGCATGTGCCCTGTATTTCCCTGTCCTTTGTTTGAGAAGGAACATTCATCGGTAAATAGAACATCGGAGAAGAAGTTCGGGTTGGCGAGGATTTGCTACTGTGCACACTGACAGAACTACACACGTTTCTGGAAATCATTCCTATGCAATTCTTGATGTAGGTGTACATGGTAAGGATGGAACCAGTGACGTGTAAGAATATGATGTACACTGGTTTTAGGAATGCCAATATAGTGTTCAAGCTATCGTGTGCTGATATGTGGATTCATAGCAACGGAAGCGAGAACAGTAACTTCGGCTGCTTCGTCTGCGATAGTGCTACGGCCATTCCGTTGTCGTGGTGGAAACTTCCCGTTTCCTGAAACGACCCAACAAGGCAAGAAAACATCCGTCGGGAAGGTGGTTTCTTGTCAGGACATCGCTCTCTCTGCAGTTCTGCTGCCTGCGTAGCATTTCGCCTACCTTCAACAACATGTAACACCATAGCTCTTATGCTGTACGGATTTATTTTGCTTTTGTTTCATTTAATGTTACATCATTGAGCTTCTGTAAACGTGTTTGATTGAATAGATAACACAGAATTGTATACTCCTTTCTTTGTACAAACTTTGATGTCATGGTTTGGTTCAATGCAAAGTAGTGTATCTTTCATTTAAACTCTTTGTCCCATTTGGAGGGAACAAAACTTACTGTATATGATTGTAATTTTGTGTGAATAATTTTTTTTGTAGAGATGTCAATATGTGTAAATGTTTTGTTTTATTTAATGCATTTGGTTGCTGTTATGTAAACTGCTGATCCTCACTTAGGGCTCTTAGTTATTCTGTATGTAAAAGTTGTTGTGGTTCCCCTCGGGAACGGAACTGTGTAGCGCGCGCAAATTGTGGTTGGCTTTTGTGGAAAAGGTGGATCTGATAGTCAGTCGGGGACGAGCTACGAGTCGGGGACGAGCTACCAAACCGTGCACTGCCATGTAAAAGATGTATATTGTGCTGGTTCCGAGAGAGGATTTTTCTGCTACTTTCCAAAGCCTCGGATGGATGAATAACTAGCTGGAACTATTCTGGAATTTGTATCTATCATCGCCACCAAGAAATGACAGAGTCCAGCAATTCTGTCTGCGAATCCACCTACCAACATGCAGTTGCCACCACGTTGCGCAATCACTGTAACGTAATACTATAATGATGTACAGTGAAGGATCAGCTTAATGGATGTGCTAATGCGCTCAAATATAAGGTAATTTATATCTGAATTTATGTACCTACCTTGATTTTTCTCCTCATCATAACACCTCTCAGGTTCCTCTCCATTTCAACTAAAGTGAGTACCGAGTGTCCTTACTGAAAGTACATTAAAACCCAGTTTGCTAATTAATGCCTCTTGAACGTAATAAAAAGAAAGTTAAAGTTAATGTGGCAAGAGAGTGAGTTAAAGTAAATGTTGTTTGCTGAAAATAATTTTTCTATTAAAACTGCTTATTAAAGTGCTGTTGCCAAGTGCAAACTTAAAAGTTCTTAAGACTGAGGCTTATAAAGTTTTGCTTAGTAAATGATCACATTGCTGTGTGTAGTAAATTCTAAAAGGTGAGTTAGTTTCTTGCAATTTTGCCAACATGGTGTTTCACTGTAGTAAAAGTGGAAAATTGCAGTTGTGAAACTTTATATACTCATGTTTATTAAGTGTATGTCTCTCTTGTGTATAGGAAGTGCATATTTATAATATAACAGGATCCACAGTTTGTCTATTGAATTAATGCTGGGTAACAAGTAATGGGAAGACCACTGATTATAAAAACCATAATTTCTTTATTCAAATGATAATGAGAAGCAACCTGTGAGTGGATTCCAATTAACTTTCATTTTAAATAGTAAAGTATTTAACTGAGAGAGACTTCACATATGTACAATTTATGATCCTGCAGTGAATGTTAATAGTAATGATATAAATACCATTCAGTTTGAACAAGGCCTGAAAGTAATAGTGTGTTTCGGTATCTGTTATAATTTTGCAAATAGTTTGTACTGCTCCAGTTGTTAGCTTCAATCTTAACGTAAACATATGTATGTGTCAGGGTTTATTGCACTCGCGTGTGGCCAAGTATAGGTTGTGTTTATCCATTAGAGTTACTAAAAACTATTTTCTTGAACGGGAATGTTAATCATTTTCTTGCCTAGTTAGGCTGGCGACCGTTTTCTTTATCCGTTGAACAGTGCAGATAGGCAAAATTTTGTTTGTTACTGTTCAAATAATTACGTAATTCTGACTTTCATTTCTGATAAGCCACCTCCGTTAGGTACAATACGGTCAACGTAACAAAATTCCTCTCAGAGGGTAACACTGCTCTGTTGCTTTATACCATGAATGCTTTAACAACATAGTTTTATTTCACGACCTACCACAACTTTAAGGTTATGGTACAGCAGAAGCAGACGGAAGTGTTATAAACAACAACAACAACAATAAAAGAAACATTATGTCTATACACTTTGTAGTAAGGGCAGCCTTTACTGTGTGCCTACTCTACACAGCGGTATTTAAAAGGACTAAACTACTGTACTAAATGCACCTGTACATAAGAAAACAGTTCTGCTAACTTACATTCCCCACAGATGACTAGCGTTTTTACCTTCTCCTCGATGGTGTACATTCTACTCACACAACTCTTCAACTGACGACGTTTGACGGAAAGACGGCTGTGCATTCTACTTATGTTTACATTTGTCCTCTGTCAACGTCAGCACGTGGATGTGTTCCATTAAGCCGAGAACCTGCACTAAGCGCTGGGAGCATCAATATTGTGTCATGTAATTAGTAATTAGTAACGTTGTGTTCCAGTGAGTGGTACACTGTGATACATTTTTGTATAGGTCTTTAGGAGAGGAAACGAATTACCGAATTAAAAACACAGGGTGTCATTTAAAAAAGTCATACCGCTGTTCGTATCTTAGTAAAAAACAAAGCTACAACGAAGTCATTCATGCTAATTGATGTCCCGATGACGGCTAAAGAACATTTGCTTGAAACGTTTTGTAAATTGCGTCTGGGTAATCAGTTATTTAGGGTGGTCAAGATAAATTGAACACCTGTATCACAGCTGTAATATACATTACCGTAGGCATATTGGTTTCGTTGTAACTTGCTCACTTGCATTTAGTGGTTAATCATAAGGCCATCTTGTTAAATAGGCAGGCAGAGCTTGGTTCTCGGTCTTTTGATGTTCACGTGTTTATGGATAAAGTTGTTTGGTTTGGTAAGGTCTGTGTAGCCAATGAGGTGCATGAGTTTAGGTATTGGTTGTGATTTATTTCGACGTCCATCTGTTTGGGTATATTGTGGTGTAACAATTTGGGAGTTAGAAATATTCTGAACTTTGTGTGCTAGTGTAACTATCGGTGACCGAACTTTTGCCAGAGTAAAAGTTCTTGTACGTAGTCTTGAATGAACTTTCAAAATTTTACGATTTTAATTCAGTTTGAGTGGTATGGCGTGTCACAAAATGCCTTTGCTTATCATTACTTACCGCCTGAGAATGCTCAGCTTGCTCTGCTAAGTCAGTTTTTTAATATCCTACTATTTTCTGTTATTAAATAGCGGATTCTATACAGCTACCATTCGAAGTATCTTTCTGACTGATTTGAATAAACTGAGGTTAGCTTATATCATTATGCTAATTATAATTACTAAAAACCCTTTATTTTATTAATCCAGTCATTAACTTATGTTGGTAAATAGAGTTATCACTTATCTGCCTTTGCTAAATTAATGTGACTCATGATAGCTCGACCCTTCTAAAAGGGCCTAAAGGAACAGAACATGATCGAACTGTCACTGATTTGTTTCTGTCAAATTAATGTGCCCCATGCTAGATCGATGTTTCAATGAGGATTTAAAGAAATAGTGAAGTGCTGAAGCACTCTTGTAAGGACGAGCCTTATACGTATTTAAGGTCCACTCTCTGGCGGCTACATAGCAACCGACTGGTCCCAAGATTTCACATCATTTTATTTGTTATCATCACAACAGAAGTAGCACAGTTTACTGCCATCGCATAACCTTGAGAATCATGCATGAGATGGATAGTTTCATAAAAAAAACTCTTAATGGTCCTGTCAGATTCTTTAAAGGCGGATTTAAGTTTGAAAACGTAATATTACGAAGGTGAAATGCATATATTCATCTTTTGCTGTAATCGACTTCGGGATCTGAGTCTTTCGGGCAATACCATTACGCTGTAGCCAAAACTGTTACATTGAAAAATGACCATAAGTAATTATATGCATATAATAATAACTGAATCAACAACTTGTTGTAAATGCTTTATACATGATTTGTTTTCGCCTGGAAGCTCAATAGTGGCCTCCAATTGTAGATCTAGTTCAAACGGCCTAGTAAGGTGCGATTCTCATATTTGTTTCACAGTCGATAGTTTAAGGGATGTGAGTCTGGATTTAACACTGTGTAAAGCTTACTCTATGTAGCTAAATTAAACCTTCTGCCGAACTAATAAAGAACGGAACAACGTAATTCCTAGTTGAGCATTTATTTCGAATTTAAAAGTTAATGTTCACTGATTTAAGTGTCGAAAAATTGATTTACAATGAACCAACCCATGGCAAGTAGCAAAATACTTATTTTATGTTGTTAGACAAACAATGTGTAATTGTAATCTGATATATTCCTTAAGTGAATTACCAGGAATATTGAACCGGCTGCCTGTAACTGCACTGAATATCCAATACCAGAACACTGCTAGCTCAGAATATCTGTCACATAGGTATGATATATATGAGTATAATTAGCGTTATTTCTCACAGAGCTGTGTATAAAATACTCGTCTGTATCAAAATTTGAAAACTGTGCATTTCAAAAGTGGGTGTAAGTGAATAAACACTTAATAAAAGTTGCATCTTTCTAAAATTTAATATCGTAGTAGATATTCTTACAATGTGAAATGCGCCTTTCCACTGTTCTTTTTCTTTCATAATCTTATCTTCAACATCATATCGTAGGATGAATTTGTTTTCTAAGACGCACAACTTTACAACTACCGATTATTATTACATTCCTACGTAACTTCACTGGCATGTTGTTTGCTGTTTGTATCTCAACAGTACTTCGATTAGGCACAAACATATATTTGTCACTTTGGTCACTTACCCTAAGCATTACACAGTAAGCAAAGGTAAATGTTCTCTACGCTTTTGTAAGTGTAGACAGATATTTATAGTGCACTAACTACTATATGAATATTTAATAAACACAAGTAGTATATCTGTAGGTATTATAAACATGGCTGATGTTTCCGCCGGTATCCAGTGCTTCCGTTGTGGTGCTGCAACCAGTGGATGACGTAGTAAAGATGATGAAGGGCTGAAAATTTAAAAGTTATGGCGGGAAACTTAATAATCAAACATGAGTGAGGGTGAGAAGTTTAAAAATGTTAACGATGCCAAGTGGAAGAGATTTAAAATTTAAAGTTAGTGCCATTGAGAAATACAAAAATGCTAAATCGCGGGATAATAAGGAAATCGTAAATCAAAGACGGCAGCACAACCTTGCTTTTGCTTTTTAACACCTCTCCATGAATCAGACCGTAGTACTTTACAGATCATTAAAATGAAATAGCCAATCACAATGTAGCCCCAGAGCAGCCACCTGCATCATGTACAAAATTATCTAAGTACTCTGAATTTTTTGCGAAAACATTTATCCAAAAAATTATGTTTAAATTTATATCACCAAATAATCATATCCAAACATCTTAGCAAGCAACACATCGCATCACAGATGGGGACATCTCGGGCAGTTTGTTTCAATTACATACAAATTTATACTTGGTGAGGTATGGGGTGCAGTTTGTAATAGCTTGATCTGTAGCAATAAGTAATTTAGTATAAAATGGGGCAATTTGTTACAACTTTGTTTCATGCCTGTCTGTAGCCAAACCTCGCATTCTGGGTAATGGTTGTCACCATTATCAGAGCAATGACAGTCACAATGTTAACTGAACCTCCATACTGTCAGTACCCCCAACTGAATCCACCATATGCACAAAGTAATAGTAGTCCCCATGATCGGCGTAATGTCAGTCCCCTAATCACCTGAGCACCATTAACCATTATCCACTACATGTCTACCATTTACTGTTGACTATTACATGGCGCCAATTTACCATTCACATTTATCATTTGCCATTTATCATTTACTGTTAACTGTTACCCTTTGCCCATTACACGATACTCACACTGGAAAATGGCCTTCAGTAGTTGACACACCTAGTAGCTTGCACTCATCAGTAGCTGACTTACGCCACGGTAACTGACTCCTCATAGCAGATGCTAACGAACTGTTCCGATTTCCCAGAAAAACTTTGATGAATAAAACTTCTGCAAAACATCCAGTTCAAAAAGGCAGTTTCCACTCTCTGACAGCATAATTTAGTATTAATAATAGAATATCAAAGACACTTTATACTGCAAAATGAAATTTATGCTGTATCGTGGGGTCACTATAATGTGTGGTTGAGTTCGAAATTAGTGGTTTCTGAGCCATTTTTTTCTTTTTTTACGAATTCCAATGTGTGAGTGACACTGACTACTTTGGTAATACTTGTCAACACATACACTTCAAGCTATAGCTTTAATCAGCAGTAGCGCCCATGTGTATTCTGCAATACCGTATGTGTCACATTATGCTGACTCAAGAGTAGACGCACCTGAGTCAAGAGTTGATGCACTTGATGTGAGCAGGATTATAATTGTGAGAACAAACAATACATTCAGTCAGAAAGTTCAGGGTTGCTGATGTCTGCCTGCCTTGCGACACTGACAAGCATCATGGAAAAATGTAAATAAGTGCTGCTTTATGTAATTTTTTCGACAAATAATGGTGAACATGGTACAAAAGAATCAAATTAGTTGCATAATTTCGAGTGTGGCCAAGATGGCAACAATGAAATTAGGTGCTTCAGTTTAATGACCTGTACAGTAAGATGATTGTACTACAACTTACGTGTTTTATGTGATTATTTAGGTAATGTATCTGAATCTGATGCAAAAAATTCAGAGCATTCCGATACCTTTGAGCATCGTCAATACGGCTACATTGAGACTGGCTGCTTCATTTTAAGGTTCTGTAAAATACTTATGGGTCTGCTAATACCTGAGGGTCACCCTATACGTAATTTTTTGGACAAATGCTTTGAAACACCGTGCAGAAACATTTCAGAGCATTCAGATACCTTCGAGCTTGGGCATTTTTATTGGTTATCTCATTTTAACGACTTGCAAATTATTTTAGACGTGTAAATACTGAAAGGTACCCCCTTTGCGTAGTTTCTGGATAAACAGTTTTCAACATGAAACAAAAATTCAGAGCATTCGAGTACTCTTGAGCATGGCTGAGATGACAGCTCTGTTGTTATATTTGACTGGCGTTTCATTGTAATGAACTGTAAGGAACTAGGATCTGATTGGGGAAGAGGATGAGTTGGGGGGAGGCAGAATAGCTGCAAAGCATAACCAACTTAGTGTATGATTTATCTTTCTTTTTTAAATTTCCTAGCTTCTTGTATTTTTTAATTTCCAACAGTGCCGTCTTGGATTTTTAATTTTCATGCCATCTGCCATCCACTATCTTTGATCTTCAAATATCCTACCATTTGCCATATTAGATTTTAAAATTTCCAGCCACTCGCCATCTTGATAATGTCGTTCATCAATTGCAACACGGAATAGCGACATAACTTTGACCTATGAATATGCTACTAATAATGCCTTTCATCTAGAGTTTTTTCTATTACCTACGTACTTGGGATTATTAATATTATATTTTCTTGGTGAGGTATAGACCCTAGTTATCAGAATTTACGTTTTCATTGTTAAATAATATTTTTGTTTACTTATCTTGACTTACTCATAACGACGCACGTTTCAGTACCTGTATCTGTCAGGCCATTATATTAAGCGTGATAACAATTCATTTGTGTCCCTGAATGGATTTTAGTTAGACATTTTCCTAATAATTCGCCCAGTATCCAGAGACGGTGTAAAACTGATTTGTTGTCAGTTGTTTATTTGATTT
The DNA here is from genome assembly GCF_021461395.2 of Schistocerca americana. Taxonomy (NCBI): domain Eukaryota; kingdom Metazoa; phylum Arthropoda; class Insecta; order Orthoptera; family Acrididae; genus Schistocerca; species Schistocerca americana. The sequence continues at coordinate 1,200,285,904 of NC_060119.1, read as the reverse complement.
TGTGTTTCACAGTATTTGTAAGAGCCAGGTGATGTTAGAAAGCAAAGCCCATGGTGTGGCGTTTTTAATGATGTGTTTTTTTTTTACTTTTTGCCAACTGAACCCTGTTTATAATGAAGCACTCTTCCCTGTTTGTTAGCGAATGGACACATTTACTCAAAAGCTGTTCTCTATTGTACTGCAGTTTTATTTGGTGTAAAGAATCTCGCTTTTAACAAAGCACAATTTCCTGTTAGCTGGCAAATGGAGCACATTTACTGAAAGAGCTGTTTTCTATTGTGCTGCAACAGTTCGTTCCTGGCTGTGTGCTACTAACGTTTCACCATGTTTATTCTCACTTACACTAAATTATCAGTTACGTGTGTAAGAATTCGCTACCGTCGGCTTGAGACAACATGGCTTTTTTGTCAAAACATCAAAAATTTCTTCAGTCTTTCTCACAGTGTTATTTGTTATCTCACAATCAACGGAAAATTTCTTTTGCTTATTTCCACTCGAAGTTAAACGAGAGTTGACGTTTAGATATTGACGTTTACTTCAAAAATAACTCTCACACTGCTACTGGAGTTCCCGCACCCTTTGGTAACTGAAAAGGCGATACACAATGCCAACCACCTGTAGTGTCAACCTCTGCCCTATTACCTTACCTGGTTGCGACATGAAGGGGAATCGGAACAGCACTCTCGGCCACCGTCTGTACACTTTCAAGCGACTAATTCTCAGAAAAAACTCTCCTCAATTGTTCTCACGAGTCTCAGTGCACACCGTTCCATACCTTCCAACAAGGAGAAATCCCTGGCCTTAAAGAAATTGAACTAGAGTGGTCTATATGCAAGCTTGACATGCTGAGAGCTCAGCTACCGGGGAAGAAGTCCTTCGACAGCGGAATGAAGAAATGTAACGTCTGGAAAGACGAGACGTAGAAATACGATGCATCCAGCACAGTGGATCAAATAGGAAATAAGTTCTAAACCTTAAACAGTAAGGACGTAACAACAGTGTCTCTCTAGTAGATGTATCTGTTACATAAAGCATCTTTCTATTTTTAGGGAAACACCATGATGATTTAGAGTTCCGACAAGCAATTCCCAGCCATATTGTAAGGCTTACGGAAGATTGACGGATAACAGGAGAATTCCTGAAGACGCTTGACATGAAATGACGGCTGCCAACTACTGTCGGTTCCACTGTTCCAATAGAAGGGCAGACATGAAGAGACTAGCACAGAATAGGAGCAACTAGACGACAGCCTCTAACTGATGAAGAAAACAAATACCAGTGTTGTGTGTAATATTACTCTACTCAAATTATTAGCAGTCATGTCGCTTCTCCTACGGAAGGGGGAAATTGAGGAAAATTTGTCCAAACTCACGACGCGGCTAAAACAGGGAGAGTATTTTATGTCACAACTCTGCTGTGGAGACTGGGTCTATAAATATATTTACACATTTTTCTTTGTCTATTGGTGGAGTCTTATTAGGTTACTGAAGTGGACCGTATATTTTTACAAACTTCTTGAAACGGCTATTATGCCGTCCCGACCGCTGGGCGACCATTCCATCGTGGATAATTGATCTGAATGTGCTTCTCCGAAGGAAAAAACTAACCTTCGTCCGAACAGGCCACAAATTGGCCAACTGTACCAATCGAGCGCCGTGTTCTCCTCAGTCGATAAGTGTCACTGGATGCGAAGGAAAACTACGGTAGTTAATTGATAGTTAATAATTTACATCTTATCTAACAATAAAAAAATATTTAAAAATAATGGTAAAGACACAAGGATTGAGGGAAAGGAGAAAAATAAAGGAAAAAAGTAATAAAAGGAAGTCAGTGGAAATTGTTAAAGTTTATGTTGGAGGTTTCAACTCATGTCTTAAATTCGGATTTTTTCTTTACTTTTCTTAACAAGCCTATGTGGTGCAGAAAATGTATATCTCCTTCACGTTTACGTTACTTTCAGAAGCTTCAAACATCTGAGAGTAAATAGACGGTAAACAGATTTTTCCAATTTTACCAAACATGTTATAGGTAGGTATTTGAGATCGTTTATAACTTCCGACTGAATTTTGGATTAGAAGATATCTCTTTAATGGAAGTATTTGCCTTTACTCCATGATTTATTTCTTACCAATGTATCGTCCGGTTTTCGTAGGCTATGGCAAGTCGTATCGTCCTTGCCTGGGCTCTCGTTAGTTCATTACAGTTCCCTCCTTTAGCTGTCTCTTAAAAAATTTTACTATTGAGTTCAGAACCCTAAATTCTGTTTCATTACACAGTGTCTCATTGTGCGGTGTGTTCTGTAGATGTGATCAAGATTCTTTCAACACGATTTCACATATTACTCATTCCAGCTGTTTCAGAACAAGTCCAGGATCACAATTTGGTTGCTCCTCCATTTTAATTGTTTATTACTTTATTTAACCTGATGAAGCAAGTCCTTCGTGCATGGGACTAACAATCATACATATGAGGAACCTTTACGAAGTTTGTTTACCAATCTACACAATTTCCGCGTTTATTTTTTGCTTAGTTATGTATAAAATTGCAGTATTATTATGGGATAATCATAATTACCAAAACAATTACTAATAACGATTTACACTAAAAATGGTAATAAATTATCACAATTAAAAATCACCACTAACTGATTTAGTACTTTGGAGGTCGTGTGTAATATCATCAAAAACAGGACGTGTAATAAAGAGGAGCAGACTCTAGGTATGACCATGATCATATAAAGGGTGTTCAGGATTAGCAGATGCTTCAAACAAGTAACGAGTGTCACAGGGACGTCAGCAAATACTGTCCTAGGGTTGTAGTAAATAGAGAGTCACGTAAAAAACAATAGTAGAACGTAAAAAAGTTTGATGTTTCGTGACTTGTCACCAGACTCAATTTGCCCACGATCTGCCTTTCAAACCACCGAGTGAATTCAATGTGAACAATAACTGCGAGTGTCTTACTTGCCAAGAATCTACCACAAAGACTTTAGAAGTTGTTCTGGTCGTTACAGATCAGGTGGGTTTCATGCAGTATCTTATTTCTGTCGTTCTCAGTATCAGTGTAAGAGTAGTATCTTACGTAAGCACAGAACTGTCTCACACGCTCATATCTACGTACGCCCTGGAAACTTTTGTCCCAATGTGAATTCAACCACAGTTTCCTCCAACGATAAATGTCGCAAAAACTATCCCGGTATTCTACCACTGTCAGTTACATTATTAAGGCTTTTTTCCCACAGGATTTCTGCACTGCGTCTTCATTTCTTACTCGATAAACCTGTCACTTTCATCAGACTCCCGCAACAAATATGTTATAACTAAAGCAAATGCGTGCGATACCACTACTGCAAACTGCATTCCGTATTTCGCCATTATTTACCTTAACCCTGAGACTAACTGAGCAACCCGAAGGTCTGACATAAACCCTACTTCTCACTAATCTTATCATCAAAGACACAAGTTCCCTACAGCACTATACCTCGAAGGATATTGATAGTTTCACTTTTGTCTTGACAATATCCGTGTTTCACAACCATAAAAAGCTACACAGCAAGCAAAACCTTTCATGTCTCTCTTTTTCCGTTTCGGTTTTTGGATTCTTCAAAGTTAAAAGATGTGTCAAGTGAAATTTCTGCTGCTATGTCTTTTTCTTGTATTCTTATTCATCTGTTATCCTTCCTAAACAGCGTAATTCGTGAACCTATCCAAGGAAATCGTTCACGTTTAAAATTTAACTGGCTAGCACATCCAACTGTCGAGCCCACCGTTCTCTTAGCTTATTTTTTGGTTCCATGTGTACATGTTCCAGCCTTTAAGTACACTACTGGCCATTAAAATTGCTACACAACGAAGATGACGTGCTACAGACGTGAAATTTAACTGACAGGAAGAACATGCCGTGATATGCAAATGATTAGCTTTTCAGAGCATTCTACATCTACATCTACATCTATACTCCGCGAGCCACCTTACGGTGTGTGGCGGAGGGTACTTATTGTACCACTATCTGATCCCCCCTTCCCTGTTCCATTCACGAATTGTGCGTGGGAAGAACGACTGCTTGTAAGTCTCCGTATTTGCTCTAATTTCTCGGATCTTTTCGTTGTGATCATTACGCGAGATATATGTGGGCGGTAGTAATATGTTGCCCATCTCTTCCCGGAATGTGCTCTCTCGTAATTTCGATAATACACCTCTCCGTATTGCGTAACGCCTTTCTTGAAGTGTCCGCCACTGGAGCTTGTTCAGCATCTCCGTAACGCTCTCGCGCTGACTAAATGTCCCCATGACGAATCGCGCTGCTTTTCGCTGGATCATGTCTATCTCTTCTATTAATCCAACCTGGTAAGGGTCCCATACTGATGAGCAATACTCAAGAATCGGACGAACAAGCGTTTTGTAAGCTACTTCTTTCGTCGATGAGTCACATTTTCTTAGAATTCTTCCTATGAATCTCAACCTGGCGCCTGCTTTTCCCACTATTTGTTTTATGTGATCATTCCACTTCAGATCGCTCCGGATAGTAACTCCTAAGTATTTTACGGTCGTTACCGCTTCCAATGATTTACCACCTATGGCATAATCGTACTGGAATGGATTTCTGCCCCTATGTATGCGCATTATATTACATTTATCTACGTTTAGGGAAAGCTGCCAGCTGTCGCACCATGCATTAATCCTCTGCAGGTCCTCCTGGAGTACGTACGAGTCTTCTGATGTTGCTACTTTCTTGTAGACAACCGTGTCATCTGCAAATAGCCTCACGGAGCTACCGATGTTGTCAACTAAGTCATTTATGTATATTGTAAACAATAAAGGTCCTATCACGCTTCCCTGCGGTACTCCCGAAATTACCTCTACATCTGCAGATTTTGAACCGTTAAGAATGACATGTTGTGTTCTTTCTTCTAGGAAATCCTGAATCCAATCACAAACCTGGTCCGATATTCCGTAAGCTCGTATTTTTTTCACTAAACGTAAGTGCGGAACCGTATCAAATGCCTTCCTGAAGTCCAGGAATACGGCATCAATCTGCTCGCCAGTGTCTACGGCACTGTGAATTTCTTGGGCAAATAGGGCGAGCTGAGTTTCACATGATCTCTGTTTGCAGAATCCATGTTGGTTATGATGAAGGAGATTTGTATGATCTAAGAACGTCATAATACGAGAACACAAAACATGTTCCATTATTCTACAACAGATTGACCTAAGCGAAATAGGCCTATAATTATTCGCATCTGATTTATGACCCTTCTTGAAAATGGGAACGACCTGCGCTTTCTTCCAGTCGCTAGGTACTTTACGTTCTTCCAGCGATCTACGATAAATTGCTGATAGAAAGGGGGCAAGTTCTTTAGCATAATCACTGTAGAATCTTAAGAGTATCTCGTCTGGTCCGGATGCTTTTCCGCTACTAAGTGATAGCAGTTGTTTTTCAATTCCGATATCGTTTATTTCAATATTTTCCATTTTGGCGTCCGTGCGACGGCTGAAGTCAGGGACCGTGTTACGATTTTCCGCAGTGAAACAGTTTCGGAACACTGAATTCAGTATTTCTGCCTTTCTTCGGTCGTCCTCTGTTTCGGTGCCATCGTGGTCAACGAGTGACTGAATAGGGGATTTAGATCCGCTTACCGATTTTACATATGACCAAAACTTTTTAGGGTTCTTGTTTAGATTGTTTGCCAATGTTTTATGTTCGAATTCGTTGAATGCTTCTCTCATTGCTCTCTTTACGCTCTTTTTCGCTTCGTTCAGCTTTTCCTTATCAGCTATGATTCGACTACTCTTAAACCTATGATGAAGCTTTCTTTGTTTCCGTAGTACCTTTCGTACATGATTGTTATACCACGGTGGATCTTTCCCCTCGCTTTGGACCTTAGTCGGTACGAACTTATCTAAGGCGTACTGGACGATGTTTCTGAATTTTTTCCATTTTTGTTCCACATCCTCTTCCTCAGAAATGAACGTTTGATGGTGGTCACTCAGATATTCTGCGATTTGTGCCCTATCACTCTTGTTAAGCAAATATATTTTCCTTCCTTTCTTGGCATTTCTTATTACACTTGTAGTCATTGATGCAACCACTGACTTATGATCACTGATACCCTCTTCTACATTCACGGAGTCGAAAAGTTCCGGTCTATTTGTTGCTATGAGGTCTAAAACGTTAGCTTCACGAGTTGGTTCTCTAACTATCTGCTCGAAGTAATTCTCGGACAAGGCAG